>NC_134826.1:37329452-37642617 GCF_004210375.1 Tachypleus tridentatus
GATAATATTTCATCAACATATCACCTAAAAATTTTAAAAAAACTTACATTGTATATCACGAAGCATGAAAATGTCTAATATATTATTTTTTTCCAGCTGTAAATTGTTTGTGTCTATTAACATTAGATAGAATAGGTAAACAATCGATATGATATTAGTATTATTTACAATTTTGACTTGACAGTTATTTCTTCATTCTGTAGTTTTTATTTATTTAGATAGAAAGTATAAGCTTGTGGAAGTATTTTTTCAACAAAGATCAGTATTAGACCAATGAACTTACGTAAAAATGTTTCCTAGGTGGCTTCTTGCAGTTTAACGTGCACGTTTGTTTTATTTAGTTATATGATTGTGCGCCCCCCCTCAAGTGGCACAACAGACTTATACTGCTTGAAACCGGGTTTCAATATTCGTTGTGGGCAGAGTAGAGATAGATCTTTCTGTAGATTTGTGCTTAAATACAAATTAAACAAACTATAGGATCATAAATTCAGAATGACTAGTTGAAATATTTCAGACAAAGAAAATTATATCAAGATTACCTTAATAAAAATCAAAGAGTTTAAGTAGTTTCTAAACGATAAGAATCCAATGTTTTAGAAAGTTGAACTTGTAGGCTTATGCCTTGATTCCGGCCTAGAATCAGAATCAAAGTGACAAAAGTAATGAACGATTACATAAACTTTACTAATATGAAGATTGTTTGTTTGAAATTAAGTACAAAGCTGCAGAATGGGCTTTCTGTGCTCTGTCCACCATGAGCATCGAATCTCGGTTTCTAACATTGTAATATGAATATTGATCCACGGAGCTTTTACTTTCACCAGAAGCATCATCTGAGTAACTACCAACAACTGAATTAAAAAAAAGTAGTTATGTTTTTTAAAACTATATACATATATACTGGAGTGAGGTCTCACAGAAGGAAGTGCAGATATTTCTACGTATTAAGAAAATGACAATTTAAAAATATCACTCCAATAAAATTCTTCTTCTTTTTCGAACTTATGATTTCACAACTGTATTTACTGCTAGCTAGAAAATGTGACGATAGACTCTAGTACCTAATAACAATACAGAATTAAAATTATTTTTAACATTTTTTCTAACTAGCAATATAAACATTTTCAAGAAGAAAATGTGATAAGAATCATTTTAAAAACTGCTATTTTATATAAGCATATCCTCCACTAGCTTGTAGTACTGAACTTAGTGAGATATATTTTCATTTGAATTTCAATTACAGTTTGTGGCCTCTTTAACATGTTTTTTTCTTTTGACAGTCATTCGTTATAATCAATATAATAGAAGAATGTGTAAATTGGAGGTGCTTACAAGTTGAAAGATATTTAATAAACCCTTAAATCGCAAGTTTTGAAAATGACTGAATTAAATGATTTTGAAATTTGCAATCAAATACTTTTTGTTAGAGTTATATTACACCAAACTCTAATAAGAAAGTGTTCTTCATGGTTTTCATCTGTAACAGCTTTACTTGTACTGATCACGTGTGAAATTACAATTGCGAATTCGATTGATAAACTGGTAATTTATGCAGGAATGTATTTTCAAACAAAAGTTTCAACCATACTTCTATAACACAAACATGTAAACATTATGCTGTATACAGGTAATCTTTGACGGTTTCACTGTTTTCAAGATGTAGTTCATACTTTTGTGGTATTTGTTGCCCATAAAGTGTGAAATTTGTTTGAGAATTTATCATAAAAGTTTTAATATCTGAGTATATACGTCCCCAGCTGGTACAGTGGTAAGTCTACGGACTTACAACGCTAAAATCAGGGTTGCGATTCCTCTCGGTGGACTCAGACTTACGCATATTCATTAAATATGGTTTGAACATCAAAATACATATTATTCAGATTGTTTTTTTAATTTCGCGCAAAGCCACTGGAGGGCTACCTGCGCTAGCTTTCCCTAATTTAGCAGTGTAAGACTAGAGGGAAGGCAGCTAGTCATCACCACTCACCGCCAACTCTTAGGCTATTCTTTTACCAACGAATAGTGGGATTGTCTGTCACATTATAACGCTCCCACGGCTGAAAAGGCGAGCGTGTTTGGTGCGACCGGGATGTGAACCCGCGACCCTTAGATTACGCGTCACACGCCTTAACCCACCTGGCTATGCCGGGCCCATTTGGTGTTGAAATAAAAGAAGACACTCGTAACTATAACATGTGCATAAAGAAAAAATGCTTACGTATTATTAGTTTTTATTTTTTCTCAAGATATTCGAAAAAGTTTTAAGCTATTGCTTAAAGTATTGCAAACACTACTTTCAGCTGTGAATAAATCACTTTAATACATGTATTCAGTTATATACATTTATTTCATATTAGCTTCGTAGAGAAAATTGAGAAGTTAAAAGGTACAGCTCTGTGATTTAGTGTAACACTTTTACCATTATGTTATTCTCTATATTGTACTGTTCCGTACCTGCGGAGGTGTGATATTTTTTTCAAACAACAAAACAACTGAAATGTAGAAATATGTTCACGATGTTGCATTATAACATCTGATAAGAATGACAGCGCACATGACACACACAAGTAAACACCCAAAAACATGAAACAGAAAACCACCACTTTCTTTTTGGTAGTATGAATTTCATTCAACATGTTGGGAATACAAGTATTCATGGTTTGTGTCCTGTTGTCATAAAAATCTACGTTTTTCAATTTGGGATCAAAGGTGCGCTTTGAGAACGACAATCAAACTGCGCTGTCCAATCAGAAAGGAACAGCCCAAACATCAGTAGTAGGCTGTTGATTAATTGTTTTCCTTCAAACCTATGCGTTAAAAATTAGGTAGGCTATGCAAAATCAGCTCTTATGCAGCTCGGCATGGAAATTCTAAAAGTAATACATACCTTTTGAAATACATTTTCTGTTGAAAAATTGATAGCTCTTAAACAACATTGTTCTTATTCTGAGTTTTTAGTCGAACAAATAAAATGCATTTTCTGCTTATTTTAAATACTTAAAAAACTGTAGGCAGTCAATGTTTGTCTAATATATCTGAGTTAAAGGGAATATGTAAGATGGAACGGGCCACTGTTTCTATAAAAAGAAAAAGATGTAACACACCGTATGAGTGTTAATATAAATGTCTGAAATATAATAAATTAAAACGACGCATAAAATACTAATGCAGGTGTTTAACTAGTTTTGCCATAAACACTTCTTTCGTTTGGTTGTAATCAAGTTTAAGGCTATACAATAAACTATCTGTGCTGTGTCCACTACGGGTTTCGAAACAGATTTTTAACGCTATGTGTCTTCAGGCTTACCGCTTAGCCTCTGAGGGGCTTTAAAAGAATACTAAAAAACTGTTTGTTCTTAATAGAGAATATTTGTTAACTTTCTTTAAAATGCGTATTTTTCGTTTTTGCTTTATTAAAATTAGTTAAACTAAATGTTTATCCTCAACTGTTACCTTTACTTTTGTGTAATAAGTATATTTCCTAAACTTCTATAAAATCATTACTATCTTTCGATGTCTTTATTACTGTACATATAGTTTTAAGTTTATGCTTAGAATTTGTGATAAAATGAGTTTACATACTGCATGTCACCAGTGGCGTAGGGCCCGGCATAGCCACGTAGTTAAGGCACTCCACTCGTAATCCGAAGGTCGCAGGTTTGAATCCCAGTCGCATCAAAACATCCTCGCCCTTTCAGCCGTGGTGGCGTTACAATGTGACGGTAAATCCCACTATTCTTTGGTAAAAGAGTAGTCCAAGAGTTGGCGGTGGGTGGTGAGGACTAGCTGCCTTCCCTCTAGTCTTATACTGCTAAATTAGGGACGGCTAGCGCAGGTAGCCCTCGAGTAGCTTTGCGCGAAATTCCAAAAAAAAAAAGCGAAATAATTGATATGCTATTCAACTTCAAGAAAATATATTCCACTTTGAAGTTTTTTTCACGATGTCTTATTTTAATTCTTATGTAATTGATTTTGATAGAATAAAAGTGCCTATCACAAGAGCACTGGAAAAGAAAAACGTTTTTAAATATTAAAAATATTTGAATGCACGGAAATCAAATACATTTTGAAATGAAAAAATAAAAAACAGAAAAAGAGGTGAAATTAAAACTTTTTTGATACTATTTGAGATCATATAAGTTTCAAACTCTTAGTTTACATTTTTGAAAATTTGAAAAAATCCAGTAAAAATAAAAATTCTTTGGAAATAATGGATAGCAAATCATGTAAAACAAGACTTCCATTAAGACACAAAAAATATATTTATTTATAGTTGAATTCCATAGACTGATATAAAAACTCAAACTTTTAAGTTCACGGAACGTCGCTGGAACATGTGCTTAGAAAATACATAACATGGGTTTAATTATTCACAAAATTTAACTTAAAATGTTTAAACTTTATGATTACGCATAAATATTTACTCTACTGTTTCTATAAACATCCACAATATTGTTAGAAAATCAAGGGTAGAGCTCTGGATTTCGGAATTTACGAGCCTGATTTACATCGATATTATAGTACAAAATATTTCTCGGCTTTAAGTTTAGGGAGCGTTATGAGATTGTAGTACTGTACTGTATTGTAGTACTGCTGAATGACTACTTCCTTTCTATCTGGCGAGAAGTTCAAAATTACGGCAGGTGGCCTTAGAAGCTTTGCCGTTTATGCGAATATCAAGTATAAATTCTAATATTTAAATTAAAACAAAAAGATATTGCTCGCAATTTATAAGCTTGCTTAATTGTAGTACTATCACATGCATTAAGACTGGTCTGTACGATCTCACTAGATGTATTTTGAAGGACTAATCTAAAAGTAATATTACCCGACTGGAAATGACATGAAACAAAGGAAGAAAACGAGGAAAAACCATTAAATCGGTTTATCAGTTTAACGAAACACACAAACAAGTAGTATGTAACTAATTATGAGTGTTATTCAGTAACTCGTGCAACTCCAAAAATGTGGAATTTTGATGTGCTTAGCGGTAGGACGTAAAATAACCACCTATTTCAGCTAGTCTGATACTTTTGTACGATTGTGTTTATTCCATATCTCAAGACCTTTCTTTATGTCGTAATATTATCAATGTTCGTGCATTTCTATTGCCACAGCTGTTTCATTAGGTGGTATGCGATAGAATTTTCAAAAATTGTGATAATGGTTAGTTGTCATTTGAATTTTTCCAGTTTTTAGCTTCAATTATCTCAATAATCTCTGTATATGTTTGTTGTTAAACGCAAAGTTACATAATAGGTTTTCTGAGTGTTGAAAACTTACTTATAAGTCCTCAGTATTACCTCTGAACTAATGAGAGAGTAAGTTCTATCTGATACAAATTAGAATAATTTCAGTATTACGGTTTACTGCACTGGGATTGTGTTATCTATCGTTTTGCTTCTTCAGTTGTAATCAAAAGTTTTCCCACAGTACAGCACACTGTCTTTCAATATAAAATATACACTTAGAATGTAAGCACGCTAATTACACTCCTAGGTATTTAGATTTTCCTACAAATATCGCATCTCGCTAGTCATAAAAGGACAAACCAAGAAATTTCATTGTTACGCAGTGTAACGAGTCAAGCAACTTTGGGCTACAATTTATAATTACAATAAATAGGTATCACAACATTAAACACATACGGAACATTTTACTCGATGCATACCTTCCTATTATTGTTTACTTTTCAGGAAACCGTAAACCGAATAACATCAAACTCTCTTTTTGTAATGAAATAATAATTTTCACGAAAGAGCACGATTAAAATGAAATAAAGGCGAAAAGAAATGTTTAGATTGTTGTACTAGCAATTCGACTTTCGAATAACAACGTACGTGTTTTCAATACAAGTAAAGCATCAAAATAACTTCGTCGAAATAATATATTTTTAAAAAATAATATCAAATACATAATCGATTTGTTCTTTTAAGAATTAAGTGTGTACGTAATTTTGGTCATTGTTGATTTTAACTCAAACATCACGAAGAGCTATTTGCGACGATTTGAACTCTGCATTTTAGGATTGTGGTTCCGGTAACTTTTCTTTGATTTTCGTGTGTAAATTATCATATTTTGTATGCGTTTTGGTATTACGTATCGATATTAAAACATTGGTTTCATTATATGTTCTTGACTTATATCTTTCCATATGAATTTTTCTCTAATTTCTCTCAGAACTTGTTTAAGATAATAAATTGATAAGAATTTCAGTTCTTGGATTATAACTGTTTCAAAATGATTAGTGTTTCAGGTACTTTATTTATTTTCTATATATCGATAGTAGAATTTGGTTACTTGTATACGAGTTGTTTAACACATTCCTGAAATAATAGAAATAGTTTGTCAGTATTTGTTTCCGGTAATCATGCATTAATGTTTTTAAATATTAGAACTAGAGTGTTTGCGGGATAAAATATTTTGTAATATTTACAATATCTAGAGGCTTTGTTAGATTAATCAATTCTAAAGGTAGAACAAAATATATTTTAAAAATTGCGAATTAATTCATCTTGTTAAATATAGATACTCAAGGTTTTAGTGGTTAGGGATTAAAGAAGTGAAATAAGTATAAGAATAGAATATCTTAGCCATCATTAGTTAATTAAGTTTAATCAATATAGAAGCTATAGGTTTCATAATTGCATATTAAGGAGTCTTAAGATAAATAAGAACGAAATAGTTTTGCAGCCATGGGTTAAATAAATTAATAAATGTAGGAGCAAAAAAATCTTAGATTGTGGTTTAAATATGTTACAAAATTCAGTAATTAGGAGACCAGTGATTTTCATTACAAAAAAATGAGACAAAGTGTCTAAAACAATGTTGTGTTCACAAGTTTTACTGAGCGTTATTTATTTTAATACCTAGATGTTGATTTAATCTTGATTCGTCTTCCACATTTCATCATTCTTGTAACGCTTGATAGATCTCCATGAAAAACAATATATTAATCCAGTTTTATCCATAACTGGTATGTTTTCTTCATATAGTTACATATTAAATCGCGTTTGATAATCGTATGATTCTGGGTTACTTTCATGGAATGCTTTATTAAACTGTGTTTTATTTAAAATATCTGAAATCATTCTGAAAAAAATTCTTAAACGTCAAGGGAAATATTTGTATTCCAGAGAAAGTAAACTGGACAGGCAAAACTTTTCCTTAGAGGTTTCCACCCCATATCAGGAATTCACATTAAGGGGAAATTGACTCTACGCAACAAGCTATTCTAAGATGATGACTGAAAAACTAAATAATTAAAAATAGTTTTGTTAGCATCATCCCTGTCTACAAATAAAGAGAATGATGTGTGATGGTATGTTTACTTGAAGACCCTCAGTGGTAAATCATGGTTATGTCTTTAGATGGGGTATGGTGGCTGAAAGAAGCGTAACTATCTCAGGAACACTACTGTCACACAATGTACTTGTCCTCCCTCCTCAACGAAAACTTTCACAAGGAGACGGTATTTTCAGTTTTAAAAATTATTTTCCGTCATCAGACGCAAAAGGATTAGTAAAAATCGACCAGAGAGTTCAAATAATCCAGGTTAGAATTAATATCACAATTGTAGTAATTTTTACCTAAAATAATTAATGGATTGAAGATGAACTATATACTTTGTTAAGTTTTTGTGCCCAACATTTGAATTGCTGTTGCTTTCTTAGTTGGCTAGTAGAAGTCAGTTGAGGGAGATCTCACACTTGTGTTACATGTAAGTATAGAAATGGGGTTGAAGAAGACAGATTTACTAACAGATGAATCCACAAGAATTTAGAAAGCCTTCATGTGGGGAAGGAGAAAAATAAAGTTGATAGAATAAATTTATGTACTCGAAATCCGAATGAAATGCACATCTGAAGCACAATTTTGCTTAAAAACTGGCATAGTTATTTTGTGTGTTTCAGTGTAATAACATTATTCAAGATCTTTAAAGTTACACATTTTTCTTGTACTTCGTCTTAGAGCATGATAATGAATAAGAGTGGTGAAAATACTAGCAGTGATCCAATATTACATTTATTATCACAGGTTTTTGTTGGCTCATTGGTCTTTTTCGGCATAAAGCTATTCTGATTATCGTTGAATTCTGAGATTAATAACATAACAAATTCAATAAATAATAAGTGTAGAACATAAAATAGTAAAATAAAATTATTTCAAAATAGTTTTGATTGAAATAATTAGTAGAATTAAAAGGACGATGGTTCATAACTAACGGGAAAATTGCATTTTGAAAAGTGTCATAATCTATTATCACACTTTTCAATGCCAAAGGGACGCTTTCAGTTTAACTGTGTCCAAAATGAAACGAAACAAATTTGAATACTGACATCACTTGCAATAAAACTGTTCGATGTCAGATGAACTCTGTGAGTCAACATGTGTCTGAAACATTTTTGCAAGTGAATATATTATTGATGACGGAAAGGCAATATTTCCGCAACAGTGATTTTACAACTCTGTGAAGGAGAAGCAATGTGTGGAAAGGTTGTGACCAATGAGAAGTAACTTTAGAACAAGTTCACCTCCATGACCTCTATGTAAAAACTAGATGGCCAAACCTTGATGGTCGGCTTGATCTGGAAAAGCTTATTGTACCATTTTACCAAAAGGTGCAACTTTCAACAAGGAACAAAGAATGATAAAGTGAAGCGCAAGTGGCAAGCAAAAAGGAGCAGTGTCTTAAAAGCCTTTTTAATGTTCCATTTAAGGGTCTTGGATTTTGAGAACAGATAACAGAGAAGTAAATACTAAAGTTAAATTTCCTGCCTTCCATGAAGTCCTACAAGGGCACAGGCTACACCATCATAAACAGATAATAATGTATCCCAATTGGTGTTGTTGGAACAACTAGCAACAGATTTATACTGGTACTTGGTTGATTCTAGCCACAACTGACTAGCAGGATGGCTCTGAAAGAAAACCTCAGTACCATCCGCTACAGCAATTAAATGCCAAAGTAATATGTTATGTGAACCCAGTCAGGATCGTTTCTCCTTCTTAAATATATATATCACATGTGACAAACATATGGATGGATGTTTGAACTCCAGAGAAGGCAAGATTCCCACGAAGAATATGTCTTGAGTAGTTATGTTACAAGAAACAGAATTGATCCACAATAAAATGAATATCATTGGAACATGCTAAATGTGTGTACATGACGAACAATACTAGTACTAACAAAATCTAATGAAGAACTGTTCTCTACACATCGTGAACATCTAAATGTGAAGCTAGTATAGTATCTCCATTATGAAAGATATAAGTATTATATTAGGATCATATTCAATTTGTTGTCCGCATACTTACTTAAGGATTACTTAGTTTATTCCGTCCAACAGCGTTATCTATGTTTAAATTTGTCTAATATTTCAGCATAAGTTCAAATAGTGTTTAATCTGCCCTTTATTCGGCCTAATTTTCGATTTTGTTATTAATGCACTTTTCATAACCTAAAACCTTGAATTTTTTTACTTTTTCTATTTTTCGTAACTATTAATGGATAGAAAGATAAATTTCAGACGTTATAAGTAAAACAACTTATCGTATAGGATAATAGGTGTTGTTATCGCATGGTCCGAAGATAATGCTCAACCTTTAAGAACAGCACTATAAGTTGTTACGCCACGACACTTGAGTATCTGTAATACATTTAGTTGTAAAAAAAACAAAAACAACTAATCCAACGCTTCGTGCAATATCGAACCTTATCAGTGATCGTAAGGCCAAACATTTTTAATTCGCTTGTGTTTGTACCTCTCCTCAAACCATTATTTCAGCCATATACAGAAGGGAAAATATATTTATAAATTATTATTCATGTGTATAATGTACTGCTTTTTTGAGACAAGTTCCAGTTAGTGAGGATTAGGTTCACCATTAAAAACTATCGTAAAGATTACCGACGTACGACTCATATCTTGATACTTTAAGTTACAGAGCCATATTGAAAAGGATCGACTTCTGGTTACAGAGACGTATCGAAAATAATTTTCTTCTGGTCAGCGATGACAAATAACTTATGGATTTCCGTAATTTTTATTACATTACTATTATGGAGGATACAGATAGGTAAGATTATTAGTTTCATTCAATTTATAAAATCTTTATGAAAATTGAAAATGAACATATTTTATATTTACACTTTGCAGATGAACACCTTATTGCATATATAGGCTTACTCAGTATCTGAAAATTGGTAGTTACAGTGAACGTAATGGATAGTAATTGAAAGTTGTACTAGTTAGTTTATATAACTGGTGGGAACCATTATACTAATGTATTTGGCTACTGGGCTACTAATTAGTTCTTTATCATCATAATGGGAGTCGGAATGTCAACTTTAGAAGGTAAGTTTGTTTAACTTACTTACCCCCAAGTGGTACTACCTCATTATTTTTTTTCTTCTTTATTTTGGAGAAGTGTCACCTTCCCACAACTGTCTGCAGGCAGTGAAGGGTGATATAGATCTGGGATGTTGTGGGATTGAGTACCCACATCTCGCTTTCTTAATTTCTATTCTTTTGATTGTTTTATTATCTTATTATTTAATTATTGCTCATGTGCGACTGACAAACGGAGATTAGACTGATAGACGGTGCATCCACACCGCAATGTGGGTCCTTATATTAATATTGTGGAGGTGTGTGTGTGTTTTTCGTATAACAAAGTCGCAAAGGGTTATCTGCTCAGCCCACCGAAGGAAATCGAACCCCTGATTTTAGCGTTGGAAATCCGGAGACATACCGCTGTACTAGCGGGGGGGCTATTGTGGAGGAAACTGCTAGATAAGATTATTAGTTTCAATTCATAACACACTTCTAAAAACTAAAATTAACCTCATTTTGCATTTATATATACTTTAATATATAAATTATATATATATATATATATTTACATAAACATAGCAAAAATAACGAAACCTGTCGGATGCAGTCGTGTTTGCATCAATAAGGATATTCGACTGAAAGTCGATTTTTACAAATAATTTGAGAACTGTAACATTACCGAGTAAGAATTAACAGGTTTTTAAAATATATATAGCGTAAACTAATATTTCATCTCTTTATTTTAAAGTTTATAGTTGAAGACACGTTTTTATTCTAAACTTCTGATTAGAGTATTATAAGAACCAATGTCAACTATTAACCAGTAGTCTGACAAATGTTTTTTTTTCTTGATGTGGATTATTAAAAGGCACGTAAAACTTATGCATATTGTGACAAAACCGTATAATCATTGAAGAAATAATATTCTTCATTGAAATCAGAAAAATTAAATAAATTGAAGAACATTGTTTAAAAACTAGAAAAACACAGATGTTAGGTGTTTGAAAAACATCTCGCTACAATAAAAGTGGTTTCATAGTGAATTTTTTGTTCTTCTATAAGGACTTGCGTTAGAACAACTGAACACTATACAGAAGAAGACTTAACAAATAGGGTTTGAAAGCACAGCTTCACTTCTGTGCTTTTTTACATTTGTGAACAATCTAGTATATATATTGTAATTCTAAAATCATGAATAGTACACGAGATGGAATATTGGAAAGTTTTATACTCTATACAACTGTCATGCATGGATTTCATTTAAACTTTTACATAGTATTGACAAAGTTATCTGCGTCAGGCGCGGCATTTATTTTTCATCATGTATCAATAATTACCTATCAAAATGAGTATTATGAAAACACGAAGATAACAAATGTGTAAAAAATAAAAACTTAACTGAAAATAAAGAAATTAAGCGTAAGTAGAAATAATTCCAACATCTAAAAGACAGGATTATTATATGGTTTATGAAACTCGTAGTCATCTCGCCTTGAAACATGCTATTACGAAAAATAATTTCTAGATATAGGTAACATTTATTTATTTCTGATTTCAGTGAGGAATAACAGAACAGTTTTATACAACAATTGTATTAGAATATTGTTTTAGTCCCTCATTGTCTATATATGACTTAATTTAATTTTTTATCAAAAAGTGTAATTGTGTTCATTATGTTGCGAAAATTATGATATAACTACGAAGCAGGAACAGATTGAGTGAGAGAGACAAATAAAAATGTCAAACTATGAATATTTTATTAAAAACATGTCTGCAACTATGTCATTATAAGAACAACGATTTTAGTCGTTTCATGTAAACGTATTGCAGGAATATCTCAAACGGAACGGCGTTGTGATTGCCTCTCATTTTACACCTTCCATTGAGACCACAGAGCGATCTGGTTTTAGGACAGCATTATAAATATGAAAGGAACAACAAATCACATAAATATTAACCTTTTAGTATATAAAGGTATTACAGTACAGGTTGTAGGTTATTTGGTTTGTAACATTTCAAGTAAGGTATTTTTTTAAAACATCGGATTTAATATTCATTAGAGAAAATCCATTGTGTACTCTAAATGTTTTAAATTCAATAATATCGATGCCATATCAAAGTTGAAAGGAAATTTCTAGCTGAATGAAATATATTATTTTAAATATTATTATAGGTGGTGTTACATTACTTATGAAACACTGAACAATAAAAAACTTAACTGTTTTACATATCTTTATAATGCAACTTCACATTGACTCTCACATGCAGCTTTGAATATTAAAAACTGTTTTAGTATATTTATTCATAATTTTTAAAGTATTAATAAAATGCTTTACAGTGGACAAACAAATTTGAAGGGAATTATAGTAATCCCACACTATAGATCGAATTTTGATACCAATAATGGGTAGATCACTGATAACCTATCGTGTAATTTTGTGATTAATTCTGAAAAAAAAACCAAAAACATAATCCATATCATTAGTCACGAGAAGTTGTTCACAAACTTGGAAATGTGTAAAGTAATTGATTAATGGAGTATCTATTTAAAATATTATAATGCTGTATTTTATATTTCTATATAATTATGACCATGCAAAATGTGTGTTAGTAGGTTTGTCATTTATGAGTATATCATATTTAAGAATGTAGGTTACCCTTTTATCATCAATTGATATTGTTTTGAATTAACTATAATTATATAGAAAATTAGTTAATTATTTTGTTTACTTAACTAAAAAAATGTGTTTCTCGAATATTGAAAATGATAACCTATAATCCGCTTGTAAAGATAAATATTACTTACTACAACCACTTTTTTACCTTAATTTAAAATGCATTTTTTACAATAGCACTACTAGATTAACGACTATGTACCATGAAAGTAAACTGTTTGGTTAATAATAGGTATGCAAAAAATTACTTCATTAGGAGATTTATTACGTAAGGTAGTGAGTAGATTATATTCATATACATGTGTATAGATAATAAAGAATTTTAGTTTGTTCGATTTTTTTTTTTTTTTTTGCTATAGTACAACCAGAATCATAATACATACAGCAACTAGTTATATATGATAGACTACCAGTTAAATGTGGGACTCTCAAGAGACCTGACATAAGTTAAGAGCCTGTGATAACCCCATTATCTTATGGTATTATTTCACGAAGTAGCAATATGTTCGATTAAGCGGTGTTTCATATATTTAATCCTCTATAGAAAACTGTTTTTCAAATGTTTAACCATATAGTCGTTACTTCTAACCCCAAGTAGTATAACTGAAAGTTTGCAACGCTAAAAACCTGGTTTCAATACCCGTGGTAGGAAAGTAGATATAACTCATTGTGCAACTTTGTGCTTAACTACAAATTTGCTAGTTTATAACAGGAAGCTTTGCATGCGTTAATTACACTTAATGTTTTTGAATGTGTTAATAGTCTAAATTGTTTCACTTCGTTCTCTTAAAAAAAAGTGTTAAATACCTTCCGATTAAAACAACAATATATTGTAAGTAAATTATTTTATTATAACCATGATACCTCTTATGATAAAAGATTTATTATTAACATAAGTTATACACACACACACATATATATAAAGATATTTCTTCGTTTTCTGTTGAATTTTGCACAAAATTATGTAATGATTAGTTTTATTAGCCATTCTTAACTTAGAGAGATGATAGATTAGATTAGAGGCAAGACAGCTAATCATCACCACTCTCCGCCAACTATTGTGCTACTAATTGCTAATGAAAAATGGTATTGAGTATCACATTATAATAACCTTACAGTTGAAAGGGCAATTATGGTCAGTGATGAAATCTGATTCTTCGACCTGCAGATTGCAAATCGAGTGATCTGACTACCAGGCTATGCCAAATTGTTTGTATGTAAAGAAATAAGAAATACATTTTCACACATAAAAGAGATTTGACCGATTTAAGTTTATATAAACGCTAGTTGTTAATATACCAGTTCTTAATTTATGGGAATAAAGGTACCAGATTCCCGTAAACTGAGAAGATTAAGGTGGTTAGTATTTTGTAATATAACAATTTAAATGCTATTAAAGCTACTATTTTAAATGAGGTTGGGTGGAAGGGATATAGTTAACTACGTCAATCAAACATAAATTTACAATATAACTGATACAGTCTTAAAATTATAATGTTTCTGCCTCAAGGTTAATATGTATGTATGTATATAATAAGATCGGGATTTAAGATGTGGAGATATCTAACAAAATATAATTTAAACTTTGTTTAATCTACGTGATATTATGCTAAAATAAGACTGATAATAAGTTTAGTCATAAATGAGATAAATTCGTTATTAATGTGCAGACGCAAAGTTTTTTCTCGGTATAAGTAAATGCGGAATCGATTTCTTAATTGTTTTGTAATATTTAAGGTGCATATAAAGAAACTATAACGTATTTAATTTCGAGTTAATTAAAATTTGTTTGACAGTGAAACGAAAGTAGGCTATTTTATATTTCCATCAATGGAAATTGCACACGGAATTTACTGTTATAAATACGTAGACGTATTGCTGTCCCACAGGGTGACAGCTAATTACGAAGCTTGTATAAAATATGAAAAAAAAATGTTGCAACTTAAAAGAGTATATCAAAATATTAGATATCGATTTTGGAAAAAAAAGTTAAAGTTAATTTCAATTTAATTTCACGAATATTACCTCTTTGTTTTTAAATATTACCCGTTTGTTTCAAGGCTTTAATTGTGTTTTAGGACAAGGAACAAGCAATTCAACAACAGAGTCTACTGCGCACCCCACAATATTAGGATCAGAAACAACTAATCCACCAACAGCAACATTTACAGCAGAGTCTACTGCGCACCCCACAATATTAGGATCAGAAACAACTAATCCACCAACAGCAACATCTACAACAGAGTCTACCGTGTACCCCACAATATCAGTATCAGAAACAACTAATCCACCAACAGCAACATCTACAACAGAGTCTACCGTGTACCCCACAATATCAGTATCAGAAACAACTAATCCACCTACAGCAACATTTACAGCAGAGTTTACTGTGCACCCCACAATATCAGGATCAGAAACAACTAATCCACCAGCAGCAACATCTACAACAGAGTATACTATGTACTCCATAATATCAGAATCAGAAGCAACAACAAACCATTTTATTTTAACAAGAGACTTTTCTACGGAGTCCACTGAAACGTCAACCACAAGAGAACGTACAACGTTTTTATTCTCTTCCACAGCTGCAACATTTTCCGAAGTAACGACCAAGAAAACTCGTAAAAGAGTTGAAGATGTATCAGCTGGTAAAAAAGCAGCCATTGTGATGCCTTTTATAATAATTATTGCGCAGGTGGCGCTGCTTACATTCTTATATTACCGAGGGAGGAATGATGGAAGACTGTATGATATGGCTGTTAGGTTCAGAAGAAATTCTAATCTTCAAAGTTATGAAAGTCTTCCTTAAACACTCAGTAACAGTTTACTTAACCCATCCATTGCTTTACCTATTTGATAACTAACATAATTGATAAGATTTTGTTGTTGTTTTAGAAGAAATATGTGCCATATAAGTTTCTAATAGTTTTCTACACAAACCTCTTTTAACTAAAAATAAATGGACCTAATGTAATAATAATCTCCAACTGGTGTGTAAGTTACTGTTTTTCTATACCTATTAAACAGTGCAATTCTCAAAACCACAGAAAATGTGAATTCTATGACTACAAAGCTTTTACGTGGAAGTTTTCTAGGCTGTTCCATTGATTTAATATCTCTACTGTGATGTGAGACAAATGATTATGTTCAGAAATTTTATTTTATTTAGTAAGAAGTAGGCAAAATATCAATGTGGTTTCATGAAATATGTTACGTCACATTACATGTGATTACCAGTGGCACAGCGGCATGTCTGGGGATTCACACTGCTAAAAACAGAGTTTCGATACTCGTGGTGAGCTAAGCACAGATAGCCTATTGTGTAGCTTTGAGCTTAATTCTAAACAAACAAACTTATTGCATTCCAAAACATAATATCATTAGACCTTAAGTTTGTATTTCAGTCACATATTTCAACTCTGTATGACATCCGTACAAAAGCAGAAAGATTTTACAGGATTTTAAAGAATAAAAACAAGTAGAAGACTCAGTTTTAGGTTCATTAAGCTACATTCTTAAAGGTTAAGCCACTTTAAAATACCAATATAATGGAAGTGTTTTGACTTGAATATATAGTTTTAAAATATTAGTACAACGGAAATGTTTTCACTGAATATATTGTAATTTATCGAAACTCTCAGCAATATCTTATTGTTACGTATTACAATTTATTTCGGATGAGTGTCCGATTTATTGTATTATCAATTACAATTCCAAAGAGCCGGGAATTTTAATATTGTTTTTAATTTATATGTTAATTGAATGTCAATATGTATCAAATTTATAATATTTACCAACATGATTGATACACACAATTGTTTTCTTAACAAAAAATATTTTAATATACAAACGACAATACAAAAGTTATTACAAATAAGAATTTATATACAAATATTTACCAACTGACCAAAAATAGTCATTCTGGAACTGAGTGTTTTATTAACGGTCCAGGTCCATGACAAGTGAATTAATTTTATTTTGGTACACAGATAAGCTTCATTTGATCGGAATGCTTGATTTGTTTTTGAATTTCGAGCAAAGCTACTCGAGGATTATCAGCAGATTGCGAGCCGATCGCCCTTACCACCTGGCCATGTCGAGCACGACAGGAATGCCAGCTAGCTCTTTTTTTGTTTGACTTAACGCAGTTTACAAGCTTACTTTTCACAAAGGAAGATAGATATCTAACGTCCTCGTAGAAATACTAACATTTGAAATGAATTCTCTGAAGCGAGTGAGAATGCTGTTGTTACGTTTCATAGCAAAGCCACATCAGGCTATTTATTGTGTCCATAACTTGAAATCGAACTCCAGATTTTAGTGTTGTGAGTCCGTAACTTTACTACTGTTCCACCAAGAGACCGATGAGGAGGAACTCGTCAGGATCTGAAGGTTTAATTTCTTAGAAACGTATGATATCATAAAATTCATGGAGATTTCCAAGGCAGTGTTTTATTTGTTTCATCCTCCTGATAGTACAGAAATGTTTCATAACGTAAAACTAGAGTAATTTTATGAACTTTCTACTTATGGGTCGTTTCCCTGTCCTTTTTTATTTTGTTTGAAAATTGAGGTTCTTCCTGGGTGCACTGTTATTTTTAGTAGGCAATATATTGATAATTCACTTTTCAGAACTCATGTTCCAAGTCCTGTCTTCCTTGACAAGGTAGGGGAATGATGGTAGACCAGAAGCCTGTTATAGAAGGGCTGCCAATCTTGAGATGGGAACGCACTGACCAATAGGATATAAAGATATCTACTCAATAGCGAGAAGAATCCCTGGCGCAAGACCCTACACTGAATAGCCTTACTTAAAATCATTAACTAAATATACCCGTGTTGCTTTTGGCGGATACATGTAAAAATGACACAAAGAAGACCATGATGGTTCCATTAATTATTGACGAATTATCTGTTACCTATACTTTCCAGAAAATTGAGACTTTATTAAAAAGTGTAAGCCCAACGTCAGAAAGCCAATTAACTTTTTATAAGGTGAAATCTTCGTTCAGTCACAGACACCAAAATACTTTGCATACTTGTGTTATCCTTCAAACCTACAAGTTTAGTGCCATCCATCTGTTAGCAGCTTCAGCTTATTCAGTATTTTCATGAGGTACTGGAATCTATCCATTTCTGCTAAGAAGTCAAACAAGCAGTACTAGTAAAGAATGGATCATGAAAAATCAATGTCGTTCATAGGATCATTTCTAGTAAAGCTGCAAAAAGCACTGCAAGTGGTAGTCATTTCTCTTCAGATGGCCGAGAAAATTCTATATTGTTGTTTCTTGGATTACTTCTATTTCAAGGCCAAAACACCATACTAGAAGAAAATTTCTGATCTTACCACAACACTCTGAAGAGAATGTAAATTGAATCAAAAATACTTCTTAGAATAAAGACCAAGTTACTCAAATTGCGGACGAGGCAGGAAAATACTGTTTTCTTACCATCAAAGATACTATTCCAGTTCAATCGTCGAACTCAGATGTTAATTATAAGAATAAAAAAGCAAAGATTTCGAAGAAGAAAACTACGATATTGCAGAGTTGGGTATGAATTGATTCTATTATATTTCGAATGATATCAAACAAAAGCCCAGTAATATTCTGAAATCTGACAGCAAAGATTCCAAATAAAACTCAATAGTTAAAAGCTATCAGTTTTATAAAAACGAATTTCTTGGCAAATTACGTACATTGGCTTGCAGAAGTGTTCACCCCTTCACAGTAATGTCAGATTTTGATGGAATAAAAATAATGTAAACAATATTTTTCCAAGGAACCGGTTTTTATTCAAAACTCTAATGAGCAAATACTGAAGATTGCTCAGACTAAAAAAAATTCCCTCTTACAAACCTAGTTGTATAGTCAACTACAAAATTTTACTTGTATATGATATTTATTACTTTGAAAATTATTATTTCTACAAATATTTATCTAGTGTCAAGTAAAGTTACTACACATTTAAAACATACTATTTTCAAGTCTAAAGGAAGATATATTTTTATAATTCAATGATTCAATGTAAATGTTAGACCCTAACTAATGACTGGACGTAATTTGTGTATCCACAAGTGAAAAACATGTTAAGAATTGATAACTTGCTAAAAATATTTCTCGAAATATGTTTCATTGCCAAAGAGGAATTTTTATTTCATGACAACATGTACTTAGCAATTACATTAATGTAAGGTTTATTTTTCGTTAAACAGTGTTTTTAAAGTTTGTAAATTACAATTATATGTGAAAAACGGCTGGTATGGGTTGAGAACATTTTTTATGTAGAGGAGCGAACAACGATTGTTCAATTTGATTTTTAAAAGTTTGGTGAAATAACTTATGTAAAGTTTGAAAAAGAAAATCACAATACTAAATACGTACTTTAATTATACTTGCTTGTATAAAAATCTAATTATTACTTTTCATAAGTTAGTTTCAGTAAAAGTACAAATATCGAAAATAAAATTTAATTATAAATTAGAAATTTGCATCTTTTATATTTATTGATTATGGTATTTTTAAACCTTGACCCATTTGCTAATCATAGAAATATTTTGTGATGCAAAAAAGCATTATGTAACGAGAGGTCAAATGTGATAAACAAATTAGTCTATGCTATAGTTTTTCAAAATCAGAATGTAATAACTCACAGTGAAAGCAAGTGAAAAGCTGTTTTATAACTTTAGAATGGTAGCAGAAATATCAATTACAGTGTTTCATTTCCATGGGATTAGCAATGTATACTTTGTGACCAACGTAGAAATTAAACGTGAAAACTTTTATTTCAAATTCCTATAAAATGTAGTGGATTACATTCTTTACCTTGGCTATAATTGTGCTGTTGCGAATTAACATAATTAAAGAATTTAGGGAGAAGTCATGGTATAAGTAATATTAATTAACATATCCGTAGGAACACCTCTAGATCGTTATGTCATTATCAACCTGTCTCAGGACATTAAGTTTTATTTTATGAAGGTTGTGCGAGACACTATATAGTGAAGTTTTGACAAAAACGAAAAATAACAAGAAACCTCTTAATTGCGTGAAAGCATAACCAGCCATTTATTCAGTTTCGAATCTTAGAAGAGGTAAAATATAAACTATGATTCAAAATTTATTTATTCTGTCTGTACTGGCAGACTTTAAATAGTACTATCTCGAAAACGTTAACAAATTCGACAAAATAATTGACCATGTGGAAACACTTGTTTTACTTTAACCCAAATGAACTGAAACATCATTGTAAGTTATTGTTCATTTTAAACCACAGAAAATAAATTATTTTGCAGAAATAAACAGCACTGCTCTAACATTAGATGTCCTGTATATTTTGTCTTAAAATCTTAGAATCAATAATATTTTCCCCTAATATATATAGACCTGAAAATAAGATCATGAGAATCATAATTAACTGTTTATAGGTAAAAACTAATAAATCTAAATAAACAAACATTTAAATTTACAAAATTTTCAAGGTTTTAATGTAATATACTATAGCTTTAAATGTTATTTTTTAGTTCTGCAGTAAATAGGTACATGTTTGAAGTCGTGATACACGTAAATAAAATTTATGCTTTACCTTAACTATTTAAGTAAAAATGCTTTTTATATTTGATAACAAACAAGCAAAACAATAAAATAAACAATACATTGGATTATTATACTTTAACGTCAAGAGTCATAGCGTATAAACATTTCGATTTACATGAATAAGCTGTACGCTATACGAATCTTTTATTATTTCTTTCCGTGCCTTCAAATATTTAGGGTGCTGAAAATTCTTCCAGTAACTCGGCTATGTAGATTTTTCTTTAATATCAATTTCTATGATTTTCATCTTTCCAAGTTAACTTTCTATGTTGTTAAACAGCAGTCTTGCCTTTTTTAACTGTGAAAGAAGAACAGAATAGAAAAATTATGAAATCGGGTTGGTTTGAATTTCACGCAAAGCTACATGCGCTAGCTGTTACTAATTTAGCAGTGAAACACTAGAGGGAAGGCAGCTAGTCATTATCACCCACAACAACCCTTGGACTGTTCTTTTGCCAATTAATATTGTAACTGATCAAAACATTATAATGCCCCCACTATGGGCTGTGTGTGCTCTGCCCACAACTGGTATCGAAACCCTGTTTCTAACGATGTATGTCTGCAGGCATACCGCTGTGCTACTGGGGAGGAAGGAATCGGAAAATCAACTTTCTCTTTCTTATAATGTTTAATATAGGTTCTGTGGTGAGCCGAACCATCATGAATGCTCTAGCACTGAACTCAGTTGCTGGAATGAATCATCATTAAGTAATGGAAAAATAATGGCACCAGCTGCCGGCTAAATGTTTTTTTCTAATCGTACAGCTGATGAATTGTGGTATTGAACGACTTGAGGATGACAAAAGATAGACCTGCTATTGTTACACATAGTTTATAGAGACATAATGAGAAGATTTTTAAAAACATAATTACAGCTGACTTATTTTTAAAAAGAGAAATAAGCCCATTGCTTTCCTTACAAAAGACTTTCCCAGCAGCACAGAGGAAAGTCCGTGGACTTATAAAGCTAGAAACCGGGTTTCGATGTTCATGGTGCTAAAAATCACAGCTAACCCATTGTATAGTTTTATGATAAACTACAAACAAGTCAACTTTACGAAAGATAATAATGCTGATGAAATAACTGTGAGCATAGTTAATCCCACTATAGTATAAAAAAGGGAAACATAGACCAAAATGGTAACGTAATGATTTATCAATATCACTAGTCTATATTTAAATAAAGAAATTAAAACATGTAACTACAACCGCAATTATTTATTTTTATTATAAAAGACAAAACGGAATTAAAAACAAGACAAAACAACGTTACTATTGTTTTCCCCATTCAAGAGCAGCAGAGAATATCAGAACATTGTGAAATATTCATTTCCTTCGAAACCTTTAATTTAATCCAGGAACTATATAATGTCTAGTTATAGCACGTATTTCCAAAACAGAAAAAAAAATCAGTGAAAGTACATGAATGTAAAATTATTTTTACACATAACTATATTTTTAGTTTAATGGAAATTAATTAGCATATGTTTGTTGTTAAGGGCAAAGCTAGGCAATGGATTAACTGTGCTGCGCCAATAGTGCGTATCGATTTTTAGAGTTATAAGGCCTCAGAGTCAGTGTTAAGCTACCAGGAGGCATAGAACATGTTAATTAAAGTAATAAATATAGCAATGATACTTAATCTTTACACTACAAAATACCCTTACCATTGTCATCGTTATCTATCAATTCTTTCAGCTCTTTCTCTGTTGCCCCATCTTCTTCATCTGGCCAGTGAAGTTCAACACCTAAATAGTACAGCCATCCTCCAACAATAGCGCCTAGATGGGGCCCCACCAATCCGATCCACCAGTAATTGTAGTTACGATAACTACGGTATACAAAACAAATTACTTAATAATGTGTTTAAAGTTAATAAATACAAAATAAAACTGACTAAAATTTGTGTGCGTGTGTGATAGGGAAAGACTAATGTCGTGGACCATTAAAATTAAAAGTTAATAAATTTCATCATAGTGATGTAAATTTAATAAATTGTTTGAATTATCACTGAGAAGTATAAAGCAAATACATTTAAATCAATGCTTTGAGTAATCACGAATGGAAACAATGAATTAAAATACAGATTTCAGGATTAAGTAACTTGGATAACATTATGAATTATATCCAATAAGTTTTATTATGTTATTCTGTCCAGTATGAAGTTATTACTTTGAAGGTGTTTAACTGGTAGATGTTTCGCTGAACCGATACAGGGATATGTACGAGAAATCAACGAGTTGGAAGTGTAAAAGGTGGTTAATCACTTGTGAGCTGATTTCAAAGTTTATATTAAATGATTTGATAAGAAAATTAATAGAATAACTTTTAACCCTTTTTCTTTTCTTTGTAAGTAGTACTTCCAGTTAATTTCCACGGATTAATGAGATGGTGGCCTGCGGGTATGATACATGTTTTTGTTTTTATATGTGCAATTAGTAGTATTAGTAGTATGTACTGTGATCTTCAAAGGTTAATATTTTTCATGCCATCCCACAGCTACAGTATAACTGATAGTGTCTCTTTACTTATACAAGAATTAAACATCGTCACAATGCTAGTGGCTATAGCATTGCCTTAAGGTAATTAAGTGTGAAGTTTTCACTGTTAGTTTGTATCTTTGACCATATCTTCTGAATAACTAATTACAGAGTCACATATCGTAGTTGTATCATGTGTTTGTAGAATAAAATCGTTTGTTCTTTTATATGCTTCTTTTGTCAACTTTATATCATTTTCTAAACATTAGTGAATTACGTGGTTTACCAAGAAACTAAAACACATAAAATATTTTTCTGAAAAACTTAAACAATCTGAAACGTAATTCATTATGTCAACTTCATTATGACTATTTTATTGATTCAAGTATAATACTTGCCTGTTGACTTGCAAAACTGTATTCCGCCTTTTATTATAAAGTATTTATATGGAAGTTTACTGTTGTTGTCGTTTTGAATAAAGCACAAAGCCCCTGAGCCACTGGGGGACAGGAAGTTTATTGTAAAGCATTTTTTACCTACTTGTTCATCACAATTTTCTTGGTTTTGTAGATAAGATATTTTCAAATAAATGAATAACATACACCAGAGATGTTCTATAATAATTCAAATCGAGACTTCTTTATGGTCAGTCTATTATATTTGTGTTTTCTTGTTTAAAGTAGGTCATCAAAATTATAGCAGTATGACTGACACCAAGCATTAGTCTGCATTAAAATAAAGTTAGGTCAATATACTCGCAGAAGGGCAAACAACTGAATCCAATTTACTCCCGAACAGAATATTGTTCCATCAAGATTTGTTCTTCTATTTAAAATAATACTTCCCCTTACCATTATTAATACTTGCCTATCACGTTTCAAAATATTGAACTGAACAAATCGTATGCTACAGTAATTCCAGCCAAAATCATGCCGATCTTGTGTACACATTAAACCTTGACTTATCTGTGAAGAATACAGCTAGTCCTAGCACATCATCCAATACATAGGGTAGAAAGGGAACGTATTTCCTTCTCATTTTCTATCAAAGTTAGGCAGTCATAAATTCTGGTGATTTCAACAAAGATCCAACATAGGTGTACGATGCTGTGTAGTGAAGTGCGAAACTGGAGAACTTATTGTTTTTAGCCGTCTTATTCTGTTACTGATAAATCACTTAAGTTGCTGTCCTGAAATGCATATTAAAATAATGGATAATGATGCGAGAGCTATTCTTAATCGCTATAATCTACAAACAGCGGCCATTAGTGACGTAGTTAACTTGTTCAGTTTATTTAGAACAGTCTTATTAGTGTATCCATATGTTTGCCACATCACACTTAGGTGCACAAAACTAAGCTGTTACTTATTTGGTTTTCGTCTACAAAACATATACAACACCTGTAAATGTCTGTTAGGAACCAGCGTTTGCTACTACCAGTTAAGACTTTCATACAGTTATCGAAACCAAGTGTTATTGAAACAATATCCAAAACACTAAGTAAATAATTTATTCCTAGAAACGAAATTAGGACAACTAGCCGATTACACGTGGCGCCAGTGCTTACTTGGGGTGCCAACAGTTGGAAGGAATGACAGTGCGTGGTGGCTATGAGTGATTTGCACCCTTTTATTGCAATTTCTGTTGAATTCTTTTTCTTGTCCAAAGACAAAAACGTAAAATGTAAAAATACATCGAATCTACGTGTGACCTCTTTATCTTCGTTTTGCTCCACTACGCGCAGTAACTACAGCTGCTCAATTTTTTCTGCACATTCGAATGGAGAAAAATAAAGTTCTCTGTGATGTGAAACAGAAGATAATTGTAAAAATCGAGACCCCTATTGCAATTCTACATGCATACATGGCAAAAGGTTTGCGAAGTTGGGGAATGCACATCGCGTAAAAAAATCGTTTTTCTAATATCAAGAGTTTTATTATTGTATGACGTCGTACGAGGGCAAGAAGCGCTAACGTAAACATACGTATATATTTCATTTAATCAAAATTCTCATACTTTTTATTATTAGAGTACATGAAATACTAAAAAAAGTAAAACATTTAGCATTTTTGTTTATTGCTTTGCAAAATATTTAAGTCTAATACAGAACAAACAATGCAAAAGCAAACAAAGAAACACGACTCCCAACAAAGATTCTTAAACAAAAAACAAGAAAAAATTTGACCTTCAAAACATATAAGCCTATATTTCAAAACATTCTACACACATACATATATATGTATATATCTTGACCATTCTAGGATACTAGCACCATCAATACGAATCATCACAGAAAATGACAGAAAGTCCTTTAACATCCTGACAAGGCGTTAAATTACACAACAAGTTTCTGAACGTTTTATTTAATTAAAGCCAACTATAAACAAATATAAGAATAGATGCCAGTCAGTTTACCTCTTTACTTCTTTGTTTGATTGATTATTATTATTATTTTAAAATAGGAGAGGAGCTGAGAGTTTGGCTTGTTTACTAAAATTAAATAGCAATAAATGGAAGTTAACATGGTATATTATTTTCCGAAGTTTTGCTTACTAACAAAATATCACTTATATGTTCAAGAAACATGTGTAATTAACTACTATTTCTCCAGGGAAGATATAATTGTAAAACTACGGTCATGTTTGTTTGAATTTCGCTCAAAGCTACGCGACTGATATCTGCGTCCCTAACTTAGTAATTAAATTCTAGAGGGAAGGCATCACCATCAATTGTTCACTCTTGAGCTATTTCTTTATCAAATAATAGTAGATTTACTTTTACATTATAAAGCCCCTTGGGTTGAAAGAGCGAGCACATTTAGTAGGATAGGGATTCGAACCCGCGGCCCACAGACTGCGATTGAAGCGCCCTAACAACCTGTTTTTCTCAGGCCTGCGGTGCATAAGTTCAGCATGTAAAAGTTATAAAAGTTGAAAACATGCGTCTAAGACTTGGTTAAATGGTTGAAGAGGGTGTTAAAGAATGTAAAATAAAAAACAACGTTCAGAAAAAAAGAAGAATTCAATGTTGTCCACGGAAAGAGAAAAATTTACACAGTAGAATATTTCACACAGTAACATACTCCGAACGTAACGTCCCAATTTAATCAGTATCAACTTTTTTATTCATGGTTATGATTCCGAATTAAAACTCCTTGCCCCAGTCATTCAATGCATTGAACATAGATATGGTTCGTGTTATTGAAAACAAGGTAATAAAGAAAGGTTTGAAAAAAAACCATGAGCCAAAAGTTCAAAAATTCAAACACATCTCAAAATCAAAAGCTATTTCAAGTTATTTTTTTGCCAAAGATAGAAGGGAGGAGGTACGTTTCCATGGCTGTTCGATCATGCTTAAATATTCTTGCAAAATCATTATTAAAAAGCTTGATTATCGAAAACATTTAGTTTAAAATACTACTATGTTGAACTTAATCATCGTTTCCAAAATGTGTAAGTGACCTTTGACCTTAATAGCAGACATATGAACTTACAAACAGCAAAATAATGTTTATTTGCGAATCCTGTACTTAACCTGATTTTTAGAAATTCTCTGACTTACATTAGAATAAATAAACAATATTTTAAAAAAAATTCATAAAACGAACTGTACAAAGGAACTAATTAAACTATCAAAGAAATAATACTAACATATCACCAATTTTAAACTATCAAAGAAAGAACATTAACACGTATCAATTTTAACCTGTTAAAGGAACAGCATTAATACACTATCAATTTTAAACTAACAAGCTCTCTTCCCTCTAATCTTTCTCTGTTAAACAGGGGAAGGCTACCCAGAGATGATAGGGGTACTACCAGATAAATCTGACCCATAATCATCGATGATACAGCAGCATCTAAAACGCCTTAATTTTCGTAAGAGGCATCGAAACTCATAAAACAAATAAAGAATTGGAACCGAAACAGATAATAATATTCCAGTTAATTTCAAAGTAACTTCACTTGAGCCTTTTTCTATACTACGCGATGATTCTGTAACAAGTTTGAAGGCTTATAATACTAAAAAGCGAGGTTAGGTACCTGCGGCGACAGTGTACAGCTAACAGATTTTGTAGACTTTTGCTTAATACCAACAAACGAAACGAAAAACATATGATTCGTAGAGGAAACTAAGTATATTACAGCAGTTTTTGTTTAGTTTTACGTTTATTTGCGGGCTTGTTTTTAAACATAAAGCTGCACAGTGGGCCATCAGTGATGTGCTCATTGTAAGATCGAACCCCGAATTATAGCAATATGAGCTTTCAACTTTACCATTGAGCCACTGAGTAGGAATGGAAATTTTGTTTTAAGACACGTATGTCTACATTAATTTAACATTACAGTTTGCAAATTCCGAAAAACTAGTTTAACATTGCAACTTATAGATTTTAAAACCTACTGGGGTTTTCCAAGAAAACAAATCAGAATTTTTTTGTGCTTGTAACAAATGTTTATTAAAACAATTAACATTTTCATGTACAAATCTATAAGCTTAGGTAACATAAAGACATTTATGTGTTTTGTTTTTTAATTTAGCACGAAGCTACTAGATGGCTACCTGAGCTAACTATTTTTAAATTAACAGAGATAGACTA
Source organism: Tachypleus tridentatus (assembly GCF_004210375.1). Classification (NCBI taxonomy): domain Eukaryota; kingdom Metazoa; phylum Arthropoda; class Merostomata; order Xiphosura; family Limulidae; genus Tachypleus; species Tachypleus tridentatus. Next base: position 37,357,146 of record NC_134826.1, read on the forward strand.
GAGGGAAGACAGCTAGTTAACACTACCCACCACCAATTCTGAAGCTATTCTTTTAACAAAGAACAGTGGGATTTACTATTACCTTATAATCTTCCTCCTAATAAAAGTGTGAGCATCTTCGGTGACGAGTATTCGAGCTTGTGGTCCTAAAATTACGAGTCGAGTACTCTAATCACCATACTATAAAAGTTGTGTTTTAATGAACAAATGACAGCTATGGGATAACAGTTTTGTGTTTGCTTACAGATGAACTTCACTAAATGATAGCTTTTTATTTCTTCATGCAAAAACAACTTTTAAGAATAAAGAAAAAAATAACTCACCTGAAGGGCGCTGAGCCCCAACCAGCAACGGCGGTGAATATTCGCGTAGCAAAATCACGAGCTGGATTTAAAGCGGCCATACAGTTAGTACCATAAGCCATAGCCACAGATCCAATCATGAAACCAATGACGATCGCAGCTCCCCACAGCGGAAACTTGATATTTCTTTCGTCAACTACAGCTAAGATTGAGAACATTACTATTCCGGTTCCAACGATCTAAACAAAGAAATACAAATATGGTAAAGATAAAGTGGTGAATAACGAAAGTATACTAATTTATCTTATATATTTAGTTTGATTTTTGTTCTGTTTTTGAGAAAAGGAGAAATGATTGTGTTTGGGCGCACAAGGGGAGAAATAATTATGTCTTAGAACACAGCTTACAGGGATACGTTTGTTTGTTTTATATTTCGCGCAAAGCTACATGAGGACTATCTGCGCTAGCCGTCCCTAATTTAGCAGTGAAAGACTAAATAGAAGGCAGCTAGTCATCACCACCCACGACCAACTATTAGGCTATTCTTTTACCGTCGAATAATGAGATAAATCATCAAATAACATAACATCCGCACGGCTGAAAGAGCGAACATGTTCGTTGTGAAATGGATTCAAACCCGTTATCCTCAGTTTGAGAGTCAAGTGCCCTAATCCCTGGCCATGGCGGATCTAGGGATATCTAAACACACTGTTTAGAGCACTAAGGAAAATTAAAGCACATTTGTTTGTTTGCTGTTTTTTTTTGTCTAAAACCAAAAATGGACTATCTTCCGTGTCCATTTCGGGGAATTAAACCCTGGACTTAAACGTTGTAATTTCCTAGAATTACTACTGTCCTACCGTGGGATAAAGCATGTTGGACAATATAAGATTGAAATACGTATGTTCTTTCTTCTGATTAATAGCTATGATAATTTTTTCAGGGCTTTCTCTAAAACGAAACAGTTATAAATACTAAGTTGTTGATGTGGACACAACAGATAGCCCCATGTGGAAAAGCAAGAAGTGTGTATTTTCCAAGAGTAAGAATGAATTTACAAGAACATAACGTTTTCCTATATGTTATTGGTCAGTGTTACAAGTAAAAAAGTCCACACTACTGGCATACTCACAGATTCGATTCCAGAACACTCTTAATACAAATTACGGAGAAGAAATTTATAATTATCTTGTAGAAATTATCAGTGGTATCTTGATTTCTTTCTGTTTATCGTATGTAATTTATAATTTATATTTATTACTATTTCTTTTTCACATGTTTATCTGTCTCTAGTTCTTGTTGACCACCCCCAGTGGTATGGTTGCAGACTCACACTGCTAGAAACCGGGTTTCGATACCCATAGTGGGAAGAGCATAAATAACCCATTGTGTAGTTTGTGCTTAATTCCAAACAGTTAAAACCATCTTGGCCTAGCGTAATTGATAGAGAACCTTGTTAACACCAATACTAAGTTATCTAAATTCTCTTTTTTTCTCAGTAATTTATTAATTACTTTTTTCTAACATATTGTTTTAGTTGAGTGCGCAAAATTCCTCTTCAGTATTTCTTTAAGCTAAACATCACTAACACACAATACACAATGTAACATCTCATCTCGATAGATTGCATACTTTCGTGTTATCATGGTGAGCCACCCAAGAAACAGCATAAACAGCGTGACATCATGTTATTTGTCTTTAATAATTTTCATTCTAAATAATACTTATGCAATCCTGCAAATTTTCCAGACATGTAGGCAGTACTCATCTTATTTCTCATTTATTTGTGAAACATCATCACAAAGTGGTTCGCATTTCAAAATGCTTTAAAAGTCCTACATTTTTTATTACTGAAGTGTGCTGAAACCCAGCAGTTCTTGCTATTTGGACATTTTGATTTCAATTTATCATTTTTTTAAAATGAATAACCGCACCACTAGAATATTTGATCCACGCAATTCGCGAATAATTAATTATGCTTGTAGACATCTCGGTCAATACACTTCGCGAAATTGAGATGACATATTCTTACCTGGTCCAGAAAACAATTTGCAATAGAAACATGGTCCTTTGGGTAAGTAGCCCAGATGTAACCAGTGCCCGTTGGTCCAACAACTGTCCTGTTGCCGCCGTCAAACCAATTTAGGGCATCTAAAATTCCATAAAAAACAAAAAAGGTGAAACAGAATGTGTTTCAAAATTTATATTATTCTTAGTATCAAGGAAAAGTAATATACGATTTCCTGTAATTTACAAACGTTTAGTCTGCTTGATAAGTTAAACCTGGGATGTACATCAAAAGCACATTAATTGAGTGTGTGTGTGTGTGTGGGGGGGGTTCTTATAGCAAAGCCACATCGGGTTATCTGCTGAGCCCACCGAGGGGAATCGAGCCCCCTGATTTTAGCGTTGTAATTCCGTATACTTACCGCTGTACCAGTGGGGGACACACGTTGACTGATTTGGTGCGAACAATAATGTTTTTAGGACACGATAGTAAACAAATCTAAATATTGTAGAACAAATAGTGGAAATATTTGAAACTGTTCACGTAAATCTATATTATTTTATGTTGAGTGTGTTTGTGTGTTTTGTTATAGCAAAGTTACCTCGAGCATTCTGCTGTGTTTATCGAGAGGAATCGAACTCCTAATTTTAACTGTATGTTGAAATAAGTATACTAACACGTAAAAAAAATTCCAACTATGAAAGTATCTTACTACATTGTAAATTATGCAGAAAATTACGTTACCTTCACTAATATAAACATTAAATTAGCCCCCACACAGTGACACAGCGGCATGTCTACGACACCTGTGGTGGGAAGAGCATAGATAGCACATTGTGTAGCTTTGTGCTTAACTTCAAACGAACAATAAATCGATAAAAACTCTTTCTCTTTCCTCTTTCCAGTTACAAAGCCATCATTGTGAGGATAAATATAGGAGTCATTGGACCGTTGATTTCTAGATATATGAGAGTAATATAAAATGAACGTAATTTGTAAACCAAAGCCCTTCCGCTAGTACAGCGGTAAGTCTACGGATTTACAAAGTTAAAATCAGGGGTTCGATTCCTGTCGATAGCCTCAGCAGATAGCCCGATGTGGCTTTACTGTAAAAAAAACACACACATTGTAAATAAAATGAATGTGTCAACAATTTAATGACATGATTTTGAAATTAATGTTAGCATTTAGTTCTTTTCAATACTCGAATGATATTTCTGTAAAAAAAAAAGGTGTTGTTTATTATTAAGCACAAAGCTACACAAAGGAATAGGTGTGTGTGTCCATGACGGGTATCGAAACCCGATTGCTAGCAGTACAGCTCCGCAGACGTACCGATGTATACGTCTGCGGAATTGCACTGCTAAGGAAGGGCTAAGAAAAAATAACTTGTTTATTCTTTGTACGTGAAAGCATAAGCCGTTTTTCCACATACTTTAGAAGATTCGGCTTTTAGATACTCATTTTGTCCCCCGCTAGTCTACGGATTTACAACGCTAAAATTAGGGGTTCGATTCCCCTCGGTAAACTCAGCAAATAGCCCGATGTGGCTTTGCTATAAGGAAAACACAAACACAAACTATACTCATTTTAAATTTCAACCGTATATACAATCTTGTCAAAATTATTCGTCTAAAACTTGTATAAAATGTGTTTCTACCCATATTTTATTGTAGGACTAAACTCTGTACAAGAGCATAATCACATTTTTTCTTGATATATTTCTGTTGTTGTTACAGTAAAATGGTTGGCAAGTTAGTATGGATATTTAGAACAATATTTCTGGCGAACACTGTAGTGTAAAATCAAAATAATGTTTGTGCATGCTTAAATAAAGGACCACAGCATGTGCATAGCCGAAATTTCTGAAAAAGGTTCTAAGAAGAAACTGCGGATGCAAATTGGGTTGATATATAAGTAAAGGATTGAAAGACAACTGTTATTCTATCATCACCATCAACTTAGGTTTCGAACAATTAATGATATTTGAGGAGATGTAAGAATACTATAAAGTTGATGCATAATTCTGAGCGTACTGTTGTAAGACCGACACGAGATATGGGTTGTGTTCTGCTGTTAATGATAGCAGATTGGTTAAGAGGTACTTAGCAGCCATCATGATTGTTCTTTACGGTTCTTCATCTTTTGATTTCTGGTTATAGAGTTTTTAAAAATAGTAAGATCTATCTCAGTGACACAGTAACAACAATTCCCATTGAAGATTCCATTGCGAGTGATCCTTGGGGAGTTGTTACGTACAACGATATTAAGAATGATGGTGACAGTTGCTACAGAGTCGACCTCAGTGCCATTTCGAAAACTTTTCATGAACCACTATAGTGGTTCAAAATATGGATCGCCACTTGTTTTTCTTTAATATTATCTAGCAAAAAAGTCTGTATTCCGGATCGGAATTACTAAACGCATCATAACGTATAGCATAGGATAGTTTCAAGTATTTGACTACCTAGCAAATAACAGACGCTACACAACTGTTGATATTCAATCGCTTTAATGCAGTCTGTGCAAAGTATATAGCTACTTACAGGCCATGGATATAATTTAAAGTTTATGTGACAGGCATGACATGTGTACCATAGCGATTATTTAACTTAATATCTCACTCCACATTATTTAGGTATACATCCGTCATAGGCCACTGCCTCACTCTATATCATTACTTCACAATAGAACTCAGGTTCTTTTGCGCTATTATCGTAGTTAATGGACAACTTGAGCATGGCGAGTAGCCTTCTCGGTCTCCAATGGAGCATTTAGTGATAATTTAAAGTGATTTACTTAAAATTAGAGGTGTTATGAATTAAAAAAAGGTTATTTTACCCCCTAACAACAAGCAGTGATTTTTTCAATGCCTAAAAATGTCTGTGTTCAAACTTTGATTTAACCAAAAATGCTATTTATAATAAAACAAGGTTCATTTTAAAATATTTTGCTTTTTCACAGCACTTGTAGTGAAAGGTAAAAATGCGAACTTAAAGTTTAGATGCCAGTTTTACCCCAACGTTCTCTTACGTCACATATGCACTTTGTCAGCACCGATAAAAAATAGCTTTGATACTCATTAAATTCATCACAGCAAGATTTAAAAAATAACTTCAACGTACTAATGTTAAATTATTAAGCCTAATAATAATGATTAAATCACAACAGACTGTAGATCTTTTTACATCTTTTCCAAGATACTTCATTATGGATTTAAAATCAAACAAGCATATAAATAAAATTTAAATAATCCTCTAATTAGAAATTTATAGTACACTAATTAAAAAAAAATATCAAAACGTTTGCAGAGCATTATAACTTTTATCACCGTTGTTCCTTTCATTGGTTTTATTGCTTCCTGGCTTTTGACATTTAAAACCGTAATATAAAACTAAATCATAATTAACAGGACATAAGATGATGAGTTTGCAATATATTTTATATATAATCATATGTGGTATGAAACAAAAGACATGATCTTATACAAAAGGTAGTTATTTATTTCGTAGCGTATCTTAGAAAATTAGCGTATAAGAAACTCCTCTTTTTCTAAGTGTATTTAAATGTTCTCACGTGTTATAATTTATTCTAGACGAGCCTCCAATTTGTTGTCACGTATTACGATTTCAAATAACCGTAAATTTGAATATTTTAATTTCGCGAAAAGCTACTCGAGGGTTATCTGCGCTAGCCGTCCCTAATTTAGCAGTTTATGGCAGCTAATAATCACCACTCACCGCTAACTTTTGGGTTACTCTTTTATCAACGAATAGTAGGATTGACCAACATATTATAATGCTTCTACGGCTGAAAGGGCGAGCATCTTCGGCGCGACGGGGATGTGAACCCGCGACCCTTAGAAGAGGAGTCAAATGCCTTAACCACCTGGCCATGCAGGGAATAGATTTAGAAGTTAATTAACTGGCAATATGTTTCAAATTTATAATATTTTGCGAACAAAATTGATACACATGCTTTTCTTTTTTATTACGAATAAGAAAAAGAGACAAACAATAATACAATTTTTAATAATGGTTATTACAAGTAATGAGATATATAAAAAAGATGTACAAACTTACAAACAATATCAAATTTTTTATCTGGTCTGGAACTGAATATTTTATCGATAGTTCATGATGAGCGAATTAATTTGGAGTTAATATCGTACAGTTTACTTTTGCTGATCCCATGTAAATTTTTCTCTAACGTTCGGTATAATGCCCTAATTCTATAAGCGTTCCTGACCACATTTCTACACTTTCCAAGTTAATAGGCTTCAATCACAGCTATAGCTTCTGAGGTTATAGCATACTAACTGTATCAAACAAACAATATATATGCTGTCTCTGCACGCTGTGTTAGTTACCTTTTATAATTTTGAGAGGAAAGTTTCTTGAAAGTTCAGTTAAGGCAACATACTGGTATTTACACACATGTATACATTATGCTCACAAATTTTGTGAATAAGCGGGACTTTCTCAATAACGTTTAACATACAGTTATAAATATATATTTAATTAAAACAAAATCTATATTAAAATAAACGTTCAAAGTAAATCCGTTACACCTCCCTGCTTTGAGAATTAAAAATTAGCATTATACAATTTTTGACTTATATATTATATATATAAATACGTTGCGAACAACACATTGTCAAAAACTGAACAACTTCAATAATCATGACAGTATATAACACAATCAATACAAATAACCTTATGACCATAAATTTACGTAGTACGTGAAAGTGTATCAGACAGATGTTATCAACTCTTTTGACATGGATTACCTTTAAATCACACTCTTGCAATGTTCAACTCTAATTTAACAGTCTTTTTCTTCTGCCCTTCATTTGGTTTAAAAAACGTCAACGGGTTATAGGCGAGTGTAAATAACAGTTGGTTGTTGTGATGCAGATATATACACATTGAAATGTTCTGAAGATAACACTAAAGCCAATGTTTTTTTTTACAGTTGAATATTTTTTGATGACAAACTTTTTAGAAAAGTAATTAACAGGATGTTCAATACTTCTTTGATCTGATTGTACTAGAATGACACCAGTACAACAATCGCTGTCGTTAACATCTAATGCGAAATGATTATCAAAGTCATATTCCGTGATGTCGAGAAAACCCACTTGTAGAGAAATATATATGCAAAAACGGCTCGTTTGGGTTGAGAAAATATTTTACGTAGAAGAGCGAACAACGTTTCGACCTTCTTCGGTCATCGTCAGGTTCACAAAGAAAGAAAGAGATAACTGAAAGAGGTATAAATTAAAAATTTATATTTTCTAGAAACACCTAAAAACAACATTTTAAACGATTTTTTCAAAGAATTTTCTCACAAAACCATCAACATAATTTCACAAAATAGAAAGCAAAAAAAAAACAATCTTACAAAAAGAGACATTAATTCTATTAAAAAACCTAAAACAAGACAAAAACATAAAAATTCTAAAAGCAGATAAAGGTAACGCTATAGTCATAATGAACACGAATGAATACATCCGAAAAATGAAGAACATCCTATCAGACACGAACAAATTTAAACCAATACACATAAATCCAACAAAGACACACGAGACGCAACTAAACAAATTACTGCTAAAAATGAAAAAAAAACCAACACAATTTCACACAAAATTTATTCCTACCTATGTAAAACCGACTCACGCACACCACAAATATACGGCATCCCCAAACCTCATAAACCAGATTGCCCATTACGACCAATAATGTCCACATATGAATCGTTTAATTACAATCTCGGTAAATACAGAGCATGGGCATTCTCCAAATATGTAACATCAGCCAGCTCATTCATCAAAGACTCTTTTAATTTCAAGTCTAATCTAAATCAACTTAATCATAAAGCCTTAATGGCCAATTTTGATGTTATATCCCTCTTTACAGAAGTTCCAACCACTAAAGCCTGCAAGATAGCTTTAGAACTCTATATCCGAGACTCTAACCCAACTATAGACATTCCCAACAACCAATTAGCAACCCTCATAGAATTCACCACGATAAAGACAAACTTGATGTTCAACAACCATAACTATGTACAAACAAATGGCTTAAGCATGGGCAACCCAGTATCACCAGTTCTAGCCAATATTTTTATGACATAAGTTGAAACACAAGCAATTAACACAGCATTACATCCACCACTATATTGGTAGATGACACGGTTGCGGAATTCACATCTACAGAACACACACTTAATTTTTTCAATCACATTAACTCTATACATCCCAACATTAACTTCACACGTGAACAGGAAGAAAGCAATCAAATATCATTTCTTAACCTCAAAATTACAAGAACCGACACACAATTCAAAACAGAAATCCACCGAAAAATCACCCATACTGGACTATACACTCCTTGGTACTCAGCACATGAAACAAAACAAAAACTCAACATACTAAGAAACCAAATAAACACAGCCATAAAACTATGCTAACCAAATAAAATTAACGATGAATTAGACAAAATAAAACAATATTTCATCAACATCAATAAGTCTCTTCCACAAACCGTAGAAAAAATTATAGGCACACACCTAGACAGAAAGCAAAATCAACCAACAAAAGTAAATATATCTCACGAATCAAAAAATCACGAAACCACATACTGCTGCATACCATATATTCCCGACATCAGCAGACAAATAACCAACATTTGGCAAAAACTAGTAACAAAATATGACATTCCAGTTAATATCAAATTTATTCAAAAACCAGGCACAAAACTGAGGTCTATACTATGTAAAAACTACACTGACAAGCACCACACCAACATTATTTATAAAATACAATGTGATAACTGCCACGACTTCTATATTGGAGAAACAAGTAGAAAAATGGAAACCAGATTCAAAGAACATAAAATGTCACCTTCACACGTTTTCGAACAATGCAAGTCAAATAAACACAACATAACCATAGAAAACACTCAAACACTAAATAAAGAAACAAACATAAACAAACGCAAAATTAAAAAAAGCCTTACTTATACAACAACTTAAAACCAAAATAAACCAATATAAAGGAACGCCTTTATACCTATATTAATATAATAAAATAAATAAAATTATATATTCAAACATCTAACACCGCCCTCTGCATTCCGACACGCAGTTACACAACCCCTTCCAAACATGTGATCAGTTTCCGGTCAATTACCTCTTTCTTTCTTTGTGAACCTGACGATGACCGAAGAAGGTCGAAACGTTGTTCGCTCTTCCACGTAAAATATTTTCTCAACCCAAACGAGCCGTTTTTGCATACATAAAGTCATATTCCATTAATATGGAGAAAGTGCACAATAAAGATTTGACCCTTGCAAAAGCAAATTGACTTCTTTAGACTACTTGAACTTTTGATTTTTTTTTTTTAATGGCTCAGTGGTGTCAGCAAAATTTTTTTCAAAAATTTCTGTAATAACCAACCATTTACATAAAATCTCATCAATATTTTTTGTTTGTAGGAGTTGGATAATTTACAATGTAATCAACTTGAATTGGAGAAACTTTGGTTTTACAAAGTTACTTTTTGTCAAATTTACAGTGAGATTGGTTTTCTTAACCTCTCAAAAACTCGACATAAAATGTTCTTTCGTATAAGTCACAATAATCTTAACAAAATTACAACATCTGACAGATTTATGAGACAATGATTGATCATTCGTTGAAACGTTGCTTGAATATTTTTCATCCCAAACAGCATTACACTGTACTGGCCTAATACATCAGAAGTAACAAAAGCAGATATTTCTTTTGCCCTGTCAGTTACAGGAACAGCAAAACATCCCCCCAGCACATAATATTTTGCGATATATCTGTCTTTTCTTATTTTATCAATACAATCCTCTATTCCAGGAATGGGATAGTAATGTGACTTTGTTAAAGCGTTTACTTTGGGAACATTTGTGCAGAAGTTAAACAAACTATCATATTTTGGAACCAGTACACAAGGTGAAGGCCATTAGGTTTACTTGGCCCTAGAATACCGTTTTTCAGCATATAAACTATTTCTTTACTCATTTTATTGGCCTTAATTGGATTTGCGTGATTGAGATGTTGTTTCACTGGAGAAGCATCATCTATATCCATATCATGAACAACAATGTTGGGTTCATAAGAAACGTCTGAAAATATACATTTTTATTCAATCAATAAATTAGTAAATTTGTTTTCAGGAAGTCAGTGAACAACTTTCGAATCAAAAGTGGCTAAAATTACTCAGTTTGATGTGGAATTCATCTCTGATATTTTCACATTTACGGGTGTTTGAGTCAATGCAACTATTATTAGTATAAGGAGAACATTTAACGGCTAAAATGTTTCTAGAAGCATCTCTGACGTGACAAGGCTTCAACATATAAATATGACACAGCTGGGTACTTTTCAACGATCAGGTGTTTTTACAACATAATCTGTATCAGTGATTTTTCGGAACAACCTCATAGGGTCCATAGTATCCAGCTATGACTTCATGTTCCACAGTGGGTAAGAATACTAAGACCAAGTCACCAGGACAGAACACACACTCTTCTGCCTTGTGGTCATAAGGGTTTTCATTCTTGCTTAGGATGACTTCAAATTTTCTCGAGCCAATTCACAAGCACCTTAGAGTTTGGACCAAAAACTGGGAAATTTAATCCAGAAACTACATTTCTTTCAGGTCATCTTTTAATCATTGGTCCTTCAGTAACTTCAAGAGACTGTTTAGACTTGAATGAGCTAAACCCTAAAGACTTCTTAACCGACTCATGAACAGCAAATAATAATAAATTAATATCTTTATCACAATCCTTCTCATTATTGAAAGAGTAAATCCACATCATTTTTGGGAAATTAGAATGGAATATCTCAAGATTACCTTGATACACACCAGATGTAAGCTGCTTAGCACCGAGCTGATAAATAATTTGTTGAAACAAACCGAACATAAAATTTGATCCCTGATCAAGCTGAATTTCTTTGTCAAGCTAACAGAAGTAAATAAATTAAATAAAGCTTTAGAATTATTTTGTCTGAGACGTTTTTTAAGAGAAAAGCTTTAAGATGCGCACATAATAGTCAGCAAAGCCTGATTCACTGTTTGAATTTTTGGTAAAGGCCAAACAGAATCAATAATCGCACGACTAAAGGTTTATTCTAAAAATGTAATAGGTTTCCAAGGAGTAAGAGAAATTTTCTGGTTAGGTTTACCAACCGATTGACAGGTAAGAAACGTTTAACAGCAACTAAGAAACATCTTGCATAATTTTTGGCTAAAAGAAATGTTCCATAGTAGTCGTAGAGTAGGAATATTTATATTTAGGTAATGCTTTAAAGGAAGTATGAAATCGAAAACATTCTCCAGTCTTGACATCACAAATGCACATATTTGGTATCTTGAATGCATATCCTGTGGTAGAATCAAAAGAAAGCCCGCAATGATCTATGTTGTTGCTCTGTTAAGTTTAGCGCCAACTACACTGCTGCTAAAAAGATTTGTTACGGCCACCGCTACACATATTAAAGTTGTATACTCATTAAAAGGGACCTCGTCTGTTATTATTTTATAGACCTTTGGCAGAACTCAAATCTAAAGGTAGTAGAATAATATGCTTTTGTAACAATTATATGATAAACTACAGTCGAGCCCTCTGAAACTGGTACATCTGGTGGTCTCCATAAGCATACCATTTAAAAAATAACTATTTGGAACTTTCTGCAGTTCTACTTTTGAGAATGTATATTTAAACAGTGAAGAGGTCTGCAGGTTCTTTTCTTACTCAGCAACCAGTTTATTTCTAGCAAATGGAACTTCACCACGTTAACCAGATTTCTCAAGTCTATTATTATTATCACTTATCAAGACCTTTTTTAATCCAAAAACTGTTTGAGACTAATCTGTAATATCGTCCTCTGAGTACGTGTTCATCCTTTGTTTTTGGTTTAATTTCTTAGCCTAAACTCGAATCACAGCACACGAGGAAAACACATTGGGATTCTCCTCAATAACAACAACATTTTAAGATGAAACAGTGATCGACTCGCTAATTGTTTTGGTTTAGGCAACAACTTTTCCTACAGCCAAATCGTTTCCCAGCAATAATGATAAAGCCTTAACTGGCAGAGTAGATCTCACTCCAACCACAACTAGTCCCCAAACTAAGTTTGATGCTAAATAAATGTTATGAAAAGGAACATTAATAAAACCACACCCTTCGTACCTTGAGCAATAACAGCGTCACCAGTGGCAGAACTCAAATCTAAAGGTAGTATATCTTTTAAAAACAATGATTGAGTGATATGGGATTAGCAATGTCAGCAGCAAAGACATAAAATTAACAGACACAAAAGATCTAAATTCCTTCCTGACTACACAAGCCTTTATATCAGTGGCCAAATCAACAACATCAGGTGATCTGGTGAAATTACATCCACATGTGAACACAACTGTACTGGGTGTTGTCTCTTTTTCTTTTTTGTTTCAAAAATCAAAAACGGACATAGCATGACTGGGTTTTTACACGAATGGCACGCAGACTTTAATGGTTTTAATGAAATTGCATCCCGACTGTTACAATATTTAGAACTGGAGGAGTGGATGTTTTATAAGAGTCCTCGACTTTAGTGGAATGAACAGATACAGGTTTCTGTTGAAATGGCAGGAATTTTGTTATGAAAAGTGGCTTTATATGTTAAAGTGTAATCATCAGTAAGAACAGCTTCTTTCTTCAGTGTTTCTACTTTATTTTCATACAAGTACGTTTTAAGGTTGTCATTCGCACGATGTTTAAATTTCTCAATTAGACATAATTGTATCAGTTTGTCAAACTGTTACCAATATGCATAGAATTACACCATCGATCAAATAAATCTCTTTTTCTTGGACAAATTCTATATCAATTTGATTATTTTGTTTGTGATGATCTCGAAATCTTTGGTGATAAGCCTCTGGTACTAACTCATAAAAAAACAAAAATATAAAGAGACACGGGATTTTAGTTCTAAATTTTATCTGTTCATTATTTTTGTAGCGAGAACAAGGTTCTTATTACTCATCTTAAACACTGTAGTACAAAACTTACCAATGTAGTTAAAATAAATCACAGCAGAAGCCACAAATCCTCCAAGATGCTGAGCAGCCAAGTAATGAGGAACTTTCTTCCAAGGAAATTTACCCAAGGAAGCAAAAGCTGTCGTAACTGCAGGATTAATGTGACCACCTGTAAAAATAAATATATAATATAAATATAGAAATTATGCTGTTTTCAGACTTTTAAACAATAGTGCTGACCTTAAATAAACTTAAATATTTTTGGAAGAAACGGTTTCATGTCCTTGAAAAAAACTAACCGAGTTTTAACTTTAAAAATAATGACTAACATTTCTTTGGCGTAAAATTTTTAATTAGTTAATTACTAATACTTTTAAAATATCACAAAAGGTTGTTATGAAAAATATTTAAGCTAATATTTTGAATTTTAATACTCATCTGGCCCAGTAAATACTTAGTTGGATGAAAATGAAAACTACTTTTCTTGGAATAAAATATTAACGTCAGGACTATAAAATTAATTTCATATTTTTACATATAAAGTTCAGTCATACGCATTCTCCAGACGGCTAAATTATAGTTTTGTTGCTCTAGTTGTATGAACTATAGTTGTATTAAATTTCTTTTCCATTCCACAATTTCACAATAGTTTATATTTTAATAATGATTTGGAAAAACTAAATACATATAGTATAAAATCCTCTCCACCATCCTTTTAAACTATTGAAACAACAAAGTAGGTTTCGTAAATCTATTCCATTTTACGTATACAACATGGAAGACAGTAACATATTTTTCATAACCTTTATATCTATATGACATACGGCGGATTTAGGTGTATCTGGTTTCAGAAATGAAATATATTTTCAGTTTTCCCATTAGGAAAAGAACGTCACACCGTCACCGTTTCATTAATAATTTATTGATACTGTTTTTTTTTTTATTTTACAAAACGCTCCCTTACCTGAAACCCCCATTGAGGTAGAAATTCCCATCATTACTCCAACTCCCGAGACAAATACAACACCAAATACGTCACTAACTCCACGACCATCGAGCACTGTCTGAGCTAATGCCGCATCAAGGAAAAGCTAAAATATATGAACGAAACAATTATATAAAGGTCATGCATGTCAGTTATGTTATATATTCGTCTGAAGAATCACCTGAAAAATTCTGCACGCTTGTCGGATTGAAGTGGGGGAGGTTAAGTGAAACATTGAAACTTTTATTCCATTGTTTGTTTGTTTCTGAATTTCACACAAACCTACATAGGGGCTATTTACACTAGCCGACCCTAGTTTAACAGTGTAAGACTAGAGGGAAGGCAACTAGTCATCACCATCCACCGCCAACTCTTGAGCTACTCTTTTACCAACGAATAGTGGGATTGATCGTCACAATATAACGCCCCCACGGCTGAAAGGGCGAGCATGTTTGATGCGACGAGGATTCGAACCCGCGACCCTCAGAGTAAAGGTCAAGCGTCCGAACCGGACTCTTGACTCGATTAAAATATTTTATTTCCTTCATTTTTCAGTATATCAAAGTTGCTTTTATATGATATATTTTCTTTTGTTTGTTTATTCAGCTAAATAACATTTGCGAAGGAAGAGGTCGCCTTTTCGAGTTGCTAGCGCAAATCTTCATTACAACGAACACAAAGTAGGCTTACGATTTCTGGCCGCCACCGGGACTAGAGTCCTGACTTCAGCGTTATAAATTTGTAAAATTACCAATATCCCAATGGGAGAACTACCTCAAAACCATTTAATGTCAACAAAAAACTAATATAACATATTATTTCGTACTCAATACTGCAATTTGTATTATACCCAGCCGTAAACTAACTTCAAAACTTACAAATGGATATGGATATATGTTCTTCCTCAGTTTTGGTGGTATAAAACATAATATTTTTGTAGAAGTTTAGGAAATAAATGTGATTGTGTTACCTTCAGAAAAAGGAAATGCTATAGTATTTATTTAACTTACTAGCAACACTATTGTTATATACAACTTATGTTTTTATTTCTAGTGTATTGCAGTAATAAGTGATGAGATGTTGACATACGTGTTTTTCTTTAGACGTTGACGGTAATGGAATTTGATATCCAATCTACAAGGAATCGCAGCTTAACCACTCTTGTATAAAAATATCCAAGAATTCCAGTCGAAGGTTGTGTTGATATTCTCCTATGAACTTAAGATTTCTACTGTTTAAATAATGTCAGACATCCCAGACGATTACGTAACTGCAATCCAATAATACAATCTAATAAGGCTTCTCTGATTGAAAAAAATATTCATAAGTGAAATCTGTAAAATACCATGCCAGGAACATAAACATAGAAAGAATGGATACAGCTATTCCCATGACCTTTGTAGATGTTGTTTACCTTTGAATAAAGCAAATCATATTATCTGGAAGCTGAAAGTGTAAAAAGAAGGGTAATGGGAAGGACAGGTGACCTGAGAGGTTAAAATCGAATTACATTAGAAGAAAGCAAGATGTGTGATATTGATTCTGGAGAATATGGAAACGCTGAAGCCTCTAAAACCATTACTGTTATGTACAGCTGTATCTTTTATCATACTTTAAATCTGAAAAAAAAAAAGATTCTTAATAGTAGAGTCAAGCAGTTTATTTTTACCAGTTAGCGCCTTCTGGAACATATAACATTTCAAAATTTGACGCGATATCTAGAAGGATCAGTTTTCGTGACGAGGGCCTTAATAAAAACGTTTTACATGCTAAGTTTCTTTAAGGACAATGACACCGATCCACTTTTCTTTATAATGTATTGATCTAAACTGAAACAGGCATTAATCAAGCTAACATTTTTCATGATGACAGAAATAAATTTGCGGGTGACGGGGCTGATCTAGATTCCACAACAACAGCGTCTACTTGGTCATATAAATCATTATCAAGATAAAAATAATATCTCTGGTGGCGAATTTCTGAAACATATTCTAAAGAAATTTTATTTCATCTCTACCGTTTTGATACAGAAGTTTTTAGATTTAATCCCAAATATTTCTTTACAGCAATAAATACCTAATCTTTATAAGTTCAGCTACAAGCATAGATAATATGTTCATCTCACGAGTTCCCACACTAACAATGTAGATGAAAGATATCTCTATACTTAGGTAAAATACATTACAAATGCCAACTTGTAACTTTCAAGTGAAGTAATTCTGTGAACTTTAAGCTATGCTTAGATAACGCATCCAGTGAAAAAAAAAAAAAGAAAGAAGAAAATATGTGAAACTATAATTCTCGCAGAAGCACAAGAAGAGGCGTGAACCTTCTTTTTCCTACATGTAATTCCATTTGGCCTTTGCAGGCTCAAAGGTAAACTTTAGAGATTATATTGCTAAAACTGGAGCTCATTTCCCATGGTAAGCACAGCACAGATAACTCATTCTGTAACTTTGTAACATACAAGCAAACAAGTGATGCCATTTTAAAAATTTAATCTTACACTTCAAAAGAAGTATCGTGAAAGCGTGAATATATTTCCTAACTAATAAAGTTTTCAGCAATTTCAGTTAGAAACTCAAGGAAACAGTTTTTGAACTTTAATTAAAAAAAAACATATTTTTATTGACTACCAAAAAAAATCCCTTGACTTTTGTGTTATCTTTAAAATGATTTAAGAAGTTGGCTATTTCAGCATGACATGAAAAAATATTTAAGATGTCAAATTTTTCGATTTATTTTTATCATCATTGCTTAGGATCACTTCTGCTGCTTTATGAAAGTTACTAGCACATAGTAAGGCTGTTCGTTATTGAGAATTGCATGCTTTTTTTACACTTATTGGAAGAGTTATATAGCAGTAAAGACTATTTTTGGGTTCTACCTTCATAGTGACTACTGTAACATGATAGATAGTTTTAAGTAGAAAATTATGAACCTGAAAGTCCGTGTTTGTTACTTTCGTTGCTCATAAACTTGAAATGATGTAGAACATGGGATTTCATTTCTTTCGTAATCTCATTTATTCCTTGATGTAGATCAACGGTGATTTTAAAAATAATCACTTCTATCATAACGACAAATAATTATTAGCAAACACGAGAAGCAAGAAAAACTTAAGTTTAAACTAAAAAGTCGAGATTTTATAAACCCATCAGTTGTATTGAAAGAATAAGAGCGATGGCAGTTTGTGACTGATATATGTATTAATGTTTGATAAATCATAGAAATTACTACATTGATAAAGATATTATTGTTTTCGACAACACAGTTCTATTTGAAGCAATTTACCTTGAAAGTATTAACTAAAAAATTAAGTATTTCCACTCTAAATAAAAGTTGTTCATTACGACTACTAGGGCATAGTCACGCCTATTTTCTGCTTTAGAGATATCGTGGTCGCTGTCAAATTGACTATCTAAAATGCATCAATAAGCAAGGTGACTATCATTTTGTGGTCGTGGATATAAAATTGACTATTAAGTAGTAACGATGATCTATTACTAGTCAGTTTGACTGACTCTTAGTCAATTTAAGCAATTAGTCTGTTTGACTACTTTCCAGTCAGAATGACCATGTCCCAGTTTGTTTGACCACTTCCCAGTCACCTTTATTACTTCATAGCAGCACTGCTATGCTAGTCTTAAGGACTACTTTGTGGTCAGGAAGACCAACACCATAGTCAGCATTAACTCATGAACTGACGCTCTTGATGTTTCTTACATCATTAAGGTGCAGTTCAAGCAGATGGCTGTATACATGCATCTTGTTCCATAAATGCAACAATTGAAACGTGAACAGGGCTAAGCTTTGCAAGAATTTATTTATTTACTTTTATTTTTCTTTGGAGGGGATAAATTTCTTTCACACAAAATAAATTCTACCTAAATAAATCTTATTTATCGACAACTACTATTTCTTCACTGTTTTATTTGACAATTGTGTTTTTATATTGTTGTGTGCGTGTGTTGGATTATTCGAATATGAAATTCAATAATCAATACATTTATTATTACAATCCACAACGATTTAAGTTATGACTGAAATAAGCTTCCTCACGTGGTTAACACTCGCGCTAACACTACACGTCCGGGAAATGCATCCGATTCGTCTAGTGGTCCGCAGCGCAAATCGAGTACAAATCGAAAGCAGCTACACTAGGTGACTATCTCTTTTCCAGAGGAGTGTACCAGGTCGAGTTTATCTGAAGGCGGGAGTTCCTTGTGCAAGGAGGGCTGCAGATGTTATTTGTGGAGATAGGTTGATCATTCCTCAAGGTGGTTGAGTGGGGATTTAGGGGCTCACATACAACAATACATACACAGGGGGGGGGGAGTGAAAACGGCACGGTTCACTCCTTAGCGGCAGCCGAAGGTAGCAATAACACTATAAACCCAAAGGGGGGAGAAATCACACACAGCAATATTTTATCGCACATTGGAGAATTACATATGACGTTTATAAAATTTATAATGACCGAAACTTGTACTGACATTGCACAATTGCCATGCAACCGCGCAGATGACGGAAAGAAGAAATCCAGGTAAATATTAATCGTTTATGTCTTATTTTCCTATACTATGTTTCAATAAAACAATATAAGAATATGAATGTTTAACTTTCTAGATTAGCCGAAGTGAATCCATCCGTATTTTTTTGTACAACTCGTTATGTGTAAATAAGGATGGTTGCGCGTTACATTGTGTAGGTCTGTACTTCTGTAGCTTAGTAGTAGTAGAGTAGGAATATTTATATTTAGGTAATGTTTTGAAGCAAGTATGAAATCGAAAACATTCCCAAGTCTTGACATCACAAATGCACACATTTGGTATCTTGAATGTATATGCTGTGGTAGAATCAAAAGCCCGCAATGATCCAAGTTGCTGCTCTGTTAAATTTAGCGCCAACTACACCGCTGCTGAAACGATTTGTTACGGCCACCGATACACAGGTTAAAGTTGTATACTCATTAAAAGAGACCTCGTCTGTTATTATTTTGTAGACCTTTGATAATGAAAGATGACATACGATAATACGTAAATAATAAATCCTTATTTTTAATAAATCAGCAGAGCTATAAATGCTAAAGCGTACATACTTTATGCGGCGTGTGTATTATGGCGGGATCCACTGACACAGCTAACAATGGAGTTACAAATGAGGGCGGCAAGACAAATCATTTGAAAACAGCAAAAAAGTGAAACATATATTGTATTTAATGTGTGTTTCTTTAATTTAATATTACAAACTATCTAAAAATCTTTTTAGGTGCAAAATGCATTTAAAATTTTGAACTCTATACTTTGAAATTGAATGGTGCGAGATAGGAGCCAGTGCCAGGCCGTACACTATGAATAGAAGGCCTGTGATCCTGCAAAATATTCCCCCAACCCCTCTCCCTTCTTTGCTCCCAGGGAACTTTCTCAGACTTTGGAACCCTCCCATAATCCATACCACATCCATACCTGTGAGAGAAATGTAGGATCCGGGGGGTATTGCATCGAGTCATGAGCAACCGAGTTGTGTAGATAAAATAACAAAAATTGTATACCTTTACGAAAATCGGGGGATACTATGGATCACGCATTAGCATGCGTATGCGTCTGCAGAGATTTGATTTCGTTGTGTTCACTCTACAGTCCACAATTCTTTTCGGATTTCTATCCAATTTGGTGAATATGTTAGTTAGGTTGAGGTCTGGCCAATGAATGGTTTTGGCCACCCCGGGGGGAGGTTGTGACATGAATTTGCATTTTGAAGTACGTTTTTATTCGCTGGATTGAGGGCAAGTCCAAGGATACACCGTCGGTTCGTGGGCATTTGTAAAACCTGTTGAGTATGAACTGGGAATTGCTGGTGATGGGAAACATGACACAATGCAGTAAGTTTCTTTATTAGATACTCTGAAGTGTTTGCTTAAACATGATGATATTTTTAGCCAGGTTGTTTATCCTCGCCAGTCAGCTGATGATTGTCTTAGAGATGTCGTTGATGGTGAACATTTCAAAAACCATCCATTCTGGCAAGAAACTCCCCTTGCCCTTCAAATCATTCTCTATTTTGAAGGGTTTACAGCTGTAAACCAGGCTGGAATACGAGCTCCTGCTTACAAATATGTTGCTTTCTACTATCAGTTAGGCAATATTGAACCTGCTTTGAGATCTCAGCTTCATTGTATATTCTTAGCAATCTTGGTGAAGAGCCAAAATGTAAAAAAAAAAACATGGGCTAAATACAGTGATGAGACCTTTGATTGAAGAACTATCTGTTCTTGAAAACATTGGTATTGACATTGTCAAACCAGAGAGAACATTCAAATTCTGAGGTGCACCTCTTGTTGTTGTTGCAAATAATTTGAGAAGCCATGTTATTGGAGGGTTTCTTGAATCATTTTCTGCTCTCAGATCATGTAGATTCTGCATGGTAACTCAGGATGATTTAAAAAAGTTGACTGATATTTCAAAATGTCTAGAGAGATATATTGCATCCTATAATTTCCAAGTTGCAATGGTCGAAGCTGAACCGACTTTGTCAAGTACATAGGGAGTTAAAAATTGATCGTCCCTGAACGTTCTGTAGTAATTTCATGTGGCAAATGCTCTATCACCTGATATATTACATGATCTTTTTTAATCTGGCTTGGTGTCAGAAATTTTAGTTTTACTCATAGATCAGTATGTCTTGTCTGGATACTTCAGCCTTCACTACCTTGCAGGCAAAGTGAAAGAGTTCCACTACAAAGGAACTGATAAAATCAATAGACCTAAGCTTGTTATATTGAGAGGGTTTGTACACATTAAACAAAAATCTCTGCAAGTTTGGTGTCTCTTAAGGTTATTTCCATTACTGATGGGTGATGCAGTGCCAGAAGGGAACAACAAATGGGAAGTTCTCTTGGTTCAGCTAGATATGGTAGAATTGATAATGTGTCCACCAATGTCATATGCAAGCATTGAATTCTTAAATGATGTGATACAACAGTTCCATTCTCTTTATGAAAAAAAATTTCCTAATAGAACTCTCAAGCCAAAGGAACATTTTACTTTGCATTACCCAGAGATGACCCGCAGATTTGGTCTACTGAGGAATATGTGGACTATGAGATTTGAGGCCAAACATATTTTTTTTTGTTGATGTTGCAAGACGTACCAAAAACAGGAGGAATCTAGCCAAAACAATGGCAATGAGACATCAGTATAAACTCTGTTCACATTTGGAAAGCAATGGATTTTTTAAAATAGATGCCTTTGACCTGACTAATCCTGTCAGATTGCCTGTGAATTCACTCGGAGAAGAGCGAAATCTTGTCAGTGCATTTATTGGGGAAGGCGATTTTGTCACTAAAGCATCAGGTTGTACAGTCAACTGCCTCACATATAACACAGGGACAATGATTGTCAGTAGCTACGAATTAGACAGTCTTCAATTTTCTTCAGTGATCTGTTGCTTTGTTCTTTGGGGAAAACCTTTTTCTATATTGTCAAATATACCAAACTGTTGATTATCACAGGCATTTTCATGGTTACATTGTAAAGCCAATGAGAAGCTATGAACTTCTGAGTATTCCAGATCTTTATGATCATTATCCATTGCCTTGTTATGTGAACAAAAGTGAACATATGATCATCCTACATCACTACATTCGTGACGACTGAATGATGACAAATTTTAAACAGAACTCGGTAATCAGTTGTAAATTTTAACCTATTTTATGTAACTTGATGTGTACCTTCCAATGACAAATTTCATCAAAAGATTTGACATATTTTATGTAAATTTGTTTCTGCCTTTTTGTACAAATTTCATGAAAATTTTCAGAGAGAATTTGTGTCATATTAATATGTATCATGCATGTTTGCACCAAAATCACAACTACCATCACCATCTATTGAGGTCAGACTACTTATATTTGCTTTCACCTTTTAATGCCTACTATTTGTTAAGCAAAAAAACAAATTACTTATTTAGCTGATTTATACCAGTCCTGTTGATTTTAAATTTATGGAAATTTAATGTAACTTTTTGGTGTTTGTAGTTGTTCTTCAATGACAACTTTTCTGCATGTGTATACGTATAAATCATTTTTGATCAGTACCATACTTTTAGATTCCAGAGAGATGGTTTTATTCTACCACATTACCTACAATGAAAAGAATTGTCGTGTCAGTGGATGATCTAGGATTGTTGTCCAGTAAGATTTCTGACAACCTAAATCTGGATGTAGATGCTACTAACTTGTCAGCTCAAGTGTACATGGAAGACTGGCAGGACTGGGTGGATGTTCAATGGTCTGACATTCCAAAACCACGAGCAAAGTTGCGCGTTTCTCTGGTTTCCAATGCTGAGGCCTCTGACGGAGAGATAGCTGTTGTCGTGAGTCGTTTGTAAGAATGCGCGACCCATTTAAATTTGAGTGATTATAATCATTTATGTAGTCATTGGAAATCACTCTGCGGAAACTTTATTCCGAAGAAAAGAAGTAAAATTGTTCAGTATACATTATTTAACATAGCACAATTACAATTGTTAATTTTTTATTACAAATTTAGACCCATTAAAAATGTATTTGGGGCCAGAATCCACCAAACCCTGAAGTGCCTTCAAGCAAGCAGAGTGCATCTTCACCCGGTCCCAGTACTGAGCAAATTCAGTCCATATAATCATGGTAGGATATGTCCTATTGAATGTCAAACAGATCTTTCAATCTGTTGGAGAAATAGTTTCATCTTTCACTTGGGACAATTAGGCCTTAGTTAGTATTTCATTGCAATCAGTCAACCCCAATTTGTAAGTGTTTTGAACTATTTGATATTTTCTTTGGTCAGCATTTTAGTATTCAAGCCTTGGCCAGTACCCTTTAAACTGGAAAATTTGTCAAGTCTGCCTAGATCTACTGCTTTGCTGTTGTTACAAGGTAAGCCTGTTGAGAAAGGTCGCTTCAATTTACTGAATGCAGTCTACACTGAGGTTTCCAACAATACCTTGTAATTGCTGTGTAGTGAATACCATGTGTACCATTTCTGATTACAAGCAATTATATCTGCAATTATATCTCTTCAGATGTCTTCATATGTACTTGATAGCCTGCCCAACCTCTGTTTTTCCAGATATCCAACTTTCAAGGCAGTATGACCAAGTAGTGGATGAAATATTTAAGCGCTACCCTCAGCTGTCAGATGTCCCAAATCTAACACCCCAAGGTGTTTGTGTAAGTATTATCCACATGTGTATTATGTTATGTTTTTTGTGAAATATATTTTCATCACAAATATATTCTTTTATCTATACATTTGACTTTATGAGCACAAAAGCCAATGAGCCCAATAAAATTCGTCCTAAAGTACATACATGAATGTCCATATCACCACTAGTAGGGGTGTAAATGTATTCTACAAGAAATATGTTCATTAGTTACAAAATAAATTAAATGGCATTTTTTGTGTTGCATAATATTAGTGAAGATTACTTTGTTTGTTTGTTTGTTTGTTTTTGAATTTCGCACAAAGCTACTCGAGGGCTATCTGTGCTAGCCGTCCCTAATTTAGCAGTGTAAGACTAGAGGGAAGGCAGCTAGTCATCACCACCCACCGCCAACTCTTGGGCTACTCTTTTACCAACAAATAGTGGGACTGGCCATCACATTATAACGCCCCCACGGCTGAAAGGGCGAGCATGTTTGGCGCGACGGGGATACGAACCCGCGACCCTCAGATTACGAGTCGCACGCCTTAACGCGTTTGGCCATACCGGGCCATTAGTGAAGAAACAAGCGAAAATTTTGTGAGAAGTTATATTTTTTAAAATACACACAAGTACTTATATCTACCAAGAAGGAGCTGTGGAAAATACTATTTTGATACTTTGAAATGTTTGTTTTGTTTGTATACGATGTAACATGACTCAACTAATGAAACTCAACTAATTTGACGCTAAAGAGAATACATTGTCAAGATGAACTCGTACAACTGATTTATTAATCAGTATGTGGATGACTTTCAGTTTCTCAGATTAAACCTGAAAAATGCCAAAAGTGGTTTAAAAGAAATACTGTTTAAAATAATTATAGTTATACCGGGGCAGTTTTGTTATTCATTCTCAATAGAACTATTTCTGTCAATTCTAATTGCAGGAGCTGTGGAGGATGAGGCTTCGTCAGAAATTCCAGAATAATAGAAAGCGGAAGAATTCATCATTGCCTATAGTCCAAGAAAGAAAGATAAAGACGAGAACTGCAACAGATGAAACCCCCATCTCCAAACCATATCTCAGAACTTGTAGTACTTGTGTGAAAAGCCAGTTGGGGAGGATGAAACTTCCACCGAAAAACACAAGGAATGGATGAAAACTTGTCTGCATTGTAGAAAAAAGGGTAATCTTTGTAAAGTGGACTTGCTTATGGACAAAAATTTGCATGATCGTAGGAAACTGGCCATTGACAACACTCCTGTCAATGAACTTATAGAGCATCATACTTTCCTTGTGGCATCACCAACACAGCTGTTGGATGAACTTAAGCGGCTAGGAAATGATTCAGAAATAGGAGTGTCTAACTTTCTCAATATAAGGACTCTGTAACTTCTCACCTGCAGGACAGAAACGTATCACTAGAAAATAATCCATTGCTAGCATTTCTTATAAAACAGTCCTCACACATGCCTGATGTTGCATCTAGTATTGCTATTCTTGGTATTCCTTTTCTTCTAAAAGAAAGTGAAAGTATTATGGTGGGTACTGAAGTTAGGGAACCTGCTGAGAGTTGTATATACATTCAATGTGGTTCAATTTCTCAGTTTTGTGATCAGGAATTCAAACTATATGTTGATGGCTTTGATATTTGTGCCACTGAAGATTTTGTAGAAGCATTCACTATGTATATAGGGAGTTTTTATATCTTCAATTTTGCATTTCCAACAAAACTCAAAACTTTCAACTTTGTTGAAAGAGTTGTTTTGAAGCTCTATGATGAGTCCAGGAAAATTACCAAATCTGATAAAGATGCAGACAAATGTGTTCTTCAGTTGTTTGATCTCTTGAATGTCAAAAAACTTAGCAGCGGGAAATCTGTCAAAACGTTCAAAGGCAAAGGAAGAGGAAAGTGTTCAAAGCCATAAGGTTATATCAGGTCTGGTAATAGTAACTTCTCATGTGTATTTGATCCAGGGTGAATTTTCAAAAGCCAAGTATAAAGTTCAGTTGTTTATTTTCAAATTATTGCTGCATTTTGAATTTTATTTTGGTGCAAATATATTGACGTACACTTGTGTTCAGTTTAGAATAAAAATGGTGCTGCTAAAATGTATTTTATATTTTTCAGGATGGTGGCAGTTTACTGGGACTTAGGTTGAATCATTAGATGGGTGCAGGGTTGACTGCTCAGTGGCGGTTCTGCTGACCACAACAGACTGAAGATGGTCTCTTTGCCTAACAGTGACATTGCAGAGGTGGTCCTGACCGGGTCAGTACGACTTATCTTCCATGGTCGTTGGATAGTCATAATGACAACAATCCGTTGTTAATGGATAGTCATAATGACAACCGCTCCTTAGACGAATAGGGTTACACTGACCATGTCATGACTACTCTGTAGTGGTTTGCAGATGGGCAATGAGACTTTTGTCAGGTAGTTAGCATTGGTCAAAATGACTACCTAACGAAAGTCTTAACGATTATCATAGAGCAGTCAAATCTATTACCTGCCAGGCATCCCTGCCACCATCACCTGACTATTTAACTGACTACACAATAGTAAAAATGACTAATATTTAATAGTCATATTAGGTAGTCATCGATTTTAGCAACTACTTGTAGAGTCTTTTTTGGCACCTCTGCAACAATATGGTTGTATGAAAATAATAAAACAAACAAAATTACGTTAATTTAGTTTATAAAATATGCGTTAAGTATGCTTTGTAAAAACAATACCATATAGAAAGATTATTGATTATTTGGATATTTATTTTTAATTTCTGCGGACATGTCTTTTTTTACACCCAAATCGTCAAACCAGGAAATTTCTATGAAATAATAATAATAATCCACAATGACACTTTTACAGTACTGTAATTTCATTCAAAAGAATGTTTTATTGAGTTTTTCGTCACGTGAAATATGGTTCATAATTTACTTCGTTATGCATATGACACTCAAAATAAGAACTAGTTAAGGCGACGACTTTTGAATAGTAAATCAGGTAATTTTTATTATTTTCATACAACCATATTGTCGCAAATTTAATATCTTACTTAAAGGTATATTTCTGAAACCTCGAAAATAATTTTCATAAAATCATCTCAATGCTTAAATAGCACAATAAATTTTGTACATGTTGAAACAGTTATATTTTCAAAATGTTAATTTGGTAAACGAAGTTAATTAAAGGATTTTACTTTATATCCGTATTACCAAGAACAACAAATGTAAATATAATTCGTATTGGAATTTTTGCTTAATTGTTTGCAGTGCACAAAAATTTATTTAAGGCTTCAACTTCTGTTACTTACGATTTTTTTGTGTGGTTTGGTTTTGAATTTCGAGCAAAGCTACACGAGGGTTATCTGCGCTAGCCATCCCCAATTAAGCAGTGTAAGACTAGAGGGAAGGCAGCTAGTCATCACCACCCAACACCAACTGTTGGGATACTCCTTTACCAACGAATAGTGGAAATAACCGTCACATTATAACGCCCCTACGGCTGAAATGTCGAGCATGTTTGATGCGACGTGGACTCGAACCTGCGACTCTCGGATTACGATTCGAACGCTTTAACCCACCTGGCCATGCCGGGCCTTTTTCTTACGCTTTCTTTGTGACAACTTTCAGCAGTAGGCTTGTATAACAGTAATAATCAACTTCATTGATTGACTCAAATACAATTATATGTATTTTCCTTCGGGCATGCTCTAAACACTTCAAAGTTATCGATTCAGGGAGATTATGGAGTGCATTATATTTACTTTTCATCCTGTTCTGCAATAAAGATTTTAAGAAAGACGCGATACTTGCGCATGTATACATACAACGAAACGAAACCTAAAAACTATTCCAACCGTGAAAGTCCATACGCAACGGGTAGATACTGAGGCAATTCCAGTTTTTGTCTCTCCTGTGTGTAAAACATAAACTTAGAGACCGCTTGCTCTACAACCTGGTACTAGAATAAGAGAGAGAAAGGGTTAGCACTTGTCATTTTTCTTAACCAAAAAAGGAGAAATAATATGTTTTACATAAAACGTAAAAGAACATATATTTAATAAAATAAAATCCAGGTTTACTCCATTGATCCTGCTTGTTGAATTTCTGCCCTTCTAATCCAATGTAATGTACAAAATAATTTAAAAGCAGTTTTAGTGTAAGTTTAGACGTCATAAAATAATACACACAGTTTAAAGTACGTTATTAAGCATTATAAACTTTTTTTTTAATATATCACAAAGGAAAATTTCTGGAAACATTCCCGGATATATTATAAAAATTCGCAAAGTCATATCTGTACTGAGAATGAGTAGGGTTGTAGCGTAATAAACGTCATGTCATTTCTTAAAGAACACGAGTGCGGTTAAGAAGCTAGGGAAAGTACAACAATTTGTGTGTAAGATAAAAACATTACATCCAAAAATCATTGTTAGACGGATACATATTTGTTGTAACGCTTATTAGTTCTTACTCCATATCGTCATAATTTTTTTTTTAAATAAGCGATTACATTGTTTGTTTGTTTTGTAATTTCGCACAAAGCTACTCGAGGGCTATCTGTGCTAGCCGTCCCTAATTTAGCAGTGTAAGACCAGAGGGAAGGCAGCTAGTCATCACCACCCACCGCCAACTCTTGGGCTACTCTTTTACCAACGAATAGTGGGATTGACCATCACTTTATAACGCCCCCACGGTTGGGAGGGCGAGCATGTTTGGCGCGACTCGGGCGCGAACCCGCGACCCTCAGATTACGAAGTGCACGCCTTAACGCGCTAGGCCATGCCAGGCCTAAGCGATTATAATGAAATACCTCAGTAGAACATAATTTTTCTGAATTATACGATCCCTTTTTGTTCCTTTTTGGCCATCTTAAAATATTTCTGATAGCAAATTTAATATTTCAGGTCAAGTAAGTCAGAGTTATTGGAATTATTTTTGAAAAATATAATCTAGATCAGTGAGGATGAGAAGAACATTTTTTAAAACCAGAATGCATTAAAGAAAAACTAATGTATACTAGAAGAAAAATACATTTAAAAATGACACGTTCATCTCTCTCAGAATAAGAAAAAATTCTACTTAATAATTTACTGTATAAAGATAAAATCTCGTAGAAATTGGGAACTTTTTCATCAAGCACTACATTCGACGACTTACTGCGTTATCGCCTTTATGCAGTAAATTATAATTATTAAATAAACAAAGTTTTATTGTATTTTGACATTGGAGACAGTCTCATTCTTAAAAACTTATTGCCTATTATTAAACGTTGTTGTTAATGCATGTCTGCTATTAACAACCAAAGAGTTAGACACCTCAGTTTTAATGTCTTTTGATAAAATGATTTCTGTAATAATAATTTCTCTAATCCTTCAAATATTCTAACCTATAACCAATAAGTACCACTGTTAGAATTTAGATCATTAAATCTCTTGTAATAAAATTATCGTTGGAAAAGTACGATTTTTATGTTTATTGTTGTTTATAAAAAACAACGATACACCTGTTTTCTTAATAAGGCAACTATTTTCTATATTGCATTCCTTCCCTTTCGATGACTGAGCATATGTTTGGGCTTATAAAGCTAAAACTCTGGTTCGATTCTGGTGGAGAGGCAAAGTACAGATAGCCCATTGTGCAACTTAAAGCTTCACAACAAATAAACACAATGTTTTATTCTTTGCCTATGTTACGACACAGTATTTTTTTTGTAAAAACTAACTTGTTATTCGTTGTAGGTGTATCGTCTGATCACTGGCGTTAACTAACGGTTTTTCGCTCGCGCGTTATCTGTAACAGTTTTTTGTGTTATAGATAAATAATCGTAAGTTTCTGCTAGTGTCAAAGAGAAAAGTGTTTTTTGAGGAATTTGGTTTGGTTTAGTTTGAACGGCTATTTCAGACAGTTATTTTCTGCATCGAACTCGAAAGAGTTTTTGAAGCTAGATATTAAACATAGGTTTTTGTTATACTCTGTTATTAGTTTTTTGTCTATAGCTCTAAAATGACTAAGTTTAGGGTAAAGAATGACACTTAATTTTTGTTGCTTGTGTAAGCCTTGTGCTTCTGAGAACGGTTGAAAACTGTTCTGAAAATATCAACGGGTTTTGGTACAGTTGACATTGGAACAGTAAACAGTCATTTTTTTTATAAACGATTACAATGAAATACCTCAGTAGAATATAATTTTTTTCTGGATTATAAGATCTCTTTTTGTTCCGTTTTGGCCATCTTAAAGAACTTACGATAGCAAATTTAATAATTCAGGTCAAGTAGCAATGCATCTAGCGTGAATTTAAACTTTGAATCTATAACTTGAAGCTGAATTTGAGCATACTATGTTTGAAGTGATCACGTTGAATTGGAAAGACAGTTCATACATGAATCTATCAAGAAATAATGTATTTTCTTTATATTTTACATGTTTACAAGTTATTGTACATAAGTTAATATTTGATGTTTGTGTTTTTATGTTATAATACATATATAAAGCCAAATAATTGCAGAGTCGTCATTTATTGGTTTGTTTTACGCATTATATAGGGCTTGACATGGCCAGGTGGGTTAAGGCGTTCGACTCGTAATCCGAGAATCGCGGGTTCGAATCCCTATCGCCTCAAACATGCTCGCCGTGGGGAGGTTATAATGTTACAGCCAATTTCACTATTCGTAAGAGTATCCCAAGAGTTGGCGGTGGGCGGTGATGACTAGCTGCCTTCCCTCTAGTCTTACACTGCTAAATTAGGGATGGCTAGTACAGATAGCCCTCGAGTAGCTTTGCGCGAAATTCAAAACAAACAAACAAACAAACCAAAGCATTATATAGTACGCGGTAATATATATTCTTTGATTAAAGTATTACGTTAGAAGTACGTTTTACTGGAAGTCCGTGCTGGATTATAGGTCAGATTCAAAACTAACTAAAAGTAATGGTGATGAAGGTTTTAAATGTAACTCAAACTTAGCATTTATGTTGTTTTTATGTACATTTCATTATTCACACAACAAGTACTATAAATCATAACAAAATATGGCACAGATATCAGTATTTTTTTAATACACCACAAACATACCTTTATACGTACAATATTTAAGTGTTTAGGCTTTTTATATCTCTCAGTCCAAAGTACACAGGGGCTATCTGCATTGTGCCAACCGCGAGTATTGAAGCTCAATTTTAACGTATAATCCACAAGTTTACCACTGAGCCACTGGGTGACAGTTTTTCATGAATAATATTTGTCACAAGGTTTTAAGTTATAGTTTTCTTTTTATATATCAGGTCACCCCATAAGTAATGTCTAAAAATTTAATACAGAAAGTGCATCATCATTTCTGTCATTGTAAATTGTTTTAATGACTAAATTATGTAGTAGGACGTGTATAAAAATGTTCATACAAACAAAAGAAACTAATCCAATTCCACTTTTTCAGATCATTAATCAAATAACTCTTTTTGAAGATGGATGTGTCTGAGGAGCACATTTAAGCATGAAAGGCTTTATGAGTTTAAAAAAGGCAATAGTGCAGCAGAAACTACACGAAACATTCGAGGTGTTTATGGTGCGGAGTCCCTCAATGAAAGAAAGTGTCGAAAGTGGTTTGAGAAGTTCAGATCAGGTGACTACAGCTTAAGTGATGTGCCACATTCAGCTCATCCCTGCACTTGATGAAAATTGTGCTGTAACAATTGAGGGACTAGCACAGAGGCTTTATTGAACCCATTCAACAGTACACCGTCATCTGCAACAGCTTAGAAAGGTGTCAAAACTTGGAAAATGGGTTCTCCATGATTTGACAGAAACCAATCATAGAGAAAGAGTGGATATTTGTACTTCTCTGCACTCTCGTGAACGTAACTCATCCTTTTTGGACAGATTAGTGACTGGAGATGAAAAATGGATATATTATAAAAATGTCAAGTGCTGCAGACAATGGCTCAGTGCAGATAGACTGGCTAAAGCACAACCAAAAATGGACTTTCGCCCTAAAAAAAATCTTGTAAATCATTTGTTTGAACATTGTTGGTGTGATCCACTTTGAGATTCTGGCACTCATTGTAACAATTACATCAGACTTCTATTGTGAACAGTTAAAGCGCTTTAATGTTGCACTGTCCCATACAGCAAGGATCACATCTGTAAAGATTGAATAGCTCGACTGGGAAAAACTTTCACATCCCACTTATTCTCCAGGCCTTGCCCCATCTGATTATCATCTATTCCGAAGTTTGCAGAACTATCGTGATGGAAAAGAGCTTGAAACACATAAAGATGTCAAAACTACCGTCTCTACATTCATTTCCTCCAAACCCCAATAATTTTATAGAAGTGGCATTCAGAAGCTTGTAAATCATTAGCAGTGTGTAATTATTAATAATAGAACATACATTATTGATTAAATAACATTAAAAGCTTTTGAAATCATTTCTCTTTTTCTGAACCTAAAATCGGACATTATTTAAGGGATGACCTGACAGGACAGTAATACTTGGTATTTCTCATACAGTAAACAGTTATTAAATAACAACAACCGAAAACCTTTTAAAGCCACTTTATAATTTGTTTTTTTCTCAAACCGTTCGACCTCATTTAATTTATTTTTTGGGTATGGCTAATCATCGACAAAAATGATGACACAGAATTCTGTTTACAACTCAATGTAAATCGCATACTTAGAATTATGAGAAAGAGAAAAGTCTCATGCTCACCCATTTGTCATCTGGCTTTCATATTCAAGGACTATTTCTCACATAAGAAGTTTTTTCATTCAGAGATTTAGTTTCATTATTTTGTCTAGTTGTCTTACATAAAGCTTATCTATGAGGAAAAAAAGCTCAAGTACCCTATTAATGAACTAATATTTGTTTCAAACATCAACACATAACAAGGTCGCGTCAAATGTTACTTGACGAATAGAAGAAGAAAGAACACTTTATCAAGGTTATAAAAGAAGCCAAACAAGTGTGTATGTTTTCTTAATTTTACATGCTGTAAATGCTTTTAAGATAGAAAAAATATAGATGAAAACCAATGTTACACGGGTACACTCACCATCTTAGAGAATTTAAATATAAGACAGTGACAACTACGCATTTAGTTGAGTATTATAGATTCATATAGAAAATGGTTCGTCATGGTGGCCTTATTCAGAATCGCCATAAGTGCGATATATTCATAGAAGAAATTAACAAATTTCTAATTTTCTCTGTTTTAGATGTTTAGTAACATCGTAGCCAAAAAAAAAAACGAAGACGTCGGTAACTCAGAGGTCAGTTCGAGGGTTTATAAAGTTACAAGTGTGGATCTTATAACAATGATGATCACAACAAAGCTTGTCCTTTGTGTAGTTTATAAAACCAAAGTTATCTAAACCTGATATTTAACGCTATACTCTTTAGGACTTACCACTGATCCATGTTTAAAACAGAGAACTTTTAAGTTCACGTCGAACTATGTCCTAAAGTTATTTGTCTTTCTGTGAAATCGTACAGCTCGGCATGGTAAGGTGGTTAGGGCACTCGACTCGTAATCTGAAGGTTGCGGGTTCGAATCCCCGTCACACCAAGCATGTTTGCCCTTTAAGCCGTGGGGCGTTATCAAGTGACGGTCAATCCCACTATTCGTTGATAAAAGAGTAGCCCAAGAGTTGGAGTTGAGTGGTAATGATTATCTTCCTTTCCTGTAGTCTTACACTGTTAAATTTGGGACGGCTAGCGCAGGTAGCCCTCGTGTAGCTTTGCACGAAATTCAGAAACAAACAAACCAAACATATGAAATAATTTCGTGTTATGTAATTATGAAGGTATGGTTTCGTTTGAATTTCGAGCAAAGCTAAAGGAGGGCATTATAACGTCACACAATTTTGTGATAGAAGATGCTTATATACTCCAATAATAAGAGAGGTTGTAATCATTTACAAAAAAAAGTGTGTTTTTAAGCACTTTTATTTTGAATCGAAGAGCTTTGTAGTTACCGAGCTGGTTTCAAATCCGAATGATACCACATAATATTATTTAACTTTAATCTGTAGGTGTGTTATAAGAGTGAAGGTTAATCCCTTAGTATAGAAGATGAGTTGTAGGGTGTTGCTTGCTGGCTACGACTTAGAAATTAGGTACAGAAGTCATAAAAATATAAATACTTTTATTTTAAGTATACTTATTTCTAATATATTTGCCCTCACCCCGGTATCCTAGTGATAAGTTCGAACATAAATAACTATAAAAACCGAGATTCAATACCCATGGTTAGCGCAGCGCAGATAGTCCATTGTGTAGTTTTGCGATTAACAACAAAAATCAATAAAATTCTAATGTATTTCCTCAGGTAAATTTTTGTACATTTCACATACAGCTAATTTCAATTTGAAATTTAATAACATCTCATCTGTGCACAAATAGAAATTATGTAATACAAAAGTACAAATCATTTTTGGTGATCTAATTTTTACCATATCATAAATTACGTTTATACCTGTATATCCTTCAAGATATTTGAATCAAACATTTCATACCTTCGAAAATTTCTTTCTTTTTCAATTTTGTTTCTGTCCCTTTGTAGTTCAACTCAAAGTTACACCGTAGGTTCTGTGTGCTGTGCTTTGGCCAGGTGGGTTAAGACGTTCGACTAGTAATCTGAAGGTCGCGATTTCGAATCCCTGTCGCACCAAACATGCTCGCCCTTTTAGCCGTGGGGGCGTTATAATTTTACAGTCAATTCCACTATTCGTCGTTAAAAGAGTATCCCAAGAGTTGGTGATGGGTGGTAATGACTAACTGGCTTCCCTCTAGTCTTACACTGCTAAATTAGGGACGGCTAGCGCAGATAGTCCTCGACTAGCTTTGCACGAAATTCAAAACAAACAAAAACAAACTATGCTGTGATCACTACATGTATGGAAACCTGGCTTACCACTACGATTCAACTTTGGAATTAAATCTTTTTCTTACATTACTTAGCGATCCATGCAGAAATATAGAGAATAAACTTTCTTTATTTGTTTTTAATCTATCTGTGCTCAACCACTAAGAGTCTTCAGAATGAAGGATATTAGCTACTTTATTTTGCAAAGTTAAAAACAAACAAATATCAGCTTCTGTCTCGGCCAAACTTATATTGTAGATCCAGTTAGTAATCTGTTCTTGTTGTGAGGGGTAAGAAAGCTATACGATGATTTACCTACGTCTACCGCGCAGAATCGAACTCCAGTTTACTGCATTATAAGTCTGTAAACTTGTTTTTGATCCACGTAACACTAATTATTCTGATACGTATTACAATTCGTTATTGTAGGATTACGATGCTCGATTCATCTCATGTTAAGTCATTTTGTTAAATATATGTGTACTACTTATATAGAACGCAACTGTTTCTGATCCAAACAATATCTTGCATAATTTCTATATTCTAACATTCGCAATGGTAATAGTAAACTGATGAAATATGCTTTGAATAACAAAAGCTTAAAGTTAGAGAAAAATACAAGAAATATTATAAGATAAGACAAAATATTTTTTTTTAGTTTTTGAAATAATAGTTTCTGTTTATTATAGAACTAGAGTGGGTTTTAAAGCAACACGAGAAATTAAAGTTATAATTTTTCACTGATCATTTATAAATATTACTTCATTTTGCACAACCGCAGTTTCCATATAAATAATTGTTAAATCAAACTATATGCTGTTTTATACCTACAATCAGTATAAAAGTGCCGAAAAACTCTGCTAGAAACTCACGGACAGCTTGATTCTTCACTTTAAATCTTCTTAACCATCGATATGGAACTTTCGCCATGATGTAGAAAATCGCTCAATTGAAAGTTAACGTTATTTTCAGAGGAACTAGATTTGTTTCGCGATGCTCTTGATTGACTACATAACATTTATAATTTATCACGTTTGCCAAGCTGCCTTATAACCAATGAATATCTCTCACACGGAATTACATAATACCATGTGTTTATGTTAAAACTTTCCAGTGACGTTTGATAAACACAACACAGGGGATATGAAATGCTCGGTAACCTTGTTGAAACATATACTAAGATGTTTACAGAAGGCCCTGATGAGTCTCAATATATGATATTAATGATGTTTGAGGAACAAAATGATGAGTAATATTTGATCAGCACTATTTTTCCTCGAACTCTGCATTTTAACACTACTAATTGTATGTGCCTATCTTTAGTTATCAGCAAACATACTTGCACCTCTCTGTAAAGCAAAGGAATGTCTACATAACAACATTACAAAAAACTACGAAATAACACCATATAAGACTAGCATCATTTGCAAAAGCAAATAGTACTAGCTGCTTATCGTTTATTTTAATTAATAAAATAAAGTATTTACTGAAGAGAAGGAGGTTGCTTTTTTTTCTATTTTTATTTCTAAAAAGTGTCTTATAGTGCGATTTTCTTAATGTCGTAGCAAAGCAATGAACTTCTTTAAAATACGTCCATTTATTGACCAACAAAACAAAAATGGTCTAACAAATATGTATCCTTTAGTAGAATTGTCAACTTCAGCAGTTAATCCAACAATGCTTAGCAAAATCTGTTACAATTTGCACAGGATTCGTTCCTTAAGCAGTAGTTTGTATCATGCAAAATGTAATATACTTTTTTATCCTTACGCTGCGGATAAATTGTATTTTAATTGTGGTAACTACTCTACCTTACTTTGTTTATTTCTCACGTTAAAGTCCGTTTTATAAATAACCATATTTTATTATACTTTTTATTAACAAATTGTGAGTTCTATGAAATGTACTGGAATTAATTGCCGACAACTTAATTATTCACTTTAAGTCTTCTTATCCATTGATACACAAACCATATTGTAAAAAAAAAGAAGTTGATTTTAGCTGATATTTATCATTCGTCTGTAATTTTAAATTTAGAATTATCTCAACTTTTGTTGTATTTCAAAAGACAAGGTCCGTATTTTTAGTCCGTAGAGTACCATAAGTATTTGGTTAGCATTTATTCTGAGTCCACAGTATTTTTTATCAACAAGTCAATCAAGTAACCGATGTATTTGTTTCTCAGATTCACCCATATGCATTGTACCATTCTCACACCTATTATTATAGATTATAGTTCCCTCAGCTATGAACTTTTGTACATCAGTAATTATCTTTCTCATCGACCACTGTACATACAAATTATATAATATCATTGAGAGCACACATCATTATCGTATGCACTTACAGCAATAAAACTAATTCATTTTAAGTGTACGAAAATCGTCATTTTACTTTGTTTCAATACAAGAAATGAAGGGTTATATATTTGAGCTGTTACTTGATGTTAAAGATAAGAAGTATTCATATTCACTAATAAAGTATATTTCATTGTTTTGTTGGGTTAGTCATATGTTATATTATTACATTAAACTACTTATAGAAGAAATATACTGGGCTACTTTAATTACTTATGTGGCATATATATATTGTGACAGATTGTGTATAACAAGGTATATACCCTGGGACGGATTACTTTTATATATTACATGCATTATATCCTATTATTTATGGTTAAAACAAGCACTGGTTAAAAACGAAGCGCATTTATTAACTTTTTCTGCATGTAATTTGAAGATACGATGGTTAAGAATGGTTCTGAATAATGAAAAGCTACATTTCAACTCTATAGTACGCGGATGCTGACCCAGAAGTAAAACTGCATTATTGAATGAAGAAAAAATCTGCTGTTTAAATGCCAAAAGCAAAAACTTACAATCGCTCTTGTAAACGTCTTTTCCCACATAACATAACATAATGTTTAGGGATAACAAGGGACCTATTGGCCCATCTTGGCTGTTCCAGCCTCTAAGATAAACTAAAGCTAGTAAATAAGCAAATAAATAAAAATCTTAAAGCTAGCCTTTTTAATTCAGATAGTTACTTCGCTTTTTCTTAAACTTACTTAAATTCACTGCCTCCACAAAATTCATGATCAATTTATTCCAAAGAGCGACCATATTATTAGAAAAATGAACATGACTCATACTCTGTCAAAATTTGTAACCCTAATCCAAGTCCTATTAGTCTTGCCGTTAACTATGAATGAAGATGATACATTAACACTACCAATTCCCTTTACAATTATAAACACTTCAATCAGGTCCCCTCTAACTCTTCCTTTTTTCAAGATAAAACAATTTTAGAGATCTTATCTTTTTCTCGTATGATAACCCTCCATCCCAGCCGCCACTCTAGTAACTCTTCTCTGAACCCTTTCCAACAACAATATCCTTTTTAAGATAAGGAACTCGAAGCTAAACACAATAAAGTGTGTTAAATGCAGCCTAACCAGTGATCCGTAAAACGAAAGTATAACCTCTTCAGACAAGTATGCAGTATTTCTGTAGATACAATCTAAAATCCTATTTGCACTGCTACTAGCAACAGCACACTGCTTGGATGGCTTAAGAGACTGCTCAACCATTACGTAAAGGTTAGTTTCTTTCATAACACTGTTCAGGTTATTCCCATCCACATTGTACTTAAAATTCAAATGAAAATAGCCCACATGCATTACCCTGCATTATTTGTAGTTAAAATTCATTTGCCATTTATTCGCCCAAATTACTAAATGATTTAAATCATTTTATAAATTAAAAACATCCTCTACACAGCAAGCAACACCTAATACCTTAATATAACCAAATTGTAATCAGTAACGTATTGACCATTTCTTCACCTGCGTATTAAGGTAAATCAAAAAGAATAAAGATCATAAGAGTGAGCCCTGAGGCACCCTACTTGTAATATTAATCCAGATTGATTAAACTCCATTTATAACAGCCCTCTGCTTTCTTCCATTCAGTTACTATGTTATCCAATTTGCTAACTTATTTTCCATACCCATAGGTATAATTTTGACAAGTCTTTTATGTAGCAACTTTTATATGTCAAAGTTGAAACAAAGATAAATTTCAGTTTTGTAAATATAAAAATACATTTTTATTTTACTGCATTCAGTGAAAATCAATAAAAAAATACAAACTCTAAATGTATTCAGTATAAAATAAAGAATAATGATGATGATACTAGGACGACAAGTACAGGTGACTAAATAGACGGGAAGAAGTATACAGCGGAACAAAACTGAAGGATTGAAGGAGGAATTTTCATGTCTACAACTATCCGTTGTCTATCTTGGGAGGATCATCCCTGTAACCAACTTGCTCGTTTTTTGATTGACATAGGGCTCAGGCATTTTGGGTGTTTCAGAGGACTTGAGTAAACCAATGTGTTTTGAACCTTCCTATTGGTATACTGACGCTGTTGCGGCGATGAGATGTTTTCACGACAAGTCACGTGACCTTTTGACGGACTTTCTACCGTCTGCTTGCCCCAAAATGTACTCACAGGATAGAGCAGCATCACCCTGATCTTCCGTGGGATGTTATTTGAAGCCAGGTAGTGATGCACCATGTTATTAGTTACTTTTAGGCTTTCAACTGGCGCGTCGTTCATAAAATTTTACCGGTGAGAGAACGTCTGTACCTCTCAAACATCAGTACTACTGAGTCATGACCATTGTGTCATGCTCGGGTGGACTCTGTTCGATAAATGTTGGTCCTCCGCCTGACTTCAGATGAGATACGGGAAAAGGTAGCTCGCCTGTTCTGTGTCCCTTCGATCTCGGCTAGGACCACATTGTATCTCGTGCCGGTTCCCGTCCCCATCCAGTTAGCCTTTACTTACCATTACAGAGTAACAGTGTTTAAGTACATTATCTGATTTGCCCGCAGCCAATGTGTTTTTGAGCGGACTCCAGTAACATACTATAAAATACTGGATAATACCGGGTACAAGTTGCCACTCCGCCTTGAAGCGGAATATCAGCTGCTGGGACTAAAGGACATTTTCTATCGTTGTGTCCAGACGTGTCGCCTATATGTACACTTCACAGTGAAAGGGTTCAATTAATTATTTAGATTCTACTTGTACTTTTATTTTTGTAACTGCATTTTCATTTTTGAATTTTCCTTTTCCATTTTTTTGTATATTTAATTGTATTCAATTTTTCATTTTTCTTTTTTGTATTTAAATTTTTGAATGATATTCCTGTTGCATATATATTTGTTCTTAATGTGAATTTGCAAATAAGATTGCATATTGTTGTGCATATATATATAATTGTAAAATTAGGGGTTCGATTCCCCTCGGTGGGCTCGGCAGATAGCCCAATGTGGCTTTGCTATAAGAAAACACACACATATATATAATTGTTGTACATATTCAATTTTAATTTGTACATATCATTGTAAATTAATTTTTCATATTGTTTGAATACACGTACGATCGTTTCTAAATTTTACATTGTACTGTTCTTGTTTTACTACATTCAAAATATACTAGTTTGTTTCAATGGGCCTGGCATGGCCAATCGCGTAAGGCGTGCGACTCGTAATCCGAGGGTCGCGGGTTCGCGCCCGCGTCGCGCCAAACATGCTTGCCCTTCCAGCCGTGGGGGGCGTTATAATGTTACGGTTAATCCCACTATTGGTTGGTAAAAGAGTAGCCCAAGAGTTGGCGGTGGGTGGTGATGACTAGCTGCCTTCCTTCTAGTCTTACACTGCTAAATTAGGGACGGCTAGCACAGATAGCCCTCGAGTAGCTTTGTGCGAAATTCCAAAACAAACAAAAAAAAAAACAAATTGTTTCAATGTTTATTCACATTGTTCTATATACTTATTCTACCTTTACTTGTGTTTCAAATTTTGTTAAATAACATTGTTGTGCATTTTTGTATATATTTAGTGTTATTTTGTATTTTTTGTACTGATCTCGTATTTAATAAATTCAAAATTGTACTAGTTTATTCAGACAGCTGGATGGGACGCTTCATGCTGGTATAGTTAGTTCGTTTGCAATGCAGTCAGTTAGTGTCTTTTTATCCATATTTGGGGCTAGAATGCTGACGTCAAGAGGTAAGTTTTCATTTTACTTATCTCTAAATGGTAGTATCTTATTTATTTATCATATATATTTTTTATTTCAATTAATTTTTTTGGGAGGAAAGCAGTCATCTTCCCACAACTGTCTGCAGGCAGTGAGAGTGATATAGATGTTGGACGTCGTTGACTTGAGCACTCACCTCTCTCTCTTCTATTTTATATTTCCAATTCTATATCTATTGCTACTCTTTATTTCTTATGTAAGACTGGCGAGTGAGGTTAAGACTGGTAGATGGTGTAACCCCACCGCAATGTGGACCCTACTTGCAGTCACCTCCAAAACCTAGGTATATTTTATAATCTCACGTTGCAACTCGTACCCTGGGATCTTTTCAGTTGATGCAGCGTTTTTTGTTTAATTTGTTTTTGTTTCGGCTTGTTTCTGAGTTATAACAAACTAATATAATTAGTCAGAGGTTTGGATTTGCTGTTTTTAACACAGTCCTTTCTTGTGATTTTACTTATTTTACTATTTATTTTCATTAATATATATATATTAATAAAAAATAAAATGATTACAAAGGAGATTATTTTAAATTGTATATTCATAATAGCAGTTTTTTTATAATGATTGTAAATGTTTGCAGTTTAAAAGAATAGATGTTACAAAACATTTAGAATTACATACTGATTTAAACTGGGAATAACATGTTAAGTACTTGGCAAAAACTGATATTTAAGTTCTTTAAAATATATCATTCCCCAAAAAATTTAAACATCAAGATGTTAATAATTCTTTAATTCTCATTAATATCGCCAGTAATTCAGTACGAAATTTTGATAGGAGTAGAAATTATCCAAAAACACTGAAGACAGTTGTTTCATTACAGAATAATATCATAAAAATCATAATATAATGATAAAAATGGAATAATTCATAACAGTTTTATTTTACTAAAAATATTTCCTATGAGATGTTTATTAATGTATACAAAATATTATTATTTATAAAGTAGAAAAGTTTTTCTTACAAGTAAAAAATAATGTTTATTTTAATAAAATAGAAGGCTTAAGGCTCGGTTTCAAAGCTAAAAGGGAGTATGTATAAACATAGTTTTATTGTTTAGCACGAACTATATTTGATAATTTATCTTTAATGACAAAAATAACTTTACATAAAATATGTTGTAAGAAAATGTTCGATTAACTATAAAAATACAGAGACTGTTTTAAAGCAATACAATAAGATGTTAAAGTTTTGAAATTAAATGAGCTAATCCATTAATGATAGTAACCCAGATAAACTGAAATATTTTCAGTTAATTATAATTGGTATTTCAATTGTACTTGTAAAAGTGGAAATCAATGTTTCTTATATATAAAATTTAAAAGGCGTGGGTTGAACGACCAGGAAACTCTCTTGGATATCATATTGATGTAATGTTCACGTGTTACGTTACGAGTAAGGAATCTACTGCTACAAACGTGACTGTTTAGAGATCAATAGACTAAACCAATAACTTGAAATTTTATTTACTGAATGGAATTAAGATAATTGTTTTGTCTGTTTACTAGTTAATTAGACATCTTTGGAAGTAAAATAATGTTTCTTAGAATTAAGGAAAATGACAAACTTTAAAAACAAATGCAACAAATACATTATCTATCCATTTGCTAATACGGTTTTAAAGCTAAGTAGATTTATCTTTCAGTAAAGAGAAACACACACGAACATATATCCTATTTTCGTAAATTTACTTTCTAATGAGAAGCGAGGCTGTTAACCTTTTATCCATCTTGTTATGCCACAGTAAGGTAAGAAATAGTTGAATGGAAAGGACGCGTTTTTCATGTGAGTTCATGAGGTGGTTAAGAATGGATGTTATGGAATTTGAAGATGACAAGTTCAGAAGTGTAGCAGTATTTAAATACATGTGGGAATTATTTGAACGTAAAAATAAATTACTACCATGACATGTCAAATAAAAAATGTTACATTATTTTTTTTAAAGTTTCTAAAGCATCACACTTTCCAAATGGCAAAATATTAAACTGTTAATTTAAGAGGATATTAAACACTGAAAATATTCACATTTTAAGAGTAGTTTGAACACCACTGGAAATGAATTAATGCATAAAGGTCACAGGATTATAAGTTATCGTAGTTTTGTGAAAAGCTTTATGTTTCCTTGATTCATACAGAAGTGGCGAAACTATTGTCTTCTCTACAAGAACAGTGAATAGTGCTGCAGGACTTGTGGTTGACTCTTTTCACAATTGATTCACTGTTATTTAGAACCTATGTTTTTCTGAATGATGTTTTTCTGCTTGGCAATAGATACTACACATATAGAGTCATTCAAAGTCACAATTTTAGTGCTAGGCAGATCTTATCGTCTTAATTAATCCGTTCCCCGCTGGTACAGCGGTAATTCTTAGGATTTACAATACTAAAATCAGGGGTTCGATTCCTCTCGGTGGACACGGCAGATAGCCCGGTGTAGCTTTGCTATAAGAAAAACACACACAATTAACCAATCCATTCGGTTCGTTACAGATGGTATCTTCGTTATTAAGATGCAGGTCACAAAATACCATTAGTACATGTTTTCGAAATTTTTAACTCTTGTTGGTCAGAATATATATATATATATAACAACGTTTTCACTGACAACTTAATTTAGACTACTAACAGCAAGTCTGCTTTATTCCTTTCACAATATTCATCTTGCTGTTTTAATAAAGTTGCAGTTGTCTTCAACTTTGGAAATTTATATTTATTCTTAATTTTGATTGTATGACCTATCATAAGTTAACCACTTATAAAGTATTTTGTTTTTAATACCCTTCAAAATAACTAAAAACACAGTAATTAAAATCATTTAGTGACAAATGTTTGGATCTCCTTGATCTTCAATTTACAGTTAAAAAAACTTACAATTTTGAGT
The DNA here is from genome assembly GCF_004210375.1 of Tachypleus tridentatus. Taxonomy (NCBI): domain Eukaryota; kingdom Metazoa; phylum Arthropoda; class Merostomata; order Xiphosura; family Limulidae; genus Tachypleus; species Tachypleus tridentatus. The sequence continues at coordinate 37,400,557 of NC_134826.1, forward strand.
GAGCATGTTCCATTAATAGTACTTCGCTAAAACACAACATTCTACAACTGTCTCAAAGAAACAAGATGCAACTCACATCATAGTAATTCGTTATTTCTGCTGTACTTTTATGATGTTTATTATAAAGTGCGTCATTTGAATAATATATGTATATAAATGTATATCAGAAATTAAAATAAATATAGTATTTTAAATTGCATTAGTTATATCAGTGCCATTGTAACCTTGTACAATCATTTTAGGATTAAATAACATTAATTTAAAGTCAGTTCTCAACAAACAAAATAATATCAAACTAAAAACAATTTGGCAAATAAAGCATGAATACGTGAAGATAAAAAGGTTAAATTTAGAATAAACTTAAATTTAGCTGTTACCATACAGATTAAAACACATAATATCATTTTTATGGATGTCAGATTAGATGAGAATATCAAAAGTTTGGTTTTAAATATTGTTTAGAATGAGCTTAAAGTTCGAAAGTTACTCAACACGATTTACGCAAACAATTCAATAATTTTGAATTGAAAGAATTCGTATAAAAATTCACGAATTAAACAGGCGAAAAATTTCATAATGTGTTTGAATGATATTTGTAAAACTGGAAGGACGAAAACAAAATTTTAAAACACTGAGACACCAAAACAAATATGATATGTTTGTTTACGCAAACGATGTTGACTGATGTAAACGACAATGAAGATCAAGACAACAACGTCAGAAACCATAATGCTGCACGTGTGCGTGTGGAGATGAAGAGTTGAAGTGATAATACATTGTTAACCATAATCCAGTGATTAAATCAGGGCTACAAAACCGTAGTGACTAAGTAAAACCGGGCCCGGCATGGCCAAGTGTGTTAAGGCGTTCGACTCGTAATCCGAGGGTCGCGGGTTCGAATCCCGGTCGCACCAAACATGCTCGCCCTTTCAGCCGTGGGGGCGTTATAGTGTGACGGCCAATCCCAGTGTTCGTTGGTAAAAGAGTAGCCCAAGAGTTGGCGGTGGGTGGTGATGATTAGCTGCCTTCACTCTTGTATTACATTGCAAAATTACGGACGGCTAGCGCAGATAGCCCTCAAGTAGCTTTGCGCGGAATTCAAAACAAACAAAAAAACAATCTAAGTAAAACCATCAACGTCACGCTAAAAAAATAAACACAAGAATATCAGGGTTATACTTGCAACAAACTATCAAAAGCATAAGCCAGAGGCAATGCAGTAATAGCACCTAAAAAGTATGTGTAATACCTTATCCTACCACTATCTGTTACATATAGGCCTTGAACACTTAGTGACTGTGCTCAAATGCTGCACTTTACTTCACTTATGACGAATGTTCGTCATCGGTGCAGAAAAGAATGGAGAATTGCTAGTTGGCAGCTAAACCCTTATACTGAAGTAAATTATGTTTAACTAAGAGGAGGGATAGGTTCAGTGATATATTAAAATAAAATAAAATCTTCATGAGTACCGAACTGTAAATATTTGTGTAGAATGTCATTGAACAAACGGAAGTGTTAATCAACTTATCGTCTCAGTAACCTCTACTGGATCTTCAGATCATTAGTTCAGGTTAATAGAGATAAAAAATAAGTAGAAGTAAACGGTAAAAATGAACACACAATCTTCACAAGAAATTTCAGTTTATTTTTATATTATATGGTTAAGCTAAGAAAACAGTGCTAGTTTATTTTGTGGTGTCAAACAGGCTTAGTTTTGCATCGTAATTAGAGTGCTAATTGGGTTTAAAATATCTACGAAAGAATTACAAAAGAGCATAAATAAATTTAGAGTTAGATATATGTGTGCATGTTTGTATGATTAAAACATTGATTGGTGACATTAGGTTTTCATTATATCTCAATACCAATATCTAAGTGCTCCTTAAAGGGGGAAAAAACCACAGATGCTGCATATAATTAGTTGTTACTAATTTAGCAGTATAAGACTAGAGGGAAAGCAGCTAGTCATCACCACCCACCGCCAACTTTTGGGCTACTCTTTTACCCACAAATAGTGAGATTGACTGTGACATTATAACGCTCCCACGGTTGAAAGGGCGTGCATGTTTGGTGTGACTGGAATTCGAACTCGCGACCCCTGGATTACGCAGTCTATGGAATAATAGTATCTCTCTTAAGCTTTTTTCCAGAATAGTTCTAATGTACCAAAAACATTGAAATGCATTGCTTTTATGTGATCACATTGTTAGCTTGAAATATACGAAAAAAACCGAAATCAACAAATATTGTGTTGTCAGTACCCCAAGAAAGACATAAATGCGAGCTCAGATTAGCAATCTTAATGCAACAATGTATTTTTCCTCCGTTTTGTTCTACGCATTTCAACATTCGGATCAATAAATCTACGAATTTTAGCTTTCAAGCGGCAGTAGGTTTACTAGCTGAGATCATAAGGTAACCAAAGGATTTGTCGTTATGTGATTTTTTTCAATATTTGAGAATAAATATGTACATGGTTTAGGGTTTTAAATCCTGTTTAGGGACGTTGGAACAGTTTTATTGACTGAAATTGTAAGTCTAATGTCACTATTTGATTTTTAGTCCAAAATACACATATTTAACTGGTGATCAAATGTTTGAACAAAAAATAGCACGTACAATGCTCCGGCTTATTGATAGAAGACCTATTGTGGTTTGAAATTAAGAAGGGATATTTGTTGAACTTCCTTCCCAAGATTGTTTAGTGAAAACGAAACATAACCAATGATTAAGTATTTATTTACTTACTTTACTGGCCAAAAATGAATTACAGGATTTTCATGCGAAGTCTTCTCATTGCGAGGGACATGGGCATTACAGCTAGGACTATAAATATGGTATAAAAGTAACAAGATGATACTCAAAAGATGAGCTTCAAAGCCACATCATATCAAAGCAACAACAGAGAGTTAATCAATTTCTTGGTTTGTTGTTAAACACAAATCTATATAATGGACTTTTTTATGCTATGCCTACCATCGGAATCGAAACCTGATTTATATTGCAATAAACCCTCTTACGTGGCCCGGCTTGACCAAGCGTGTTAAGGCGTACGACTCGTAATCTGAGGGTCGCGGGTTCGCATCCCCGTCGCGCCAAACATGCTTGCCCTTTCAGCCGTCGGGGCGTTATTATGTGACGGTCAATCCCACTATTTGTTGGTAAAAGAGTAGCCCAAGAGTTGGCGGTGGGTGGTGATGACTAGCTGCCTTCCCTCTTATCTTACACTACTAAGTTATGGACGGCTAGCACAGATAGCCCTCGAGTAGCTTTGTGCGAAATTCAAAAAACAAACAAACAAACCCTCTGACGCACCCCTGTTACAATGGAAACAAGATAACAAAAGTTAGGAATTTGTTGGGCTTAAAGGTCAAAGCTCAGCGGTGAATAATTTGGCTGTCTCAGTTGTGCAAATTTCATTGTTTAAAGAAACTAGTCCACTAGCTGATGCATTCATTGATGGAAACATTGCAACATATTGATTGATATTGGTTTTATATATATACATTTATAAGCGTTTGGCTCGATCTGGTAATAAAAAGTGGAATTTTTTTTTAGACTTCTAGAAAAAAGATGAATTAGTAACAATAGCAAGTGATTAATATTCCAGAAAGTTGAAAGTAACCATCACTGTGACAAGCTTCCTTACATCATATGAGATGTGCGTAACTAATGTCGAGGAAAAGTGAACATTTGGAATAGATATTATTTAGAAACATTGATTTGTTTCAAACAGTTTAATAGTTCATAGCTAGAGTGACTCCTGTGTACTAGATGACTATTACAACTTCATCAGTGACAACAAAGAGGACAGTTATTTTAACTCCAAGAAGTTAAATATTTGTACTAGTGATAATTAGAAATATATTTACATTTTATTACTGGGCCATAATAATACTAACATATTTAATTTATTTGAAGAATTATTGGTTAGAAGATTTTTTCATGGACTTGAAGAATAGATACGACATCAATAGGACAATAATCACAGTAAACTACGTTATCTAAGTTAATTCTGGATAGAACATTGCATGATATGAAACTATACATGTAATATTTCAACAGGATAAAATATCTGATTTCAAATCGTTTTTGTAAAAGGAGCTTAACACTTCTCTTAGAGAAATTTTATTACTAGAGTTGTGCAGTGTTAAAACTGATAAATTACATGAAATGCTCGTAGAATAAGAAGATGGCTTTTCTAGAAGACCTCATACCTTGGGTCCAATAAGCAATATATTTCATAACATACTGATACTGAAGCTGTAGTTGCAATATAACAGATTGCCAGATGATACCAAGTTACTAAACTCGCTTAGGCTCAAAAGAAAATTGAAGTGATAAAAGAATAAGGAATAGTGACTGATGGAATGTGTATTTTGTGAACTATTCTGAAATGTCATACTCATCTAATTAGATGATATATCCACTTATGGGGAGGCCTTTAATGTTGCTTGTGACGGGCTAAGGAAAGTACTAGATTAGTTGAGAAAGCAAACCCTTAAGCTTAATTCTAAAAGATTTGAATTGTTCTTATCAACAAGTGAGAGGAAAGATCTAAAGACTCAACTAATATTGAATCGGTCAGAAGAAGTGAAGAGCAATATCTATTTATATTAAGAACAAAAATGCAATATACATAATTATTTGAAATGGACGATGTTCTTTTTCTATAGAAGCTGTTAATCAACTAGCTTGTTTTCCTGTCAAATGGACCCAACATGGCCAGCTGGTTAAGGCACTCGACTCGTAATCTGAAGGTCGCGGGTTCGAATCCCAGTCAAACTAAACATGCTCGCTCTTTCAGCCGTGGGGACGTTATTATGTGATGGTCAATTCCACTATTCGTTGGTAAAAGAGTAGCCCAAAGGTTAGCTGTGGGTGGTAATGACTAGTTGCCTTCCCTCTGTTAAATTAGGAATGGCTAGCGCAAATAGCCCTCGTGTAGATTTGCGCAAAATTCCAAAAACAAACAAAACAATCTGACCATGTAATTCATTGCTCTCACGCAATATAATAAAGGCCATAATCCCTATATTTTACTTACTTGGTTAATACAGGACATTATCATCAATGAACTTGTCGTATAATGTGCTGTGTTGCATCAATGTTCCCCTGAGCATAACAAGGATTTTTTTTCTAAAGAACAGAAAAAGAACAAAGATAGCTAGAACAAAATCATTTTATAGATTTTCTGGAATGTGTGATTATTCTTATGTTCAGACCAAGCGAAAAATGTTAAACCATCTATACTAGTATGGTTTGCTGCATATCACTTGCTAATAAAGGTTATTCGGAAATGTAAACAACAATTGAGAATATAGGGTATTATCTTTTTTCAGCTCGAAGTTTTATTCTGTGTTAAGTAGAAAAGTGCATAATGAGCTGTTTATGTTATATCCACAAATATTGAAATTCGGTTTTTCAACATTTCAAGTTTTCAGACTTACAGATGAACAACTGATATAGCGACTGGTAAAACATTATAATTAAATAAAACTAGGTATAGGAACTTGAAAATTATAAATTGTGCAGTCTGTTAATCATTCTTCTGTGGTAATTTCGTTACTTCACTTAAATGTTGCTATTTTACGGAAAATAATGAGGAATGATTATCAAGATATTGGAACTAATACCCTGAGACAGTTAGCCTCATTTGCAATTTACTGTTGTGATGCGAAAAAGGATTTCCCTTTGATTTGTTGCTATTGATTTTACCAGTTTGTTTAAATAATTTCAGTGCTCTCATAACTCGAGTAGGAACTGATCTATCTATCTAACAGATCTAAGTCTGCATGGGTAATTAAGATTACTTTATGATAGGTTTATTGTAATTTTAATGCACATGTGTAACTATGTTAAGATTGTAATAAGATTATTTCATTACCTGTCCAAGCTGTTTTCAAACTTTACAACCGGTTACCTTGCTGCCATATCTGAAAAGACCAATCGTTAGGCAGCTGTATCGAATTTAGTGAAAGCCTTTCTCAAAAATATAATTTTCCTAATTAGTTAAAAATAAACATATAAAGATTTTTCCAGGAAAAAATACAATGTAAGGATTACTGGAAATTTCGTAAGTGATGTAAGTTTATGGATGAGTGAAATTATATGATAACAGTATCTCTTGATGTATCTGTGAATGTAGGCCTAGAGCGATCGATTTGCAATTTCAAGGTCACAATTCAAAGCTCCTTTATCAAATATGATCACTCTTTTAGTCGTGGGGGCGTAATAATGTGACGGTCAATCGTTGGTAAAAGTGTAGCCCAAAAATCGGTGGTGGTGGTGTTAACTATTTGTCTTCCGTCTAGTCTATCACGCTAATTTAAAGACTGGTAGCATAGACAACCATCGTGTAACTTTGCACGTAACTCAAACCAAAGGAAACCTAACTGTGAAAGCGAAATATTGAATTAAGAAAAGATACATTCTGAAGATATAGATCGTTAATTAATTTTTCTGAAGAGAAGTGTTATTTATGTGTTTTACTTCGATCGTTTATCACTTATTGTTTGCATTACGTTTGTATAACAGAAGTAGTACATTTAATATTTTTTAATATTAACGTTCATTAACCACAAACGATAAAACACATTTTAAAACAAAGGTTTGATCAATAGGGAGTAATTGATCATTTAAATCTTTCTTATATATATATATATGCGCCCTCTAGTCGAGTACTGAAAAAGTAATGTAATTTTAGGGAGGTAAAAAGAGAAAGAGTGAAGTGGTACTGATAGTTGTATTGGAATACGTCGTGGAAGATAATTTGATATACTCGATAGCGTTAGATTTGGTGTGTATTTGGATTTATTTTACTTCACTATGATATTTTAAAGCTACTTCATGTTTTTCATTGCCTTTAAAATATAAATTTTGTGATTAGATTTAAGGGCGAAGTTACTGATACTTATAGTACATATGCTGTTACTCACTTTAGTTAGGCTTAACTTGCATTGATTAAATAAATTAGAATTTAAAGTTGATAACACGTCTTATTACTTTTAACTTGATCAACTGGATAATAGTATTTGAATTTTGAATACCTAAATTTCACTAAATACACTAGTGTGTAACTAGTAGGGCTGGTGTTGTTATGGGTAATTATATAGTTATCATTGTCAGGCCTGTACAGTATACACAGAATAGGTGAAAGGGAGGGGTTTTAATTAAAAGAGTAAGCTGTGAGATTAAAAACTAACATAGATTGTGTAAAGTATAATTATGTTAATACTGTGAGTGAAAAATTGGTGCTATACGATTAAATCTGGAAGTAGAAATATAGCTTTAAAAAATTGTATGACTGGCTAAATAAAATATGCAAATGTACAGTGAAAAGTCAACAAATCATCATTCTGTTTGGACAATGCATAGGAACCTTAACTTAAATTGGCAAAAATAAGTATGTTTCATTATTTTAAAGTGCTATATTATCTACATGCAGAGTAGTTATTATTAAATTATGTTACTAGTTTAAACAACTGTGTACAACAGTCATATATTAGTTATTTAAGTCATTGTTTATCATATAATGTACATGTATGTACTACTGAAATAACATACTAGCATGTTCCATTTTTCTGGGGTGCTTTTTCATAAGTAACTTGCATATAACTTCAGTGTTGATAATAGTGTCATAGTGATTATGTGTTAGAGTTAGAGCACTCGGTCTTTTTTGGGTTGGTGTAAACTTTAGGTAATTATACAGTCAGCAAAGAACAGATGCTGAATATTCACATGAACTGGATAGCAGTATGGCAGAGTTTCGGTAATATATATGATACACTGAAGCACACTTATAGTTTTAAGTAGTCAGCCAGTATCTAGGGTCTGTTCTGGAGGGGTATAGAAAGATCTTGCCATTCATTATTGCTCTTCATGAAAAAATCAAGTTCTGGCAAATTTTCCCTGTAAAGATCTATAGTTTTATATTGGAGATGGAAGAACTCTTGTGCGAGTTTTGATGGCACAAGTCTGTGAATTAATGTCTTGATTTGTGTACATCAGATGTAGATTATTAACAAGGTAATCAAGAAAAAAGAATGGTTACTGCTTTTTTAGTCATCCTCTATGGAGGTATGCTCTGTATTTCCATGTTGGTCTTTTGTTGATTAACTTATGGCATACATTAATACTAGATTTGTTTGAAATAATGCTATAGTACTTTAAGATATGTGAATAATCATCTACATTTATTCTTAGTGATGTTGCTTTACAGCAGTGTTCTGTTATGAAAGCACCAGAGTGATTGGATTTTGCAAATTTACAGAAGCTACTTTTAAATAGTAAAGGTGATGTACAGCTGTTAAAAGCTTAATTTAAAAGATTCAAGTCTTTTTCTTTAAATAAGCCACATTTTTCTTGTATTCAGCAGCTTGGTTATCATCAAACATTTCCAAATTATCTTCCTGTACAATATTTTCATTAGTAAAAATAACAGATAAAATAGTTTTTTTTCTGGAAATGTTTTATAAGTAACTGGACATAAGAATTTCACTTGTGAAATTTTAAAATTTTCTGATTCATAAGAGTATCTTTAATCTTAAAAATTATTTAGTATGTTAGATAGGAATGGTGAAAAGGAAAAAAAAAAAGACGCAAGAAGAACTGATTAACAAACCTTAAGACTTAACAGAAAACACTTTGATTATGAAAGCACATTAATAGCCAAAACTATAATGAACACAAAATGGTTGCAAGCTATAAGAATAAATTCACAACCTCTACATCATCCACAGGCAATTCATTCTAAGGAGCTACCACTATTAGAAAAAGTAACTTAGTCGAAGGTTATTCCTTATTTACCAAAATTTATACTTGTGTTCCTCAGGTTGCCATTAAGTATTACAAAAAGATTATGCTTCAACACTATCAGTTTATTTTACAAGTTTAAACACTTAATCACCTCTAACCTTTTTTTCAAGAGAAACTTTTAGCAGTCTAACCTTTCCTCATATGAGAATCCCTTCCATCCCAGGCTCCATTCTAGTAGCTTCTACTCTTAATCATTTTCAACAATTCAATGTTCTTAAGGTAAAAAGGCCAAGAGCGAGCACAGTACTTCAAATGTGGCCTAAGTAATTGGTGACTTACACAATATAATTACAACCTCTTTAGACTTGTATTCAATATTTCTTTAGATACAACCTAAAATCCTACTTGCCCTACTACAAGCAGCAGCTCACTGCTGGGATAGCTTAAGAAACTGATCAACCATTACACCAAGATCCTTTTCTTTTATAACACTTAAAATTACTCTCATCAAAAGTATACTTATTCACAAATAACCCATGTACATTGCCTAACTTCACTCGTAATTAAAACCCAACTGCCATTTTTGTTCAACTCTCTAAAGGATCTGAATTGTTTTGCAGCACCATCCTCGCAGCCAGCAGTGTCCAATATCCTAATTTCTTCTAGAAGTTTAAGTTTATTGATTATTCCTTCATCGGTGCCATTTATGTAATTCCAAAAGAGCAAAGGTCATAAGACTGAGCCCTAGTGCATTCCAGTTGTGACATTGATTAACCCTTTTGCAATGGGCTTTGTATAATACAAGTTGAGTCTGCACATATTAAATGTATGCACCATAACTTTTGGTACAGTATGTATATCTTCATGACATTTGTTAAACATTTAGTAAAGATTACAAGGTTTTTTTTTTTTTTAAAGTAGTAAATTTAAAGGAAGTAACCCAGTAATTTGTTCCAGAGAATTTTCAAAGAGCATTTATGAGCAATTTAATTGCTAGTTTAAGTGGTTTTTGGTTTTGATCCTGAGCAAAGAAATTATGATTGTAACACTTTGTGTTAGTCCATTTGTTACTGTAGCTGTTATCCATCATGTGTCATATACATACACTAATTTCATGAAAATTTGATGGTGTTTCAGTCATGATTCAATGTAAGCATTTGCAACTTTGGGTCAGTAATTAAATTGTGATATGGAAGATGGTTGGATCAGCTCCCAAAGAGTTGGAATGATTTCTCAAAATTCATGGGAATTTTGTAATTTGTTTAATTAATAAATTTTAGGTTCTTAAAATGAAAAAAGTTAATAATGTTAGTTCTGAGACAGTCTGATAGACCTAGGTCTGGATAGATTATAATTGAGAGTCTGCAGTGTTCATTTATGGTACCCGTGCATTACTTCAAACAGATATTTGTTTTCAATTTTGAATTAATTTCACATGGATACACCATAAATAAATTGGGGACCATCATAAAATACATCAATAAAGTAGTACAGTCACATTGGAAGTAATTTTAATCATCATAGAATTTACCAATTGCCGAAACATACCTTCAAAATATTCTTAAAACAGTACTTTTTTAACTTCATCACAAAGTTTTGAAAACATGAAGTTTTTAGTAGACAAGGAAGTGGTCAGATACAGAATAAATGACCAGAGGAAACTTTGAAAGTTTTAGAAGAAAAGGCCTTAAGACCCATCATCATGCATTGTCATGGCCATTTGGCTTTGACCTGTAAGGATGCCTTTCATAATGTGCCAAAGATGGACAATGTATCAGAGGGGTCAGATGCCTTGTACAGATACTTGGATTTAAGTGAGGATTTCAGTTATTGTTGAATAACCAATAATAAAAATTCTTGTAAAACTTGAAGATGCATCTGTTCTTTAATTAAATGAAGGAACAAATGTGAGTTGTCAAATGAGACCTTCAGAATTCATACTTCTATAGTAATAATGTAGATATATGGCAATAAAATAACAAAAATACCTAAAATAATGGACATTTTAAAATTTCATTTATTTGAATTTCTGCAGTAGAGATTTACCTTATTTGGTACCAGCACCCTAGTTGATAGATAGGATGATGGTTCTGTTGAATCTGAACAAAAGGTAAAGAATTGCCTAATCCTGAGGTAGGATAAAACTGGAGTCTTTGAGCTTATTTTTAAAAATATGCCCCTTTTTCCGTCTAATGGATACAACTTTTAACAAACAATTATATATGTTTAACTTGTTTTAATAATATATTAAAACAAGTAGTCTGTAATGCTGTTTGTTTATTGTTAAAATTTATTACCAATGAGTTGCATACTTATTGTAAAGAATTTAGCCTACAATACCTGACAGCAGCAACATGCCTTCAAGCTACTAGTTAGAAACTGTTAACACAAGTCATTTTTTTCAAGTCAAAAAATGCTTATGCTTCATCAGAAGAATGTAAGCACTGTAGAAATTACCATGGCTGTACTTATAACTACATCAAATATAATTTTCTTATCCCAAAAATAGGGAGTTCAGATGACTTTCCCCTTCTGCACATGGATAGTTATCAGTCCTACACAAGCTGTATCAAGCTATGAGATGATCTAAAGCAGAGTTAATTTCTGTAAGTATTACAAGGAAACAAAGCTCGGAAAAAAATATAAAAGTATGCACCCAAAGTGGCTATACTGTAACAACAATACAAGAGGTCTGAAATGTTCGAAATTGAATTTTACTGTAAAATACAACTCAAATAACAGACATCCTAAAAAAGCATTTGAAAATGACATTTGGTTATGTGAGAAAAGTCAGTCACATGAAATATTTAAGAACAAAGTATGAAGCTATTGTAAGTAGAAAATGATACTATTTATGTTTTAGGAAAAATGAGATGGTGATTTTTAAAGAATATATTCTATAGGTATGAAAGAGATTAGGTATAACCTACAAGATAGAGAATCAACAGCACTGCAGTCTGTATTAAGATGTAGCTTACTTTTGGATATGGAATGTGATATTTCTATGTTGCAGCCAATAATAATGGATAAGTTGTGTGGTTCATTCTGCTTATTAATAATATCAAAAGGAATACGCAAGATTTTGGTCAACAATATTTATGTCCAAAGTCAAAGGTTGCTAGGTGAAGTATTTTAAACATTTTTCAAACATGTAAAATTGTGAAACCTCTGTGTATTTGTATTTTGATATAAGCTTGCAAATATTGATATACTCTATCTAGCAATTCTAGTATTTTTCATTTTTTTATGGATATGAGAATTCGTGGCTATAAATCTCGTGTTCATTTTTGCAAGTTTTATGGAAAATTTTATTTCTAATAGTGAAAAAAAGTGTTTAACTAATTGAAACCTGATGCAGGCCTATATCCAAAAGTAGAAATGTTTCTCTCATTAGTTTTTGAAATGAATTTTATGAATACAAGTTGTTTGAAGATGTCGAAGTACCCTCAGAAAAGCAGTTTGTCTAAATGTGTACTTCGTGACATTAATTATGAATCAGGCAAAATACAAAACCAAGCAAGATTACTAGTTGTTGTAAAAATATATCAAATAAACTGTAAAATATAAAATGCTAATAGTACTGTTTACAATTTGTGAAGGTGCTCTTTCTCAAGTAAAAGTCACTAAACAGTGTAAAGGATGTTTGAATCTAAAGGTTTGTAGACCAGTGTTTGTAATGAAGGTTGGTCTTTCATTAAGACCAATACATGTTAAAGAAATTATATAAATGAAAAATAACAAATTGAAGGTACAGTATAATGAAGTATGCATGTATGTGATGAACTAAAAAATTGTTAAAAATCTAAAACTATGGAATAATAAAATTAAATATATTGTTAGCATATTTGTTAGACATAGACACACATCTCTATACAAAAATTTAGGCTTGTTTCATATAAACAATTGACATACTTGTCTAGGAAATGTATAGAATAAAATTACAGACTGGTAAAATGCTGTTGGATGTCCTTTGGTTTGATAGTTACAAGACATTATTTTACAGAACCTCTTATGTGTTTGTTGGAGCATTAGTTAAGACTAATTTTTAAATGTTTGTGTGTAATCATTGGAGGTGTTATGGTCAGATACTAATTATGTAGGTACAGGTTATTAATAAGTGCTACATATTAAATTTAATTATTTTTTTTATAACACCCTTAGGTGGAGCAGATATTGTGTTGGTAAAAAGAATGTGCAAAACTAAGTTTATGCTATGAGCCTGTGGATATTTTTTGTGCATTTGTACTGTAATATGAAACGGCAGTTGTTACTTTTACTTGTTAAAGGTAGAGAACAAGGTTATCATGGGTATAAACTTGCTATTATTTGGTACAAAACAATACTTTAGTGTGAAGTGAACCAACAATATTTCAGCAAAATGTTGATTAAATTATCTATTTTTACTATTTTTGGACATTTTGTCCCAAGTGATTGCAAGTTCCAAACAAAGTCATTTGTGGATGGATTCATTGTGGAATTTGCTCATGTGAATAATGAATGAAAATAATATTTATCAATAAAAATAAACTGTTTTCTGGACATGTTTGAGAGAAAAGGTACAAAACTTTTTGGATTGGAACCTTTACCTTTGGGTTAGGTGTAGTTGTTTTAAAAACAATATTTTTAAGGACAGTACCTCACCTCTTAACATAGAGTATCTTGTTTGATTCCTTGCGTATGTCTGACATTTGCATGCCAGCTCCCTCCTGAAAACCACGTATAACATGAACCATGTTAGTATATGATATCATGTAACAATAACCCTCTACCTAAAGGAGAGTGATAATTCATGCATGTGGAATAGATGCACTTAATCACTTGATCTTGATTTCCCTTCATCCTTTTTCTCAGCATTATCTAAAACAGATATCACCCAAAAATTGTTAATCACTTAATTGAGATTTATGAAGTTTGACTGTTAATTCTTGGTCAGGTTTATCTGTTTGTGTTCACATAACCATAATGGTTTATTTAATTTCACTTAGAAAGAAACAACTGACTACCTACTTTTTAAGTGACAGCAACAACCACTTAATCTCTTGATAGTAATGACACTCCTAACACTGTATCTGTCACTACTGGAAGCTCATTATCTGTTAAAGGTGGGACAGCTATTGCTCAATGTATTTTGAGTTCTTTTGTGCACATTCTATCTATTTGGCCAACATTCCTTCTACCCAATTTGAACATGACAAATATGATTGGTTATTTTCTCATCACTGTACATACTCGTCTTGTGTGGTTGCCAACTACAGCAAGCTACCTGAATGAAAACATTTTTGGCTTGCACCACATACTTGCTGATCTCAAACTAGTTGGAATTTAGGTAATAAAGGAAACAAATCCCTCACTGGGGTAAAATCAAGACACGTCTCTATAGGTGGAGTGAAATCCTCACTTTGTGATCCCTTAACATAATTTTGCATAATGTTCTTTCTTTTTCTTGTTATTTTCCTCCAGTTTCAAAACTTCCAATGGAAAAAGAAAAATTTAACCTAACTACATAATAAAGGCTACTGGAGAAAACATATTTAGAAAGTTATCTTTCCATTAGTTTTAGACTTGTAGCTGAAAGAAGTGGGCATTTATAAATGTATTTCCAAAAATGGATGAGATGGTTCGAGCTATTGTGGTGAATCTTCTAAATATATCACAGCAAATAAAAAAGGTAGAATGTTTTTATTTTGTATTCTATCTTATCAATATCAGAAATTTGAGTTTTTAATTTGTAAAAAACTACATGTCATAAATTCTATTCTGGAAATACAACATGGGGCATGGAAAAATTGGCATTTAACAGTTTTTTTTAAATATTTGCTTTTATAATTTGAATCATCAACTACATTTTGCCACAAATTTTCTAAAATAGCAATTTATAGAATTTTGAATGTAAGTTTGAATGTGATGACATGATGACTCTTCCTGTTGTGCTAAGATTAATACCCTAATCTCTTTGACCCCTTGGTGTGGATTCCTGTACATGGTAAGGGGACCTCCCAAGGAAGGTTCTGTTCTTTCAGTTTACCTCCTCTGGGATCTAAACATCCACTCGTGTTTGCTGTGCATGGCAACCCATGAAGGGGAGGAGAGGATCCTGGTGGTTCAGGGGTCCAACCCTAACAGACCACTTTGGCCTTGAATTCCTGTAGACGGGTGGCCTTGGAGTGGCCCCCTTGGGTCAGTTGGCTGGTCCACTTGGGCTAGGGTCAACCAAGTACCAGTGTTGGATGTTTTCAACAGGTGTTTTGGACGTTGTATTTGATGCTGGTGTTTGGGTGTAGTGCTCAAGAAACCCTGGCATTGCTGCAGTTTTCTTGTTTAACATTGTAAGGCTCCATGGTGAGTAGGGTCAGTGGGCACTGAAATATTCCTTTTTTTTTATTATGAATACTCTAAATAAAAACTTAACTAAAATAGTGAAAAAAAGCAATCCATAGGTAAATGTAGAAACCAACCAATCATCTCTTTCAGATCCTCAAAATGATCAGGTAATGGTGTTTGGTTATCTGTTAAGTCTTCCCGGACTTTTCCTCGCACCTACCTGGTAATTTGTACATCTAATCATGCCACTACCTTGATGGACATCCTCATGATACCTCCCCAACCTAAATTTTATCTTTCTACAATAGCTTCTCTGTCAGGCTTGTCTCTGAATGAGAACACAACTTTGGGTGTGTGGGACCTGGAAGGTAATTTATTCCACATCAATATACTCAAATGTTTTGCCATCTGTTGGGCATGTTCTCATTTCTTCCCTCTTCATGTGGAATGGTTGATTGTGGTACATTTTGATAATGTCTCAGTTGTTTTGTATATTGACTGGTAAGCATATCCATTCCAGGACATTTTGCTTTTGCAGACTAAGCATGCTGTTTTGAGATCATTCCCAGATTCATTTCAAAGCTTATCTTGTTTTTGAGAGTCTGAACTTGGTAGTGAATCATCTCATGGATACAACCAACAGTGATGTTTCTATTCTAAAGTTTTTCTTTGGGCTTGCTCTTAGGTGCCTTTGTTATTGCTCTTAAAATAATACTTTTACAATTTTGATTCCCAGTTCCTTTTCCCTTGGACTTGGAAGTCAGTGCTCACATCCAGTACTGTTCTGATCTTTTTCTGTATACCATTCCTCTTCTATGTCTTCTCTCTATTGGTGTTAAGGAAAGTGCTAAACTCATCCACCCTGTATCTACAAATAACTGCTGTTGGGAATGGGGCATTTCTGCAAGACTACTAAAAATATCATCATGGTATTAAAATTACTATTGCATGATAAAGACTACTTTCCAAGGACTCATGGGGAAAAATGCTGCCACCAGGTGAGTGTCTGCACTGTTTTGGCTTATACTTACTAGCTCTTTATAGGATTTTGCAGTCACCCATTGCACTGTCAAGAGTAAAATAACCTTTGAGACAGGCATTTGGTGGGATCTGGAATTTTTCTGGGTCTTCCTAGTGGAAAGTTTCCCCACTTATGTAAGTGAAGCATGAGATCCCATTGCCACTTACCATTTGCTAGTCATTGAAGTAGTGTACTTTGGAGTTTCTCACTATTTGTCTACAGTACAATATACTGAAAATTAGGGCAGTGATAGCACTGCCTGTGTATTGTGGGTTACTTTTAAGCTGGTTGCATTCATCACTTCCATTCCTCTCTTTCCAGTTGAGTTATGGTCAGACATATAGCATCTGGTCTAATTGTGCCATAATCACGGTTGGTGGTGTTAAAATACTGCTCATCCCTGTTACACTTAAGGTTATATGCCTTTCCTTCCAGGTAGTGAGTATACCTTGGTTGAGGGGGTAATTCAGTCTCTCATGGGTGTACTTTTGTGGAGCCCTTGTCATCATGTGTTACACTCCATGGACTTTCTCACAAGACACTTTTTGAAAGAAGCTTATCTAAGTTTAAGGTTTCACACTAACCCCTTTCACATTTCAGTGTAGGATTCTAACTATCCTATGTGAGGGGGTTAACATTTTCCTTACTTTAAAACATTTCTAATAGTTTTGTTTTTTCACACCTTTTCCCTGGGTGTGGGTCCTCCCAATGGAGGTTCTGTCTTTATTTGACAGTGATTACAGGTCTATGTAGGTTATACACTTTCTTGCTCATTCCCAAAGGATCTTGGAGTCTGTTAGGGCTGTGTCTTGAGTGTCACATTCTTTAGTATTAAAATTGATGCCATTACTCATCAGCTTCCTTTGAATGTTGCAAAAAGCTTGTAGATCAGTGACTTGCACATGTTTTGTTGGTGATCAAATATGAAGTTTATAAAGCAGCAGTTTAAGACTACCATCAATCATCTTGTATATTGGACAGTTGAATACAGTTTGTTTTTTTTTAAAACAATTTGCATGTGCTTTTGCCACCAGGAGGGATTGCATTCTGATCTCAAGCTTTAGTTTGGTGATGTTCTTCCTGTGGAGCAAGAGACAAAGTTCTTGAGACTTGTCTTTGTTTGCAATCTGACTTTTATTCCATGTGTTAAGCAGCTTTGTGACATGTGTACCAGGGCACTGAACATCCTTTGTGCTCTCTCTTCTGCCTCTTAGGGAGCCAAATGATTTTTTATGCTAAAAATCTATCATAACCTTATAAGATCAAAACTTGATTACAGGTCTCTGGCCTATGGTTAAGCCAGGACTTTGCCATTTAAAAGGTTGGATCCTGTTCATCATCAGGGGCTCTGGCTTTGCATGGGGACATTTTGCACTCTGCCAGTCTAGAGTTTTTACACTGACTCCCATTAACCACCTCTACATCATTTTGCAACTTTCCTTGCAATATGCTGCTACACTGTTTTTTGCCATAACACCCCATTTGAGATTGTTTTTTCTGTCTGTAGTTAGGTTGTTTTATTCAGTAAAAATGGTCCATTATTTCACATTTTGGTCTCCAAATCTGGTTACATGTGACTGGAGTTTAATGTTCAATCCATACATCTCTGAAGTTACCATTCCCATTTGTAATTTTTCTGAGTCACCTTAAGAAGGTAGACACTCCAGACTGGAAGTCCTGCCTTCTCTTCGTGCAAAATCTCAAACCATCCTGAGAGCTATCTGTATGGATGATTTAGAAGTCAGATGCCTCTGTGGGCTCTGCCTTGGTTTGTCATGGCTGTGTGGTTGTGCACAAACTTCTCTTTACAGTTTCTCTATTCATTGTTGAGTTGTATGGCATTTCTTGTCGTGGATTGTGTAGCAGTTTACACAGATTTTTTTTTAGCTGTTTACAGTCTGTCGTATTGTGTTAGTTCATTAAACTGATTTTATGTTTATGAAGGTATATGTAGTATTTACTGTAATTTTGAACTTACTACATGTATCTTCACAAAATGTGACACTTTTAGTAAATTTTATTAGTGTTGTGCAATGAAAATCGTAATTTTCAAAAAAGTATTTTATTGAATATTTTTTATACAAATTTTTGAGTCAATCTGAATGCAAAGGTGGTTTTTTATGTCAAGAGATACATTTTAATCTTAATTTTCTTAACACCTAGAATCTCCTAGAATTTATTTATTTTTTGGTAAAATTTTATTTACTCTTTCCTAACCATAACTGTAGCAAAACAGTGCACAGTAAAATGAAAATGAAAAAAATGTGAAATAAACAGTACTTTATTTTTCTTTGGATGATTGACTTTGAATGATTGTTGGTTTTGTATTTATAGTTTTTGCTGTTAAACTTCATCTGTTTTATTGCAGTAAGTTTGTGTTTAAGTTAAATTTTTAATGTAATTCTGAAAAGTCATGATTTCCACTTTGACTGCTGTTGAAGTTCATGTTTTTTTTCTACAGTTACTCTGAAATTTACATATTTTTTTGTTTGGAAGTGTAACACTGTATAAACATCTTCCTTATTTGTAGATTATGATATTCTATTGTCCTTTTTTA
Organism: Tachypleus tridentatus; assembly: GCF_004210375.1. Taxonomy (NCBI): domain Eukaryota; kingdom Metazoa; phylum Arthropoda; class Merostomata; order Xiphosura; family Limulidae; genus Tachypleus; species Tachypleus tridentatus. The sequence goes on from NC_134826.1 coordinate 37,419,216, forward strand.
ATGAAAAGTATTTTCAAATATGATACAATTTACTGAGCTTGTACAGGTAAATATCTTTTACTTAGTCACTTGATGTAATTGGGGCACTTAGATATCAGACTGAGCATATCTTCCAAACCAGTACTACTGTTTAAAGAAGTTCATAGTATTTGCATAGAGAACTAACTTTCCATTGTTGGGTTCATAGAACTAAGCATACATGTAGGGCATGCAGAAATTATATTCAAAATACTTTTGGTTAAAAGAAAGGCACCAAAAAGTAAACTAGCTACTGTAATAATTAGTGTAATTTTTCTTTATGTAATAGTTGTGTGGAGATTCTTTTGAAATATTTATAATTTATTTGGTCTGTGTAAAATAAATAAGAGATGGTTTCACTTTTTCAACAGTTTTATCTACTTGGGTATCAAAATGTCTGAGAGAGAACCAGAGCAATTTGATGAAGATTCTGAAAGCGAGGATGATGAAGACTATGTGCCAATTGATGACAATAGTGAGAGTGAAGAATCTGTTGATGAGCAGTTGCTGAGCAGTGAAAACCATGATGTAAACCTCTCCAACAAGAAGTTAGGAAAGGCTAAAGTTAAAAATCTTGGAGGAAGTTTTAGGAGAACTAGGAGAAAAGAAATTCAGTTTGAAGAAGATTGTTCTCTTAAGAAGTCTTCCAAACATGATGCAGAAATGGATGAAAAAGAAACATCTCAGAAAGAGAATGAAAAACAAAAAGCAGATGTTTTGTGGTCTGATTTTTTGAATGATGTCAACCAACATACCAAATCTGGATCACAGAAGCTCTGTTATGGAGAACAGAGCTCATCTACTGTTCCTAAAGCAGATAAGATGACAAATAATACAAATCTTGTGAACACTAGTAAAGTAGTTATTACAAAGGAATATGATTTTGCTGGTGAATTGGTAAGTATCACCAAAGAGGTTGAAGCATCATCGGAAGAAGCTAAACAGTTCCTTGGAAAGGAAGAAAAGTCTGGAGAAAATTCAAATTTACAAATTAAGAGTACACAAGCTCTGCCAAAATCTGTGAAAAGGTTAGGAGTTACTAGTGTGTTAGGCCAGCTCTCTAAGAAGCCCAAGATGACTGCTTTAGAGAAATCTAAACTTGACTGGAGTACATTTAAAGAAAAAGAAGGTATTAGTGAAGAACTAAACCAATTCATTAAAAGTAAAGATGGGTATTTAGATAGACAAGCATTTTTGCAAAGAGTTGATCATCGACAATTTGAGATAGAAAAAACTATGCGCTTAGGTAGTCATGGTAATAGATGAATTGCTTTATTGAAGAACAATATTTTCCTGAAATTTTTATATGTACATATTTTTCTTTTGTAAAAATCAAAATTACTTTCAGTTAATTTCCTGTCTTTACAATTTGTTTTGACATCATGAGAGAATGCAAGAATAATGAACCTTAATGATGATTTTTAACTACCTGTATTGTAATATTACATGTGCAGGTGCATCCAGCCTGGAAACTTTCTTACAAAACGTGTAGAAAGTTTAAAACAATCTTTTCAAATGTGCTCTCTGTTAAAGTTGTTTGGAGAGGGGAAGATTAATTATAGAAAACTTATTTTTTTTAATGGTCTCGTTTTGTGTATTGATTAATAATCAGTTATGAAAATTGTGCTGTTAATTGAAGTATATAAAACAGTAGTGTTTTTGAAATGCACCTTTGAATAATTTCATTCTACACAGTTTAATGACATATTTTGGAGATTATAATTGAAATTGATTGTTTTGTAATCCAAAGGAAGGTTTAATAACTACAAAGCCAGATAGTCAGTGTCATGAATAGTATGGAATTTGAAATCATTCTTGGCTACTGTTGAAGCACTAAAACCAGCATGATTTCAAAATCTAGCCACATACACTGTCAAAAGCAAAGTCTTGATTTCTGAATTGTCTTGATTATAAGAGACCTACATGCATCTTCACTAATATGTGTAGTGTTTTTAATTATTTTTTACTCACTATAGCAAACCTATGATTTATATAGTAGACTAATATGTACGTTTTTAGTAACACAAGTAATACCCAAATCCAGTGTCTATATCAGTTATATAGTTAACTGTGTGTTTGGATGCAGTGGCAACAATTTCTGTCTATACCATCAAGTTATGTAAAGTACTAAAGGTACATTTCAGGTACATTATAATGGAAATTGAGTGTTTTGTAATCCAAAATGAATCACTGGTTAGACAAACCTTTTTTTAACACTTCATTCGTGGAAACACTGCAGGAAAGTAAAGTAATATATTCAAAGTGATGTTTATCAAGAAAGTTTCTGTGATCTGAATCCAACTAAGTGGACCATAAAATAGTACATACATTTGTTTAACTAGAAGGTTTTGTATATTGGTTTAAAATTTTAAGATTTTCTGTATGTGATATGTTTAGATATATTTTATATTTCAAACAAATTCAAGATTAGGTGGGAGAAACTTAAGAATTACTATAACAATTTGTGGTTAAACATTGATACTGTTAAAAAAAGTATGCCTTGGGTTAATGTAAATGCATTAATGATTATTAACATGATGGTTTTATTATTTAATATTAAAAATATTGAGAATTTCTGTTGCTTCTCAGTCTAAAAAAACCTTGTATGTAGAAACAATGTTTTGATTTCAGTCATAAGCAGTGACAGATGTCCATAGCTGACTTGTGTGCTACAAACTTTAAGTAGTTCGATCTGGTAGAAACAGTTTTGTCTGAACCTGTTAATATACTACAGAAATGCTGTTTGAAAAGCCAAATAAAAGTGTTTTTGCATTATGAATACATTATTTTCTTTTTGCCATTTTAAATACTTTTATGTATTAATATAGCTGTGTTTTTTCATATAAATATACTCGGTAATGTTCAGAAGTTAACTCATTTACATGCATGTACATTATTCTGAAAGCATTGACAACAGGATGTTTCCAATTTACTGTAGGGTAACATTTAGTCCATCAGGTAGAGGCTGAAATTTGTTTGATCTTTACTAATTTGGTGACCAAGGTTCATTGGAATTAGTTGAGAGGTCTGCCATTCAAGAATATGTTTATGCCTGGTAGCAGTCTGTTTGTAGTAGCTTTCATGTCCATAATCTCTGAAAAGCTGAAAAGACTAACTATTGGAATAAGCTTGAATGCAAAATATTCAAAAGCAGTATACTGTAACATTATTTCTGAGTATGTATAATTAACAAAAATGTTGGAATACCAATATTGTACAAATAGTAAAGCAGTGAAAATGTATTTATTGACTTAATAGAGGAGCCTCATGATATGCTGTTTACAGCAAAATCTGGATTTGTGGGTAAGGTCTAATGTTACATTTTTTCCAAGAGAAGTAAATTCTGTTGTGTAGTCTTTGTTCTTGCACCATTTTCTCATCAACATTATTGTCATTGTCATCAGTGTCTGTATTTTGTATATAATGATCACATATATAAACATCATTAGTATTGGCATTATCATTAAAAGCATGAATATAGTATTATGAACCATACATTTAATCCATTTCTGGTTTCTTGGTTTTATCATTTTCATCCACTGGTTCGGTTTCTTCATCCAGAGGCTGGTTTTCATAGTCCTTCAGCCTACAGAATTTCAAACACATCAAGTTATGTTATTTGCCAAGCACATACACTTTGGAAGTTGAAATATATCTCGGGACAACTGGTATGGGTTATTCTCTGCTTTATTTTGGTAAGTTTTAATGCCTGTACAAGCCATTCTGAGATTTATTTTTACTTCATGTGGGTTTCTTGTCATCACAAACATTAGAAGTTTACATGATTTTGTGTAGTTACATGCCAGGTGCTCCAGTACTTTCTTTTATTGTGGGTTATCCAGCTAATGGATTGCAACATCCTTTTTGCCATCTATTATATCAACTTTTGAGCCAGCAGATCAGAACAGGGATTTAACTTCTCTATATTGCTCTCTCATAGTTTGCTCTCATTGCATGCTTTTGTAGGGAATATGTAGATGAGCGGAATTGATATGGTTCAGTACAACCCTTTTTTACACTGAATAGTTTATCATAGTTCATTCACCTTATGTACAGTGGTCTTAGCTGTATATAATATACACATGTATGATTCCAGTCTTCTTAGCAATGAAGATGACACCATAAATTTACTCTCTAGGTTCAGTGAATGTGCACTGAATCTCTACATTTTGTATCAGCATTTCAAATATGGTGGTCTTTCCACAACCAGTGAATGTATAGATGATGTTTTGCACATAGATTTGCTAAGAGTAGCTGCAATTTTTATGTCAACATAGATTGCTCTAGCTTGAATTCCAGATTTGAGATACATCATTGATTCTATATCTATACTAAAAGCAAGTGTTATCAAAAACACATCAGTATTGTTAGCAACAAGAACAATGTATTCAAATCCTCTGGTAGATGCGTATGGAGAATGTAAAAAATTAAGCAGGTGTGTGCCTTTTCCAATGTCAAATTATGATCTGGCACAAGAAAGCAGTCCTCATTCTGTAGCAGACCTCACTAGATGTCACATACAGAACTTTGTCTCCAAGGCATTCTCTGTATTTTGCATGCTTTCATTTTTGTACAAGAAAGTATATGAAGCTGGTCTTGTTTGATGTTGCAGAAAAGATATTTTGTCTATTAGACAACTTTTTGTTTTGCTGTAATATTTTTCAACTTCATTGAACCAATGTTTATGTTGCTTTTTTTTTTTTTTTTGTCTTAACACCTTTGATTGAGTTTTTATTGTACACTTCAAAAGGAACATCAATATGAGGAGACCAAGAGGCTTCGTGGGGAGATTTTGATAAAATAAATGTGATGTCACTGAAAAGCTTGTGCTCACCTTTATCTTTGTGTATTATTGCCATTCTGTCTGAGAAATGCAGAGTGAGTATAGCAAGTCTTCTACAGGTGGCATGTTCTTTCGTAAGGGCTGATTTGCTGGTTCTCCTGGGAAAGACAAGTTGTAACTAATAGTCAGGGAAGTAGCCCTGAAGGATGCTCCAGTACCTCTCGCATATCTAACTACTTACAAGTCTGTGCCATTATCAGCATATTTACAAACATGCTGTTCACAAAATGACTTCCTTGCTGCTTGCTAATTTGTTGCCCCTTATCATCTGTAAATGTTTTCAGTTGCATTTTCAGAAATTGATCATGAAAATTCACAACGGGTTTACCTGTTTCAATTTTGTTAGCATTGAAAGATTTGTTTGCTAATTCACCATTGCTAAATCTTGTGCAACATTTGAATGACTTCTGTATGCCACCTAAAAGTCTTGACAACACGTGGTAGTAGGATGTGCTTTGGAGAAACTTGTATCCTATAACTCACAGCATACATTGAATCTTGAGAAAATGAGTCAATTAACTAATGTTTTTGGATCCAGAGATGTATTATTTGGTTTTGATTTCTACTTAGTAGAGTGAAGAAGAATTGCATTACTTTTGTTGGTGCTTTGGGAATACTTTTATTGAAGAAAGAGTGGCTACTGCTTTGTTGTCTTGAAGGTTTGCCAGTCTCAAATGTATAGCTGCCTGTATTTTGGATCTAGGTAGTTTCAGATGTTTGGTTATGAAAGGCATAAGATGCCTGAAACAACCAATATTTTTTTTTGTCTTGTTGGAGAAAATATGCAGTGAATCACCAAATACTGATTCTTGTTTCTTCTGTGTTGAATCTCTCATATCAGTCACTCCACATGGATGCATATATGTTATAAGGATGTGATTTAGTTCTGTCACTTTCATTACCATTTGAGATTGAAACAGTATCTCTCTGTCATACTTAAAAGGTTAATCATATGAAGCAGCTTCAGCAGTCTCATAGAGATTATTAGAATTGGGGTCAGTATAATCACCTGCACCAGATAAATTAACAAGATGTGTATTGGTATACATCCTGCAGCAAGATTTGTAGTATTAGATTTTGGCAACAACTATTTCTCTTAATACAATTGCAAGAATGTTTGCCTTTCCTTTTTGTAGTGTCTACGTGCAGTTCAACATATTTTGTTAAGTGGCCTTTGTTCTTTAAATACATTTCAATGATTTTCCTGGTGGTCTGAAGATGCAAAATTTTTCCCATTATCCTTGAGCTAGTGGAAATGTTTTGTCAAAGTGATCTATGCTTGGAGTCTACTTCTGTGTCCCATGCTTCCGATTTTCTCATGTCTTTCTTTAATGTAAAATGCTTACAACATTGCAGATGATAAAGTATTCATATAATTTCCATATTTTGTAAACCTTCAGCAACTGTCAAATAGGTTGATGTCTCATATTTGCACCCTAGAGAAGTACATGCCAGGAGCCCAAATTTCTATATGTAAGGCCAGTGTACAGTTCTGTTAGAAGTATGAACATATGTTGTATAATGTATGCATTGCTGGTATCAAAATTATATGTAACAAAATGCACACATTACATACCTGGCACATTGACAGATACTGATATTGCAAAAACACATATGCAAATTGTTTTGAGTTGTATTATAGTATGAATACTTGGACTTGCATTAAAATGACTTAAATATATCATGATGATTATTGACTGTTTCTTGTATATATATTTGCCACAAACAAATTCAGTGTTGGAATGTTCAGCAGCTATATATTTGAACAGAACCTATAATTTTGCAAACCAATAATCATATTGACAAAAATGAGATCTTCACAGAGATCTTTTGAATGATACTAATGAACCTTGGCCACCAATGATACTGACTGACACTGGTTTCTGATGGAATAATTGCAAATTGTATAATCTGAACATTATTGTATCAAGTTATTTCACTAGAATCATCTTTTGTTGAAATGTATTATAATTATTATGCTAATTTTTACAATAATTGTGGGTGAAAGTGCATGTATGTGTATGCAGAATGTATTAGTAAACAGTAGAGAAAGAATATACATGTGTAACTGTCATAATTAATGTGAATAACAAGACACTAAGTAATGATTACTGGATTTAATATGTAATTTGTGTTTATATCATATCAGTTGTTTATGAAATTGATGATACAAATAGCATCTCAACCATTACTTTGTCATATTCCAAGTGGACCTGATAAGCCTTTGTGTTAGGCATAAAGCCTAGTCAGCATTGGTTGTGGCAAATATTGTACGGTTTTAATATTGTGTATTCTTTGCTTTTATTCATATATTCTGAGAATTTTTTCTCAACTTGATCTCTCTATATAAGCTTTGTTTTGTTAAAATAATATGTAGCATTGTTAAGCAGCCTTATCTAATGCATGGGCCATGTGTGCAGCCTCAAACATCAAGCCTAAGTTAGCAGTGGTTTATTTTAATAAAAATGAGTTGTGTAGAAATTTAAGATATAAGTAGGAAGTTCTTGAGTTGACTCCATGGATAATGTGGATATCCCACCGCTGCTGTTCAATATGTCTGATATAAACATCATTGTGAAATAATACATTCAGCAGTACATTAAATTTTAGTATGAATTTCTTGAACAGAGAGTTTGATATTGACCATTCTGTCCATTTTTTTACTTGTAGCTGTTTTTTTTGTAATTTTGTAGAATTTTAATATTAATGAGGGTAGATCTTGGAAACAAAAATATGTTTTTTGCAATAGGCAAGGCAATTTCCTCAAAACTGGAAATCATATCAGTGATGACGAAATCATATGCCACTTGCATGTACAGAAAGGTTTCTTTTATGTTTATTTTGAATACTGTTAGTTTAAAACCTTGTAAAGTTACAAGGTTTTAAAGAATGGAAATTGATGAAAGATAAATCTAGATCTAACTCATAGGAACAACTTGCACATCCTTATCAGAAAATAGTTAGAAAAAACTTAATTAATTTGGTTTTGATTGATATCTTGTTCTTGATTTTTGTAGTTCCATATTTAGGGAGTTTTTTGTTTTTTAATTTTGCAATGTTTCACGATTTAGAGTTGGAAGATTAATGTGGTTAATCAGTATGACATCTATGAATATCAGTTCCACCATTTAGTGCTACATAAAATTAATTCTAGTTTGTGAAGCTTGATTAGGTTAGTGACTTGTAAAAAAAACAACTAAATAATTCAAAATTTGAATTTATGATTATCCAACTATTTAAGTAGTTGAAATATTACTACAATTTTTGATTATTTTAGGTTTGTTCAGAGTTGGGCTGGCATTGCTTTAGATTAGGGTGATTTTTTCTTGATTTTAGGGCAGTGGGCTTGATTCTTGTTGCCACCAAACATATTCTTCCCCATTCAGCTGTGGGAGTATTTGTTTGAGTTATGGTAGAGTTATTTGAGGTTATTTTTCTACTAAACTGCAAACAAATGTGAAGGCAATTTTTTTTGCTTTACAGAGAAGTAGTGGGATTAATCATGACATAGTGCCACTATAGCTGAAAAGGTAAGCACAGTTAATGGTATTGTGCATCAAAATTGTAACTGTAAATAAACTGAGGCCACTTCTGGACCATACGAATTTGGGGATATCATTTATTGGTAAGAAGTAGCTCAAGAATTGTTATTGAGTGCTGCAGGTAGGTAAGGAGATAATGCTTTTTTCATCAACATAAATTTCATTGTTTTAGAAGAGTTGTAAAAATTTATACAAAGACATTTGCTGAATGATGTTACTCATACTTTTAGCTTGTTATATAGGCTTCTTACTACATATACAGTATTTTTTCATGTACAAAAGATTGAGATTATAAAAGTAACTGTTTGGCTCTGCTAGATGGTTAGGGGACTCATCTCACAATCTGAGGGTCACAGGTTAAAATCCCCATTCTGCTAAATATACTCATCCTTTAAGTTGTGGAGTTGTTATAATGTAATGGCCAATCCCATTATATGTTGATAAGAGTAGCCCAAGAGTTGGTGGTAGGTAGTGATGACTAGTTGTCTTCCCTCTAGTCTTTCAGTACTAAATTAGTGATGGCTGATACAGATTGCCTTTGTATAGCTTCGTGTGAGATTTAAAATAAATGTGAAAGTAGCTTAATCCTAAATTGTTCCTGAATGTGGTTTATTATGTTCAAACAAAGGTGATTCAAAACTCTCTTTAGAAAACCTAAAAGAACTTAAAAATAAGGTTAATCTTCAGAATAAACATTTAATGATTAGCAATTAATCTATTTAAGTTATACAAATCATCCAGCTTTATTGTATATTGTTTGCTAATTCTATCTTTTGGCAAATCTATTGGGACATTTTGTACCCAAGTTACAGCATACAGTTGTATATATCCACATTCTGAGGACTTGCTTTAACTTGTAACTGTTTCTTCATTGGCTACTGTAGTTTTCACTTTCTCATTGTTATATCTTTGGATTGGCAAGTTCTTTATGATTTTTCACACATATTGTGAGCTTTTTTAGTTCAACTTGTTTTCTTTGCTATTAGGTTTAGTTTTTTTCATTATTTACATAGCATTTTATGATGGTTCATTTCAGCTTCAGTAAGTTTAAAAAGTATTTGTTTTATTGTCAGAAGCTGCTATAAAAAGAATTACATAATTAATGCACCCACTCTTTGATCATTACTTCCATCTTTAAGGGAAATATTAGTTGATTACTAACAGTAGAAGAAAATTTAAGTCTCAAATCTCTGTTTCAGTGTATGTTTTTCTTTTATTTTAATATTAAGTTTATTTGGTGTATTTTGAAAAGAAAATTTTGTTCAATATGTATTCTCCAAATTGTGTTTGTATTATCACAATTAAACATTTCACTGATCCATTGCACTATACTGGACTGCAGTTTCCATTGATATATTTTAAATGCCTCATTTTTTTACTGTCTTCTAAAAATACATATTTCTCCAAAGATAAAACTACAGTACAACAAAATGGAACACACATTTCAAATCAGTGGACTGTATGTGCAGAAAAACCATACAGTATTTTTTAAACTTGGCCATGAAATACAGACTCCATAACATTGTTTTAGGTCCTTACTAATTGGATGGAAAGTGCTTGGAGTATACTTCTCTCATTTGTATAGGACTTTTTTCAATTACAAGAAAAGATGAAAAATCTTAACCTTTACTTGTTTTAGCCAAGATAATTGGAACACATTTTGAGTGTAAAACAAACCTTATTAAAAAATTTATTGAATTAAATATCATTGAAGGGCTGATTTAATTGGATTATAACCTTAGTCTTTTGTAAACATTCTTCATTATAAAATAACTATATTCACAAGTTAGTTAAAATGTGTCTGTAAAACAGTATACAGTAAAAAGGTTCTTCTGCTTCAAAGAACATCCATCATGAGCCTGAGATACAACAAAGGATTTATTGAATCAGTTTCTAGAAGCTCTGCAGTCAGATGAAACACTAATGCTAAAACCTACAAAACCGGTAGTATTGTCACCCACTGTAATGGAAATGAAGTTCATCCTACCTCCTGTTTCTTTTGCATTATTTTCCATTCTCAGGATGCTAGAAACTGTCTGTAAGGCTCAGAAAACCATCTACTAACTAGAATGAGTGCATTACTCCCTACAAGTTTAAAGAACACAACATGCATTTTGATCGTTAAGCAGGCTTAGTTCAAATACACAAGGCTGTTCATCATTGTCCGTAGATAGAATTTTAAAATTTTTATAGCTACAACATACCTGAAGTATGTTTGAGTGCACTTTACTTGTCTGCAAAAAAGAAATAAATTAATATACAAACATATTTTGTCATTGTGTTTAAAATATCCCATTAACAATATCCTGCTTTTGATATGCATCTTAACAGTATGTAAGGTAAGATTTCTAAACAATCATTGCATTTTCTTTTTCTGTTGACATTTGGATATCATTTTTCAATGTAATTAAGATGTAGTTTTGAAACATTGAATGAATTTTATTTCTTTAAATAACCATGTTTATTATATTGCTGAGAAGCTGTTTTTGCTTTAGAAAATATCTTCTCCTTCATGAAAAAAATTAAATACTTTTAATTTTAAAAGCTAGATATATCAGAACCTTAACCAAGTATTGGTGTTATTAATATACAAATTATAAAATCAATGTCTTGTGAATGTTTTATGTTAAGCTTTAGATTCAAATTACTATTTCTAATGAAATCAAATGTCCAAAGAAAAAAAGATGGTCTTACTGTTTTAGAACAACAAAAATGATGTAATGTTTTTGATGTTTTATCTTCTGTAGGAACTTTCATAAACTCTTAATGAGCTATATTCATGAGTAAATTATCTATGTTTTAATTGTGTTTTTTTGTAAGTTTTCTATACCTTTTAGTAGACCCTGACTCAATATCACAAATTTAGTTGTATTACTCAAAAAATATCTTAGTTTAATGAAATATGACAATGCTGTTTTCATTATTTGATTTTCTTACAAAAGTATTTTTATTTTACTGAAAAGTTTGAAACCATGTATTTCCATACTTTACAGACTTGGTTGAATGAAGTAGAGACCATTCTGCATATCTGAGTTCTTATATTGGCAAAGAAATTCACTAATTCCACACTATTAGTTGTTTGGGCAATTGCAGCAAAATCTACTTGAAATTAAAATATCTTCAAATTTTAGCTAAAGGATAATTGATTCATTCCATAATTATACATTTTGTTTTTTTTCAATTCATGTGCATGTATAATTTGAATAATAAGTTAAAGGTCAAATATCCTGTAATTATGTGTGTATGTATGTATTGTATTGTCTTATTTGATTTAATTGGTCAAGATTAATTTCTCTGCATTAAACTCAAAATTACGCTGTTGCACTTTGATCACATTTTAGAAATCAAATTTGTTATTGTTTTGATACAATAAAAGCTTTTGCTGACAGATGTTAAACACTGATGTAACATACTATTTATTTCAAAATTTAATAAACCTTTATGAAGTTGATAATATTCTTTGTACTGATAAATTAGCCCTCCAGTGGCACAGTGCTATCTGCAGACTTACAACAGTGCAGATAGCCCATTGAGTAACTTAACTTAAACTAATAAATTGGGGTTGTGAAAAATTTACTTTAAAAATCTATTTAATTTTTAATGTTTACAAACATTAGGAGGTAACCAATTGAATTGTATTTTTGGTTTGTTTTTTTCCACTGTACTGCAAATTTTCACAACCATCAGAATTTGGGGACAAAAGCACTGTGAATACATGGTTTTGGAAAATTAGACATTATACTTTTATTTTTTTGTCTTAACATTGAAACTATACAAAATTTTCATAATGGAATTTAATGTATTTGCAATTTTTAGACTTTCAGCATGTAGAAAAGTATAAGGAATGAAGTAATTTTGTCTTTCTTTTAAGTTAACCACATACACAGTTAACTAGAGCACTTCATATTGTAGTCCTTGTTAATTACCATTTGAACTTACTAGTTCTTGTAATTACACAATGTGTAAGATAACCTGTTTATCATTCTGTAATTTGCTTCTGCACAACAGAAAGGAAAGCAAATCCCATTTAATTCTGAACATCCATATTATATCTTGAAATATAAAAGGTCCACCCTTTGAAAGCACTTGGGTTTATAGGGTTTTGTTTATTTTGATACCCATGGTGATAGATTTAAATAGAAAAAAAATAAAAACTTTTCACTATTCAGGTGACTGATGGCCACTCTTATTACAAATAAAGAATTTAGTGTACCTGAGGCATCACTTGAATTGTTAGTTGAAATATCTGTCATTTTCTATTTAGTATGGTCTATGTTAAAGCAGTAAATCTCAGTAACTAGGATGAGTGGAACTTAATATCACCCTTGAACAACTTTCCTTGGTAAAACTTATATTCACTATGCACGTCTATTTGTAAACATTTTATGTATCAACTTAAGGAGGCATACAGTATGCTTGTATACCCTACTTCTAAAAAATGTGTTACAAAGAATTGTGAATAACAATTAGAATACACATTCCAGAAAAATAGAAAGTTTATACATACATTGTTTATGCAAAATACATAAAATAATTGCACAGTTCTGCTTTAAATTAGTACACTACAAAACAAAAACAAAATTAAGTAATTCATAAATAAATGCATATAGACATTAGCAACGAGAAACCAAAGCTTCATATCTTTCCTTGGTCCATGACAGTAGATCCTCCAATGCATAAATCACTTTTGGTAAGCTGTGATTGTCTGGTATGTGATATTCAGAGTATGAACTTTATTGACATAGAAAGCTCTTTACCCTGAGGTCAAGGAGGATCCTTACACTTCAGATGACCTTTCTAGTTATAAAAGACTTGCCTTCACCTACTTTGCTGCTTGTTTTCGGCATTGGTATTTTGATACTGATATTTTCTGAAGATTAAAAGGTTATTTAATTTTATTTGGGGGAATTGTCAACAGCTCTACTTTTTTTGTGAGTGATGTAGGTGTGTGAGTGATTATGGATGTTCCAGAGAAGGAATTATCTACATTGATGTCTGGACCATCAGTACTTGATATATTTACTCTTTTGGCAATTTAAATTACCTTTATGATAATTTGAGTTCTGGGGTAGTTATTTTATTTGTTTTTGGATGTAGTACTCTCAGCACAAGTGGATGCACAGCAGATGCCAGTGGCATTTCTACAACAAGCACTTGCTAATTAGACATCTAAAAATCCAAGAATGAATTCCTATACACCTTAGCAGCTCTGGCTTGACAGGAATTGGTGTAGGTTTCTTGAATACTGGACTCTATCATTTTGAGTTCAATTGTTTGGTGAAGTCGTTTTCACAGATTATTCTGTAGTCAGCACTGTGATCACAGTCCAGATAATCTGAAATGCTACTTCCTTTACAGACTTTGGAGTCAGTTTGTCCATGGTTTCATTCAGAGACCACATGTCTGATGTATCAATGAGAAACTTCATCCATCAGTTCTGGCTATACCTGGCTGAGCATTTAGTCATCATCCATTATCTTGGAGACTATATAGTAATCTGAGCTACTAGAAAAATCTCCATATTTATTACTAAATTATTCGGTTAGGTAACTAGAGTGAAACTTACTTTCAGGGGTGATTTGAAAACAATATAACCAGAAAGACTAAGAATTTCATCTTAAATAGAAAAAGTATGGAATGAAAGGTAAAACCAAACAAATTTTATTTGGTTAAAAGTTTGGCTAAAAAAATAGGTTAAAATGGAATTGCTCATTCACAAGAATCCCCTGCCCTGATATTCCCTTTAGAATAAAGTGTATGAAAACTAATGACGTGGGTAAAATGACATTTGCACAAGTTTAAATGCACTCACGAGTAAACCATCTGAAAAGAACGTATCACATTTACTCGTGTATCCATTTTTCCGTGTTTTGTCAGATCTTGTGTTTTGCATACATCGATCAGTGATCTTTGCTGTATCTATTACCATGACAGCTGCTTAGAACTATTTTGAAATCCAGCTATATTTCTTTCAATGTTGTCTAGGTTTTATACAAACTGATCCCTGGATTCATTAAGAAAGAAGCTGCAATCGAGACTTTAATGAAACTGTGGTTGCTGCACAATTTGCCAAAACAGATACAAACTTTCATATTTGAACCATGGAAATTCATTAACACCAGTACCTTGTTTCCTTTCAGGTAAAATTTATATAGCTATTGTTGCTGTTTCGAATTAAGAACAAGATTACACAATGAGCGATATGTTCTCTGATCACCAGAGTTATAGAAACTCGGTTTTTAGCGTTGTAAGTCCGCAGACATCCGTTGTGCCACTGGGGGGCATTTATTTAGCTAAAGGTACCAACAAAGCAAAAACCCATGAGTATTACTTCTTGAAAACAGTGGTATATTCACAATCTGCAGTTTCTTCTATTTAAACTGCATTTGTACTGAAACAGTGATCAGAAAAATATTCAGTAAAACTATGTGCTTCTCAAAATAGTTCACTTTTACACTGAAAACATCAAACTCTAACAAGAGCTCATCATTCTCTTGTGGATATGACAATCGTGGAGTCATCACTAAATTTGAGTTTGGCGACAATAACACTCTTTACAATTCCTTGGTCCATCTAAGAATTGTATGACTTTAATAGGAGCAAGTACTTGTGCAACAATCTTGAAGAAATCAGTCACAAAATGATGGTAATACAACATGAAATCAAGGAAACCTGTCGTCAATCACGGGTTGAAGCTAGCAACACACTAATATGACAGCTCTCGTGTAGCTTTGTAGCGAAATAAAAAAAAAACAAGCAAAAAAATAATAAAAATAACTCTTTAAATATATAAAGCATGCCGACTTTTTTAAAATTCTTAATCGGGATATTTTGTTTGCTATAAACAAATATTTTTATTTAAAAAAAAATATATACTTACATTTATTTTTGGTGCCATTCAAGAGTTACTTAGGCTGAAAAGACTTAATTTAAATCAACGCTAGCACACTGGCCTTATTTACAAATCAAAACCTCGGATCGTCTATGTACAAAATAGTAACTAAGCCTACCAAATCTTGTTCTACAAAGACATTTCTTTTTCTATCACAATTCAAAGAAATTATGAAAAAGCAAGTTTTTTTTGCCTGCGTTGGAAAATATCGAAGCTGTAACTTTGCGGAGGTTGTTCGTTTGTTTTGAATTGCGCACAAAGCTACTCGAGGGCTATCTGTGCTAGCCGTCCCTAATTTAGCAGTGTAAGACTAAAGGGAAGGCAGCTAGTCATCACCATCCACCACCAACTCTTGGGCTACTCTTTTACTAACGAATAGTGGGATTGACCGTCACATTATCACGCACCCAGGGCTGAGAGGGAGAACATGTTTGGTGCGACCGGGCTTCGAACCCGCCACGCTCGGATTACGAGTCGAACGCCTTAAAACGCTTGGCTATGCTAGGCCCGCGGAGGGTGTTCATCAACGTCTTTTCTTCTAGATACATAACACCAAGCTAAGTTTTTTACTTTCTAACAAGCTCTACGTAGATCTCAATAGAACTGGAAGGTTATGTTTTTAGAACAAAGCGGAAAATTGAACTTCAGATTTTAGATGTGTAAGTACATAAACTTAACGCTACACCACCAGAGGATAGGACTAGAACCCTGATCGGCTTTTGTAGTTCAAAGTAATGGGAAATAGCTTTCCCGATGTGTTGTGATATAATAAGTTAAGAGTTGACAAATTAAAACAAATCATGCAACGTGATTATTTTGCTTATAATACTATTTTAGCTTTCTTGCTATAGCCTATGCTACGAGTGCCTTATTTTTTCTTAAGAAAAAGTTTGAAGTTCCTTTAATTTGTCGTGTATATCATTAAACAAATAAAACCTTTAACTTAATGAATTTCAACCTTGAAGTGTTTTTTGTGCGTGGATAAATTACTATAAATGTGTTCTTTTTTAAAACTTTAATAATGCAATTCAAAACTTCATATTTGTGGACTCAATTGTATGAATAACGGAGGACAAAAAGGTTGTTGTTGGTTTGAATTAAGCACAAAGCTACACAATGGGCTATCTGTGCTCTGCCCACCACGGGTATCGAAACCCAGAATGTAGCGTGTAAGTCCGTAGACATACCGCTGAGCCACTGGGGGGCGAAAGGTTCAGAGATACATAAAATTAGGAATGAGTTACATATATTAAACTGAAATATTAAGCATAAAAATTAGTGAACTTTGTAGTGAGGTTTGAGTTTAGCTGAAAGTTGGTTTTATAAAGGTAAGAGATCGTTGGTAAAATATTCCCAAGACACAGAACTAGAGGCTGAGGTTTGAAAATGGAATCGAAGAATATATATGGAAAATTGTGTTTAATAGCATTAGAAAATAAAGTGCTTTTAATTTGTTTGAATGTTGTTTTTATAAAAGGCAACTAACTATTCTTGTTTATTTAGCAACCGTTTATAGCGGCTAGAAATGTTTTCTCGCTTGATCATATCTGTGGTTTTTTAAAAAGTATCTATAAATTGATGTTTAACTTTGTGATTTCTAGCCTCTACGAGCCTGACATGGCCAGATTGTTAATACATTCCACTCACAGTCTGCGCGTTGCAGGTTCAAAACATACCAGTTCTTTCAGCTATTGTGACATTGTAATTTAACAGCCAATCCCACATTTTTTTTTTTGTTAAAGAGTAGCCCAAAACTTGGCGGTGGGTGGTGATGACTAGCTGCCTTCCCTCCAGTCTTACACTGCTAAATTAGGGACGGCTACCGCAAAAGATATCCCTCGTGTAGCTTTCCACGAAATTGTAACAAGGTTGAATGTTAGCGCACCTGTGTTTTACCTACTTCAACTCCGATTAATTGTGAATGAAACATATTCATTAATTATAAGCATATTAATTTTTATGGTGATTTCAAAATATACTCTTATTTCAACGTAGTTGTTGATTGGAGAAAATTCAAAGATAATCTTATATATTTTCAGTAGTCTAGTAGAGTATAATGTAAAATAGCAAACACAAATGACAGTCCTTTTGAACCTTAGCTCAAATCGTATCAACTATACTGTGCATGTATAACGTAAAATTCTCTTTAAACAAGTTATGCAAATTTACAAGTTTTGTTATTAAGAAACTAAATATTTTTTACAAAGTAGTGTCCATAAGGGGAAAAAGAAGAGAAGAACAGTTTATGACACACTTGTTATATTATCTTCTATTTCTATATGCAATAAGATTTAACAACATAAACACCAGATTTATTTACAACTCTCATAATATATAACGTTTGCTAGTCTATTGAAGCTTGCTTAAAATTAAACTGTTTGCAACAAATAAAATTACCTAAGCTACTTTAGTCAATCCTAAAATCTCATTACAGAACATATTCCTTACAATTCTTAACTTTTCTTTAGCCGTTTTTTAATTAATATCGCGTTTAGAGAAATTAATAGGTACTATTTTATTTCAGAGAGCTTTATGGTAACACTCAACAACAGGTTTATTGACATTTTGAATTAGAAATGAAGTCTAACTAAAAGTGAGTAAAATATCAGTCAATAAAATAAAAAAATAATAATTTAAACTTGAGAAATCTTACAATCCTATGTAATGCCAGGAAAACGAATTTTGACTTGTTTGTTTACTTGCAACTGACTCTTCAAACTTTAAGAGATTGTAATATTATTATACACTATTCTCTTTCTTCAAAACCCCTCAGAGACTAAATTACGAATGCAGTGTTTAAAAATATAATAGGTCTAATACTAATGGTTTATGAGAAGTAAAACTGTAACTGTAATCTCTACGCGATTTTGAGATAAGAAATCTTTAACATATATATAAAACTGTAAACATTCTTCGCTGGCTTGTAAAAGTATACACACCATCACAATTGTTCACAATGAGCCAGATGAAGAACCTCTGGAAGCAAAGGCAAGTAACAACTAGCTCAGTGTTAGGCAACGTATCGATGATGGTTCCCTGATTAGTATGGCCAGGTGTAAACCTGATCAATCACCAACAGTTAAGGTAATTGTTTAATTGATAAACCAGTGGGCGAAATGATTTTGTGATCCTTACTTTCTAGAAATTCAAGTAGTATCAAGATTATCCCTCTACCGTGAACAGCTAGAACAGTTATACACTTAAATAAGTGACTGAGAGGAAGTAACATTCTGTGCTTTCTGAGTTATTGGGCGATTTAGTCCAACAAAAAGTATGTACTGCATTTTTTATAACTTCCACGTCGTTATCATGAGTGCTGAAGTGATAATATATAATACCTTATATGTTAATTAACATGTTTGTTTTAGTAACAGCAGGAACATTAGTTCTAGCTCTGAGAATTCAAGTTGATATGTTTTAGTTTAGTGAATTATACCAATAATAATTTGTTTCATGGTGAATTAAAAGTAAAACATGGAAGACTGATGATTCGAATATCACAGCATGTTATAAATCGTAACTATTGAAACATTCAATTATGAGATATGTATATTTAGAAATGAATGTTGTATGTAAGAAAATGGCTGCTAAGCAACACGTGAATGCAAATGTAGAATATGATTTGAATGTTGAAGCTTTGCATTATCAAGTTAACTCTCTATATTCGGGTTGATTCATTTTATCCAACCTTGTAATCGTCATGTAACTAACAATACATACTATAACTCTGATTCCACTAAATGTATTTTCACATATTTGGAAATCCTTCAGTAAACATTACAAGTCTGTTATACACAAAACATGGTGTTAATTAAGTATTTGTACAAAAGGGTTTTCTAAATTTCCAAAACCTTTATTGGCTCAGTCCTAGTGCAATAATAAAAATAAAAATACTTCTTTCTCATCTTAAAGTTTCATATTTCATTTGCATAACCCCTAGAACCTCTTAAATTAATATCAAACTTTTTAAGATAATTGTTTATAAATATAAGCACTACCTCTAGCTAAATAATCAATTTACAGTGATACGAAATTTTGAAAATTATAGAATAAAGCATAAAATACTTTTTATTCTCCTTCGAATAAATTGTTTGTTGGCATTTTGTCGGAATTTTTACATGTTCATATCTGTATTATTTTCATTTTATAATTTCTTTGTCTAGCTTACATAAAATTCAGATTTTGTTCACGCCTGGACAATAACACATCATATTAGCAGATATCCTACACTTATGGGCCTGGTATGGCAAGGTGGTTACGGCGTTCGACCCACAATCTGAGAGCTGCGGGTTCAAATCCCACCTTCATCAAAAATGCTCGCTCTTCCAGATGTGGGTATTATAATATGACGGTCAATCCCACTATTTTTTGGTAAAAGAGTAGCCCAAGAATTAGCGGTGTGTGGTGATGACTAGCTAGCTGCCTTCCCTCCAGTCTTATTAATTAGGAACGACTAGCGCAGATAGCCAATGTGTAGCTTTGCACGACATTCAAAAACAAATAAATCTTACACTTAGGTATATATGTGCGTGTATCTTTAAACTCGTGAATTCGTAATAAGCCTAATATTTTTCTCTAATTCTTAATGAACAATAATCAACTTGCCTCTCAAAACGCATTTTAAATACCTTTAAAAACATAAATAATACATAATTCCCTAAAATGGAATGTCTAAAAACAAATTTAACTGGTTTTCTGCTAAACCTACTTAAAATTAAACAATCGCTTAATGCTATGAGCTTAATGAACTCGCATATCAGCATGTACATAATTAAGACCTCTACTAATCGAAAGTATATTACCATTGAAGGTTTTAACTTTAAAATATTAGTTATGGAGTTTTTCTCAAAGCTATTCGAAGGTTATCAGAACTAACCATGTCTAATTAAGAAGTGATAGATTAAATACAAGGCAAGTTGTCAACACCATCCACCATAAACTCTTGGGCTACTATTTCAACAATAAAAAGTGGGATTGGTCATCAAATTATAATGTCCCCATGGATGAAAGACCAAGCATGTTTGATGACAGGATTCTAACAGATATTTTGTATAAGTCCAACAGTTTGTTATCGGGCTGTTGCATATGAAATGACAGATTTTTAAGTGCAAGTTTGAAACTCGATTTTTAGTTGCTGAAAGAGAAATATTATCGTAACTTTCTCAGAACAATATAGTATATTGTCTGGACCATTTCAAGCTCACTTTATTTTTCTTATTTCAGAAACTAAATCGTATTTATATTGATTTTTGTCACCACAGATAAAATTGATATTCGTGCAATTTTCATTTAAGAGTTCATACTTGGTCACAGCTAATGAACGCACAGCACAGCGTTGATTTAGGAGATTTGCTCTGGTAACATAAGCCTTAAAAATGAGCCTCGAGGCCGTCCACAGATAGCCATTAATGAGGAAGAATTGAGAGCCTTAGTTGAATCAGATACCAGCAAAACCGTAAGGGAACTTTTCGACTAACTTAATTTTCATTATTCAACAGTTTATTGACATTTTGAAGTAACTGGTAATGTGAAAAAGCTCGATAAATGGGTACCTCACGAATTGACTGAAAAAATTATCAAACAAGACGAGTCGAAATTCGTTCCTCACAGCTCACTCGCAACACAAAACGACCCGTTTCTGTATATAATTCTACCTGTGATAAAACATGGTTTTTACAATAATTTCTGACTATTCAGACAATAGCTTGACTATGAAGAAGCAACTAAACATATGCCAGAACCAGCTCTTCACCATAAGAAGCTTATGGTCAATGTTTCGTGGTGATTCATTATTTATTTTTAAAGCCAGTATAAACAATGACAGCACAGAAATATTGTTGTAAACTTGAAATTATGCATCAAATGTTGTCACGAAAACATCCAGGAATAGTCAATCACAGTGGACCCATACTTCTTTATGACAATACTCGGCATCATGTCTCACACGTTACTGTCCAAAAACTAAACGAATTTCATTATGAAACTTTATCAACCATTATATTCACCACATTTTCCCCTACAGATTATAACCTTTTAAATAATTTTGACATTTTTAAATGAAAAAAAGTTTGTAAACCAAAGGTCAATTGAACATGCCTTTGAAAACTTTATTGTATTATAGGACGTCCAATTACAGTATGTAACAACATTTTTACTTTTTCTTGTTCCTGGGCAGAAAGTGTTATTTCTTAATTGCTTATACCTAAAGTAAATGGAAAAGACCTATTTTTCTCTTCAAAGCTTTGCTTTTGCGACCTGGGAGCGTATACCGAAAACATGATGGAAGACTATATTTGGAGGCTGATACATGAAAGTGATTTACATTACAGTCGCAAATCTCGAAAAACTACTCACTTCTAAACATGTTTGTTCATTTTTGTGTAACTTTAGTACAAATACATGTAAATCTTGATTCATGTGTTGTTTTATTTAGATCTTATGTAAATGAAAATGTGTAATTTGCCCATTTTTACATAGAAAATAGGTTAATTTCTAAATTTCATAATCTAGGTCACAAAAGCAAAGTTTGAAGGAAATAATGGCTATTTTCTGTACTTTTACAACATAAGCAATTAAGAAATAACACATACTATCCGGGAACAAAATTTGTGTTGCATAATGTTATTTAAAGATGGCATTCATAAACTTAAAAGTCGTTTGTAGGAGTGTATAGAGTCTAAAGGAGCTTATTTTGATTAAACAACAAAAAATGTATTTCTTTCATACTTTCCTTTAAAAATCCAATATTTCATACGCAACAATTAGTTACTATAATATTAAAGCTATAAAACTCAAAGAGGAGATTTCAGTATGCAGATGCTTCAAGTGACCCAATGAATATTAAGAATTCTCTGAAACATTTTCTTTCACAATTAGTAGATGAGAAATTTTAATATAAAAATTTGAATTAAGTGCTATACTTTAATGCCATCTTTATTGAAATATATTGATAATATAGCTATTTAGATAAATTTTGAATGTACTGCTTGAAGAAATGTGACACGCGCAAAGGAGCCTGATTGAAATGGAGAGGGTTAGCTGTGATTGCCAACCTGAGTTATAAAACCGAAAAATTAAAATTTCTTGCTACTTTTAATACTAGTGGAAGATTGTTTGCACTTTTACGCTAGAATAGTAGGCAGACAGTAAATTTTCATTGGAGGTAAAAGTAACAATGAAACTAGCAATAGTACCCAGAAGAAACGCAGTTTTATATATTGTCTTTCAATAAGAGAAGTGCAAGATATTTTGATTTATTTTAATTAAAATATTTACGAGCTGTGTATTAATTTCATGAAAAGTGGCCTGGATATCATATCAAATATAAATACGGTGTATTCAATGTTTCATTTGATTATGATAGAAATATTCAGTCGTGAAGACTGTACAGTTTAATTAGATATTTTTTTAATATTCTTTCACTACAAGACAGTAAAAGATGCATTAGTATGGACTATGATTATTTTGAGAGATATTGGAATCTAACAATCTGTAATTCCGCTTAGATAGTACTAAACTTGTATTTGTAAGGAGCTTCAGGAAAGTAACAATTTACATTGGACATGGTTAGAATTTAGGAGTCATTCTCCATCAACCCGTATTAGCTTATGTGTTTAGGAAGTGGTTTCTTCAGTCTCGACCCCATTTCATCTCTATTAGGACTGGATCAGAGGATAAACTGTGCTAGCTACAGGATTGAGAACAGTACAGTTCTATGTATTGGTCAAACAGTGATACACGTTCTAAAGGTAGTAACAGGCGTGAGGTTTATGACCCTTGGTTTTAATGTACTTTCAGACCCGAGCATTTTTGTAATCTAGCTGAAATTCTGATCAGTCAGAATTTATTTGATCTTATGTTTACAATTATAACTTTTGGTACAAGAGATAGAATTCTGAATGTCTTGTTAGCCAATCAGCCACTGATGTATTTTATTCTAGTGTGCAGAAGCTTCCAAGTGTAATCGAGCTGCCTTGGAAGAATCTATATTATTAATGACATTAAGGAGTGCGCTTGAGTAGCTTAAAATAGCAATGTTGACACTGTTTCCACTATTTCATTTTGATTTAACCTGTTTTTGTACTCACTGACCGTCCATATTCCTCTTTTCAGTTAAGAAATCTTAATTATATTTTTCCTTAATTTTTTTTTAAAATGTAAATATATGGACATTAAATTTTAAGCCACATACGTGCATTCAGTTGAATGTTACATGTTTTTCAACAGTTTACTGTTGTTGATTTCTATTAACTATATCTGATATTTGTGCTTGAGATTTTGTGTAAACACGGGTTTAACAAGAGAAATATGAAAATTGGTAGACTACATCACCTCTTAACAAAATTAAAGATATTTACTAGAGGAATCACCTGCTGTTAGAAAACTCACTGAAAAAGTTATAAAAACCACGCGGCGACAAAATACAAAAAGCGAACTCGAGAAACAACGATGAACATCAAACTCGAAAAATGATTAATTTTCATGATGGTAGTTTAAAATTAATGCATTATAAATTTAATAAATTATTTTCGAATTAATGTGAATTAGTTATTTGTTATTTTTTAATTTCGCACAAAGCTACTCGAGGGCTATCTGTGCTAGTCGCCCCTAATTTAGCAGTGTAAGACTAGAGGGAAGGCAGCTAGTCATCATCACCCACCGCCAACTCTTGGGCTACTCTTTTACCAACGAACACTGGGATTGACCGTCACATAATAACGCTCCCACGGCTGAAAGGGCAAGCATGTTTGGTGCGACGGGGATTCGAACCCGCGACCCTCAGATTACGAGTCGCACGCCTTAACATGCTTGGCCATGCCAGGCCCTATGCATTAGTAAAACACCAGATTTTTTCATCAGCGAAAAACTATAGGATTTAGTTAAATTTCTCAAGGTACAAAACAAAAACGAAGGGGCTTGATTTAATATAAAACTATCCTATGACATGCACAATACTGAATTATTTCTATTGTCCCGGTTTCAGTCAAACAACCCCTGGTGGGCAGAGCACAGATAGTCCTTTGTGTAGTTTTGTGCTTAGCTTCAAACCAACCAACCAACCATGTTTACGTATTATAAATTTATCCCAGACGAGTTTCTAGTTTATTATGTTACGCATTATAATTTGTCCCGGACGAGCCACAGATTTGTTATGTTACCTATTATGATTTTAAATAATTAAAATTTTTAATTCTAATTTAGATGTTAATTCAATGTCAATATGTATTAAATTTATATTTGCGAACAAAATTGATAAACACAGTTGACGTTCTTAACACAAATATATATTGATATACAAACAGCAATACAATTAATATTAAAGGACAATACAAATTGACAATATTATCAATAAAAATTTTATACAAAAGTTTTACAAACTTACAAACAGTACTGAGTTTTCTATGTCGTCTGGAACTGAATATTTTAAAGACGATTCATGATGAGCGAATTAATTATATGTTGGTATAGAGGTACACTTCAAATGACGGAAAGGTAGTTATCTTCTTCACACGTGAGTTTTTCCGACGAAAACATCTAATGCCCTTGTAAAGATACTAACGTCTAAAGGTAATTCACT
The DNA here is from genome assembly GCF_004210375.1 of Tachypleus tridentatus. NCBI lineage: Eukaryota > Metazoa > Arthropoda > Merostomata > Xiphosura > Limulidae > Tachypleus > Tachypleus tridentatus. Next base: position 37,444,088 of record NC_134826.1, read on the forward strand.
GAAGGTAAATGGTTTATAATGCTCGAAATCTACAAACGTTCCTGGTCAAATATATGTAGTTTTCCAATTAATAGGCGTTTATCAGAGTTATAACTTCCGATGTTTATAGTGTACTAACTTTAGCAAACCAGCAATGTTCTAAAAACTGTCTCTTAGGCGCGTCGATTTATAAACTTTAGGCGAGGTTCTCGAAAATTCAGTTGGCAATAATGTGAAAATATATATTGTTGATTCTTACACTCGAGAATCTTCTACAAAGTTAGAGAATAGATGGGACTTTCGCAATGCGCATTTAACAATATAAGTTACATGCATTTCTAAATATATATTAAACTGAAACAAACATAACTATTAGAATAAATATATAATGTCAAATCCATCACAACATTCATAGTTGGTTTTCTCTAGTGGCTTGTAAAACCATAATAAATAATAACAAAGCTGAAGACTGTTATGAATATACACATCATATACTCTACCAAAACTAGTATAAAATGAAGCATTTCAAGCTAATATAACAGTGCTTAACTGGCTTCTACATTTCTGCAATAGCAGAATGGCTTTGAAGAGTTTATTATGTTGAAGAGCTTAGAAAATTTTAGAAGCGGAAATCTCAACTTTCAAGAATCAACTTAAAGTCTTATAACCTTCGTAGGAGAGTGTTTAGTAGCTGTGTATAGGTTGTGGCGTAGTATACCTAGTCATTTTTGCTAAAAGCTTGGGTGTTTTAATGGTTTCGAAGAGAAACTTGGCTAGTAGCGCTGAAAAACTGATAAAATATCTCCTTCTCTCTAAAAATCAACATAAAATTGTTCCATGATTTGGTGCTAAGAGTCTGTTTATAGTAGATTGGCCAAGATTTGGATAAAATACTCATAGCAGATTTTCTTATGTAAACGTCTGAAACAAGAATAATACGAAGAACAAATGGATGAATTTTGAACTTTGTCTAACAATCAGAAAATTAACTTTTTTTGTTATTATTAATAGTTCAACAGTTTTAGCCATTCTGATAGATGATCTTGTATATTGTTTTAAAAAAATCTTTTTATTAAAATGATTTTGCTCCTATGTTCTATTAGAATTATTGTGAAATTCCTAGATGAAGCCTCTTATGAACAACTAAGGTGGTTTATTGTAGTCATGGAGATTGATTTCTGCTTTTGAAAGGTTCGTCTTTGTGTTATTGATTTTATAGTGGAATGTAACTGTGTCATTATTAAAGAGCGTTCTTTTCATATGTGTAATGTGATTTTTATGTAACTGTGGCAGAGTTGTGTGTAATATAGTCTATAATATGATCATACTATTTAAATGAATGGTTTATATTTGTATTTAATTTTAATTTTCAAACTGGCTTGATATCAATTAACAAGTAAGTTCTTTGTCAAAGTGTCTTACTTTATGTGTTTAATCTCTGTTAAAACGGTTTTCCAAATCTATTCGTTTATGGTTAAAGGAATTTTCTTATACTCTTTATTGTGGTGAAGCATATGAATAAACTATAATCTAAATAGTGGTTTCTGTAAACAGTGTTAATTAACTTATGTCAAAGTTTTACATACTTGTGTGACAAGTGCTTTCATTGTATTATGATCATATTTTAATTGTTGTAATTCATTCTTAAAGGTGATTAAGTCGTATTGTACGGGTTGTTTTGTTTATTTAAAGTTAGGCACAAAGCAATACAACGGGTTATCTTTACTTTGCCCACTACTGGGCATATGTCTGTATGAAGTTAAGCACAAAGTTACACAATGGGCTATTTGTGCTCTGCCCACCATAGATATCGAAACCCGATTTCTTGCATTGTAAGTCCAGTGACATACCACTGTGCCACTGGGGGGCGCTAAAACACAGTAATCACAACATGATGCAACAGAAACAATAACCATTACGTTACTTATGCAAAGACAAAAAAAATATGTAATATTTCTACAGATTTTCACTGGCAATTATTTCATCATTAACCTTTTACTTATTATTCCAAAATAAGAATGTTAGCTCGTCTTAAGTTTCTCGTATAAATATATATATATTCCATTTCTTGCGAAAATAATTTATAATGTATTCTCTGCATATTGTTGAGTTTAGTCACTGTATTAAAGTACGCCTTAACAGTCAAGATTTTAATTATTTCTTATGATTTTCATTATATTATCATGACTTATTTACAATGTGTAACTAAAAAAAGCTATGCAATCATATAATCAATAGTAAACTTTCTTCAAATTATATTAAACTTTTCTAACAGAAGCCTCTCTTACTCATGATGAAATGTATTTCTTGGTCTTATAAAGTTTCTAGTTACTAAAAAACTAGATACGTATATATAGATGTCACGTATGGACTATTTACAGTTTCGTCTAGTGTGTATGCAAAGAACAGTTTGTCGAACAAAGATTTCAGTTATGTTCACTTTCTCCATGAGTGGTATAATTTCGTGTGACTTCATAGCTCAATGAAAGTGAAAAGATATTATTGTGACTGTTTTGTGTATTTTCATTAAAACAACCACACGACACTTCTTTAGAAAATTAATTGTAAAGACCACTCGTGTGTGACACTCACAAGAAAATAAATACGTAACCAATGCTGATATATTAATTACGTATTAAAAATCCAAACAACTATATAGATGTGTTAGGTATCACTCACAGACACTCTATGTAACACTCTTTAATTTGTACTTAACATCAAAAATTCTGCATATGACCAGCAGTTAAATGTGTTACTCCAAGACCTTCAACTGACAGAAGATATGTACCATAAGCGCTATAAGTTAAGCGGTTGACTGTATGTATATATTTATATGCAAAAACGAGCCGTTCTTGCATATAAATTTTCTCAACAAGTGGGTTTCTCGTCATCACTGATTATTGTATGTATATATATATATTTCTCTTATTACAAGGCCACTTCAGGCTAGCTGCTGTGTCCACCGAGGGAGATCGAATCCCCTAACTTTAACGTTGTAAATCCGTAGACTTACAGCTGTTCCAGGAGGGGACAGCAGTTGATTATTTGAGGTTTAGTTGTATTTGTAGTCATTAACTTTGAAGTAGGTTTGTAAAAGCAATAATTATATTTATCATTTAAACTTTTTTAATATCTGTATAACTGAAACGATGCAACCTTTAATCATAACATAAATTTCATAAATTCTTCGTCTTTCAAATAAACAGATACAATATTAAACGGCTGCTAGAAAACAACGTGTACAGTAATGTTTTCTATCCATTGTAAAAAGTTACAATACAGTTCTAGCTTATAACCTATCTAAATTCTTAAAAATTTCAGAGCAAATAATATACTTAAACTGAGTTAAGTCTTCAACCATATGTACTTATGAAATGAATTCATCCCGGTCGCGCCAAACATGCTCGCCCTTTCAGCCGTAGGGGCGTTATAATGTGACGGTCAATCCCACTATTCGTTGGTAAAAGAGTAGCCCAAGAGTTGGCGGTGGGTGGTGATGACTAGCTGCCTTCCCTCTAGTCTTACACTGCTAAATTAGGGACGGCTAGCACAGATAGCCCTTGAGTAGCTTTGTGCGAAATTTCAAAACAAACAAACAAAATGAAATGAAATCAATTTCTTAGTAGTAACTTTCTCAAGTTAACAACATTTAAGATAATTTTAACATTAATTGCTAATTTCTATTATTTTTGTCGTTGTTAAGTTTGTTTGTTGTTAAGCAGAAAGTTACACAATAGTCAATTTATGTCGAGCCCACCACCGGTGTTAAAACACAGTTTTTTTGGAATTATAATTAAGCTTTCAGACTTACCATTAAAGCTGCTCAGTGGGTTATCTGTGTTTTAAAGGTACTTAAGACTCTAATTACCACTAATTACCCGATTTCTGGTTGAAATGATAGAATATTTTCATTAAGATTAAATGTTTAATGCTACGAATTTGCATCATTGTATGAAGTTGACTATAATCAAAGCAATTTCGGAGTAGTGTTAAGTATTATATAACATAACATGTACACTTTGATACAACGTTGACTGCTTTTGAGCAAGATAAGTATTTTACGCACATAAACTAAATGCCTTGCGGTCTTCAGAAGTTTGAAAAAGCATAACATTTGGAATACATCTTCTTTATGAAACATTCTTATTCTTTGGTCCTAATACAAGAAAATTAACCTGCTAACATAATTTTCTATTTCTGTTTGCAAACTTTTCTTATGATAACTGTTATTAGATATTGCAATATCTCTGAATATATAAATTAATCTTTCTTAATGGATAAACGTAAGAAACTAGATACGATAACGATTCTTATCTTTATTTGAATAACTGATGCCAGTATATAATTGTTTGCTACTAGTATAATATTTCTTTTCAACGTATTTTTCATACCTACATTCAGACTTCTGCGCCAGAATATGAACACTGATAATCGTATTTAAAGCCAAATGGATTATGTGTCCATAAAAAATGACACATCAACCTGATAAATAATAATAATAAAAAACAACCGAGTGTCATAAGTTCTGACAGAGTGGTTGACGCGAGAAACCACGAGAAATGCTAACGTTAGAAAAGGCGCAGTGAAGTTACGATCGCGACCAACAATAATATGCTTGCCAACCATACCATCTCAGATAGAAACAATGTGTCCACACGAGCGTCTGAAAGTAATCAAAATCTTCATAACTTTCGAGTTTCTTCTTTATGGGTCCTAACAGTGTTGGGACTATCAGGAAGTAGTTTGATGTGGTATTGGCTGTGCTATCGTCGGAGACATAGTACTAGAATTGTTAGGTTATTTCGTCACCTTGCTGCCGCCGACGTACTTGTTAACCTGTGCACAACGTGTCCACTTCTCGTCTTGGAATACACTGGAAACGAATGGAGATTTGGCGGAGACATATTTTGTCGTGTTTTTATGTACCTAATGGGTTTCTCCATCTGCGCTAGTAACTACTTGATCATACCGATTGCACTAGACAGATGCAAGGTAGTACTGCGTCCTCTTTCTCCTCTGTGGAAGGTAGGATCATATACTTCGTATTTTACAATTATTTTTTGTACTTTAACTTCATCTTTATCTATTTATACCACAGTTTTAACTTTAGAACAAGTTGTAACAAGAGTGTGAAGTAGTTGTTTATGGAATTTAACAGTCTAGGAGTCATTAAAAGTAGTTCCTGGTCTATACTTTGCAACTATCATTAGTATGCAGATTAAGTAGTATTGTTAAACATACGAGGTACTACGAACGGTAACTATAAAAACACACTGTATCAGTATCATAGAGTAAAACACAAAAGAACTTGTTTTTTCTTCTAGTGATCGTATATCTTCATTGTTCATTAATTGTTATAAACTAGAATGCTTGTGAATGGCGCTAAATATTTTCCTTTGATTTATCCAATTTGTATAGTCATGTTTGTTAAATAAGGAAATATACAAGTTCACTTTCCTTTGTTAATTTAAAACTGAAATGGAAAAACAATAAAAAGGAAACAAGCATCTTCTAAGAACAAAATCTGCTCTCCATTTTGATCTTTGGGTATTTAGCACAGCTGCTCTGAAATAAGGTGCTTTTTATTTTTTGCTATTAGGAAATGTTAGTATTTTTATACGGTAACTTAAAATGAAAATTAATATATGCATTGACGGTGATAAGGTTACATTTCGCCAAAAAAAACACATTTCTTTCATGTTCTTTACCAAGTATTCGCTAACTTTACAGAACAAAAACTCTGTTTATTTGTTTTAAAGCACAGAGCTACACAATGGGCTATTTATTCTCTGCCCACAGCGGATATCAAGCCCGATGTTTAGCGTCATAAGTCTACTGACTTACCGATGAACAATCATTACCAAGCATAAACTCAAAAGCAAATATTAACAAACATTTGTTGCAGGCTTTAAAATGTAGTTCCGGTGTTTTCCTTCATGCATTGTTATTATAAATAATTATATATTATTTAAATTTAAATATCAGATGAAACGTATTTTATTATTTCAAAAATTAGTTTATTTCTATGCCACTGTTAATACTTCAAATGGCTTCTTAATATTGATGAAGGTGACCTGGCATGGCTAGGTGACTAGGGCGCTCGACTCTTACTCTGAGAGTCGTGTGCTCAAATCCCCGTCACGCTAAACATACCTTTTCAGCCGTGGGGACGTTATAATTTAACGGTCAATCCCACTATTTGGTGGTAGAAGAGTAGTTAAAGAGTTGGTAGTGGAAGGTGATTATTAGCTACCTTATAATGCTAAATTAGGGAGGGTAGAGCAGAAAATTCTCGTGTATCTCTCCGCGAAATTCAAATAAAATGTTGGTGAAACAAACTTTTAACAATTTCAGACTAAGAATTATGAAATAGTTCCACTGTGAGTCAGCAGTAAGTTTACGGACTTACAACTCTAAAATCCGGGGTTCAATTCCTCACGGCGTACATAGCAAATAGCCTAGTGTGGCTTTGCACTAAGTAACCAACAAAACAAGTTATGAAAAAAAATAATTTATTCGAACCAGTTTGATGTTCTGTAAACGCTTACCAATATTTTTTACATCTCATATTTTGTAGCATTTGTTTAAAATATTTGATGCTTGCTGCTACACAATATGAGAAATAGTAAAATGTCTACCTTCTTTGCAAAATGCCTTTTAAGCTTTCTACAAAATTTTATCGAATCACCTTAAAATTACATATTTAGCAAACAGAGGTAAAATTAATATTTAATAAATTTTGATAAGAAACGCAAAATGAAGTGAAACCGTCATTATAAGAAATTATGAAATAGTAGTATTGAAATAAAATAAGTTCACCGGTATAATACCAACAACTAAAATATAAGTTTTTGTCCTTCAATAAATCTTATACAGGAAGAAAAAACTATATATATTATTTTTAACTCCACTATTTATTTCAAGATGTTCATAAATGAGCATTGATTTGGGCAGCTCGTACTGAAATGGCCAATAGAGTTAAAGGTTAAGCCTTGATGTTATCAACAACACCAAATATAACAGGTGAGAAAATATTTTGTTCTGCAGGTGTTTTGTGTTTAACCGAAGTATTATTATCGCAGAACATCTCTTTAAAATATGTACAAAAGTTTTAGAAGTTTTTGCATGAACCCCACCTCAAAAGATAATGGAGTACAGATAAAACCTTTTTTTTTTTTTTTCAGGGTTTCTTTGTTTACTAATTGTGAAAAGAACCTTCATGTGAATCATTATAAATCAAATAAGAAGGCCATAAGCTATTTAACTAATATTTCAGTTTAGGGAACATTTGGTAAGAAAATCGAAGGATTAAAGAAAAGTGAGAAAACGATGCAGTGTTCACTAACAAGTTTCAAAGAAGAGACAAAGTTTATTTAAACTTTAACACAACATTAAAAATACACTTACTTCAAAAGCTTCCAATTAGCCACTTTCGAATAAACGCTATCCATCAAGTCTTAACTAACCCATGGCTTTAAAAAAACCCTCAGAATGACGCCAAATAATTTTTATCGTTTCTTTTATATATATATATATATATTATAGATACACAAACTTCCCAAATTTCTCTTAATTTTTAAAGACACATCGGTTATATGCATTTACAATAATCCGGATGTCAGAGAATAACTAAAACTTTATACAATATGATTGTAACTCCCTTGTTACTTGTAATCGGGTATCGTGTAGTTTGGAGGTAACATAGAAAATATAAAGTTCAATAAATCCAAATTTGCTGTTGTGGCACTGATTGTTACCTCTTGCAACAATCGTCTTTTATTAAATGTTTTGTAAAACGATACATAGTTACGAAATCTCATTCAAATTATAATGAAAATGATACAGGACATTTTGTTTTTGGGTTCAGTATTTTTTGCTTTTAAGAGTTTCTCCATAGTGACAATTTTAAAAGAAGCTGATTTCAAACATTATTTAAAAATTATATACATCCAAGAAACTTGCGTCCTCACATAAACATTACAGAACTGTGAAAAAAGAAACTCAATTTGTAAAACTTTCCTCTATTTGTCATAAAATTATTGTAAAATTAACGTGACGCTGCAATCAAGGCTCGTCAACAACAACAAAAAATAGGTTCAACTTATTCACAATAACAACACTTATGAAGGAATTCAATGCTTAATAAAACACGTTAATAAACAAGTGTCTGACCAGGACTAAACACCAATATCAATAAACGATTTATTATAAATATTAATAAATTAATAATAATGGAATCAGGAAAAGGACACCTAATTTTAAAGAAAAAATAAAGTAAATACAATATTTAAACAATACATTGCAGTATCAATGAGCATACCCACTTCCTCACCCCCCTTCATTCACTCGCTTTTAATGACGCTTCTGACAGGGTATTTATTCACAAAGTAGGTCACGAGAATACAACCTCATGTGATTATAAATTTACATACTCTTTTGTTACATTAATAGTATCTGAACATTACTGCTAAGAATAATGGTGTCAGTTTCATCATATGCATATTTACATTTACTCAACAAACAAATAGTTACGTAGAAGACCCAGCACAGCCAGGTGGATTAAGGCGTTCGACTCATAATATGAGGGTCGCAGGTTCGAATCCCCGTCGCACCAAACATGCTTGCCCTTTCAGCCGTGGGAGCGTTATTATGTGACGGTCAATCCCAGTGTTCGTTGGTAAAAGAGTAGCCCAAGAGTTGGCGATGGGTGGTGATGACTAGCTGCCTTCTTTCTAGTCTTACACTGCTAAATTAGGGACGGCTAGTGCAGATAGCCCTCGAGTAGCTTTGCGCGAAATTCAAAACAAACAAACAATTACGTAGAAAGTGAGTTAGGGTTTTAATGCAACTAAAATTCTGACGTTAACTAAACGACACAAGGAAATAACAACTAAACAATAAAAACGACCACAGTCATAACAGAATTTGTCATTTTACATTACCATATTAAAATTGAAAAAAATTACTATTGAATACAAAATGCCTTGTGTGAACAAATGTGAGATTAAAGGCCTTTCACACATTAATAAGTTTTCTGAATGGCTTTTGTGACGGATTTACTATTATATATTTATTTTTATATCGACGTTTGTTTAAGATAAATTTGCTTTTAGAAACGTATGTAATTCATTAATGTCAAAGGTTTATTGCAAAATTCCAGCCCATTCACTAAATTTTTTGAAAGATTCTCGAGTGTAAGAATCAACAATATATGTTTCACGAAAGCACTTGGGTATTGTTCAACCAACTGAAATTTCTAGAACAACGCCTTAACATTTATATACCGAAGCGCCAAGAGACAGTTTATATTGTTGGTTTGCTACAGTTGGTATACTATAAACCTCGGAATGTGCAATTTTGATAAACACTTATCAATCGGGGTAACTATAGATATTTGACCAGGAACGTTTTTAGATCTCGAACATTATAAACCTTTTAACTTCAACGGATTAACATTGGACATTAGTATTTTTATGAGGGCATTATATAGCTTCAGCTGTGAAAAACTCAAAGGTAAACAGTGAAAAACTAGCTAGCTTTCCGCTAAGTGAATAGTTCTTATATCAACTAGAAATTAATTCGCTTATTATAAACCCTCGCTAGGATATCAAGGAAATTCTGGATCAGCTAGAGAATTTAATATTTTTTGTAACTTTCTAAAACTTTTATATATACGAGGGCTGTTAAAAAAATACGCGGACTGTTTGAATTGTGCGGCTCCAGTTGGTTCCAGGGGAATTCGCTTGGTGTCGCTAGGTTTGCACAGATCAGCTGATTACGACGCCATTTCCCGATTGCAGATATCTTCATTTGTGTGTTAGCTACGCGGTTTTAAGTGAAGTGCGATTTTTTCTTTTGGCGGATTTCAGAATGAATGACCTGAAGGAGCAACGACTTGCTGTGAAATTTTGTGTTAAACTTGGAAAATCTGCGACTGAAACTTTTGCTATGCTTAACACGGCTTACGGTGATGTTGCTATGAAGCGTACGGCATGTTTCAAGTGGCATGAACGTTTTAAGGATGGTCGACAGTCCATTGAAGATGATGATCGTCCTGGACGTCCTTCCACGTTAACTGACGACCCACACGTCGACAAAATCAACACCTTGGTGCGGGCAAATCGACGTCTGACTGTCAGGGAGCTTGTTGAAGAGTGTGGGATATCAGTTGGATCTTGTTACGAGATTTTGACCGAAAAATTGAAGATGCACCGCGTTGCTGCGAAATTCAGCCCTCAGAACTCCTGAGGTTTTGGCCAAACACTCGATCACTGTTCTTCCCCACCCCCCCTACTCACCTGACCTTGCGATTTTTTCTTGTTCCCCAAACTCAAAAGACCCTTGAAAGGAAGAAGATTTGAGACGATTCCCGAGATTAAGGCAAATACGACGAAGGAGCTGGAGGACATTACAAAAGAAGCGTACCGAGACTGTTTCAACAAGTGGAAACACCGCTGGGATAAGTGTGTGCGTTGGAGAGGAGAGTACTTTGAAGGGGTCCCAGACCTGTAACTTCTAAATAAAGTACATTTTGTTTTATGACGTCAGTCCGCGTATTTTTTTAACAGAACTCGTAAGTCACTACTTGTAACAACCATTATTATAAATTGCATTATTAATTAATTATTAAAACATATTTGTGAATATCAATTTTGTTGGTAAACAACAACAATTTGATACATCTCTACAAATAATTAACTTCTAACTTTAACTTACAATTTAACTCAATTTCAGACTATTTCAAGTCGCAATACGTTACAAACTAAATTGAGGGCTCATTCCGGATAAAATATAACACGTAACACTTTACACGAACGTATTCGATGAAGGACCTTGGTTGAAGATATATGTACGATAAAAGGTTTTTGTAACGGACTAAACAAAATGCAGCTATAGCCATGGTAAAAAGAAAACAACAATTAATTAAAATATTATAACAGAAACCCAAAATAACACTTTTGAACAACTAAAATACAATTTTTTTTCACTTACTACAAAAAACAATTTAGTAAACCCGTGTCTGGCCGATATCAAGTAGGAAAATTAATAAACAATCCAGGATAAATCTCAGTGTTATTAACTTTCAAAACTTTCAATGACTGTCAAAGGAATTACGAAAATACTTAATACATAATATTTCATATTAGTAATACCTGTACATCACCTTCATGGAAAGTTCTTGTCAGTTTCTTAATATATACTCGAAATTAATGTGATCTAGCTAGCAGTAGAGGTAGTGCTTTAATATAACTAGAAATTAGTAGTTGAGCTAACCGATGAAAGGAATAATGATTTAATATATTAAACAAACTATTACGAAATAAAAGTAAAATTCGATATCTCATACTTTATGTGATCAAGTTTAGTAAAAAAGTTGTAAATGAAGATGTTCGATGAAAGTCCTTCTTTGAGACGTCCACCGCTGGAACGGCGGTAAGTCTTCGGTTTTACAACGCTAACATCTGGGCGTTCGATTCCCCTCGGTGGACGCAGCAGATAGCCCGATGTGGCTTTGCTATAAGAAAAACACACACCCACTTCTTTGAAACAAGCATTCTGAAGTCTCGTTAGTAGCAATTGAGGTATTAGTTATTAAAGTATAATCCATGATGAAATATATATTATTTTAACGTTTGGCCACTATTTATCGAATTTCTTGTTTATATGAAAATTAGGTCTTTATACTTAATAAATACTTTTAATATACTTTTTTAAAATACTTTTTTATATACTATGAACTTAGTGAACAAACGATAAATTGGATTTTTAAAGTTTGCACAGTAATATACAATAGACACAAGTGGAAATTGATTCATAACATTTTAAACTATGATTTATATTTCAGATGTTCTTTATTAAACAACAATTCCCGTTAACTGGTGCTAATAAATATCCAAATTTTCTCAAAAATTAAATTAGTAATACGTTACATGAAATTTAAAATCGGCGGAACGTTATATTCTGTCTCTGAGGTAAGGAAATTCTGTAATTTTGACCTCATTTATTAGAACTTCTTAAGTTTGAAGAGTTAAGTACCTAAAGCGACTCAGTAAGTAATAATGAAGTTGTCTTATTTATTCTTATCTTATCTTTCAGAAATCACACAATATCAGATCATAACTTCGTAAGATCCTTCGTAAGATCATTTCAATAATAAACATTTAGGTTTATACCGCTGAAAACACTTACTCTGTGATTGATGGACATATTTTTGGTGGGTTCATTTCTACATAAAACTTTCCTGCTCTTTCTCTCTTTTTTTTAAATTTCGGAATCAGATCAACATCGGGACTTTACATAGATTATTTCAAACTTTTATAAAATCAACTCTATTCTTCCCTGTGATAATCAGTGATATATATATTTGTTTATATATATTTCTCTATTCTTCCCTGTGTACCTCTTCTTTGGTAGAACAGTAAGTATTAGAGTATTATATTTCTATAATTCAAAGACAGAGTCAATACTTTGTACCCTGATTCTGATCCTTCACATTAATAGCACCTATTCAGGTTTACTACTTCTACAGCAGTAAAAAATACACCTACACAATTATAGTCTCACAAACATTCACTATTTTGCTTATATAGTCTTCCTTAAATTTCTCATGATCACGTTTCTATATTAAATCTCACCATAACACATTGTCTATTTGTTTGTTTAGTTATTTTGATGATTTTAAAGGACTACACTATTTACATACTTAGAACATTGCGATTTTTAGATGCAACATTCTTGTGTGAACCACTTTTTGTAACCTTTTTCGGATAGTTCTGTTGTACATGTTTGTTCTGTATCCTCTGTTACTGCATTTATTTTCGGCAATATTTTAAGTCTATTTAATATTGAAATTATTCAATTAGTACAACATTCGATCTTATTTCATAATTAACGTTCCTTTTAATTGTTAATTGCAGCAAAATTCACCAATGTTATTTGAACATACCTTTTCTATACATTAAGTTGATAAGTATTATGTCGCCCATTCTTCTTTCATTCTGCAGAGAAACGATTCTAAGTTATTTTTTATAGTTATTTTATTTTCTTGATTTGGGCTTGACTCGCAATTTCTGGGTCAAAAGTTTGACTTCCGAACAGGTTCGCCCTTTCAGCCGTGGAAGCGTTATAATTTGATGGTCATTCCCAAACGTTGGCGATGGACGGTATTGACTATCTTTCTTCTATTTAGTCTATCACTGTTAAATAAGGAACGGGAAGCGCAGATAGCCCTCGTGTAGCTTTACGAAAAATTCAAAACAAATTGAACAAACTCATGATAACGAGAAACTCACTTAAAGTAAAAATATACTATAAAGTTCTGTACTTTATTTTAATTAAAGTTTTAGTACCTATAACAGCTGTCCTTAGAATACAAATCGAACAAACCACCTTTTGTAAGTCGTGGGGAATCTGTTTTATACGAGAACTGAGACCTGGATAAGTTCCTTCATTTGTAAGTCGAGGGAAATCTGATTTATACCAAAACTGGGGTGTAGATAAGTTATACATCTGGAAAGTAGTGGGAACTCTGATTTACACCAGAAATGGGGTGCAGATAAGTTCCTATATTTGGTAGGTCGTGGGAAATCTGATTTATACGAGAATTGGGGGTTAGATAGTCCTTGGTTAGCATTGCACCAAATTCCAAACAAAACACCGAAACAAACTTTAGCCACTTGGAAAGCTAATAAGTTCCAATGATGTTGAAATTTTACCCGTCATTTATTGTAATAAACTCAAATGATACAATATGCTGATATAACGTATAGCTACAATAACAGTGCTTACATTTTTGCAGGATTTATATGGCAAAAGTATCCCGTTTTGTGTTTGACTGAAACGAATTACCTGTACTGTTAAATAAGCTTAAACACATTACTATTAATTATTTCTATACTCCACAATCTTCCTGGTGAGTTAAACATTATATCTTTACTAGCAAGCAGAATATACCAAGGTTTGTTTGTTTTAAAGCAAAGCTACATTGGACTATCTTTTGTGTCAACCACGAGGAATCAAACATCAGTATTTAACTTTATAAGTCCGTAGACTTAATGCTGTTCCAGCAGGGAACATATATCAAGGACGTGGATGATTTGAAGACATTTATTAGTTAATCTGACATCTCTAATTTATAACAATACAATCAGTTATGGTCAGTTTTAAAATGACTTCCTTGTCAAACAAAACTTCAGGGTACAGATCAACAGAAGTATTTTTCCATGGCCATCTTCATGTAATACGATTTATAAAAGGGATCAGATTGTCCTGCTAAATGAGTTAGTAAGAAATGTTTTATCTCTTAGATCTTGTCTGTGTTTTAGAATGTCAGACAAATATTTAGTTTTTTAAAAAAAGAGCGAAAATAACCACCTACTGGTGCGTTCACGTTTTACATCATAAGCTATTTAGGTAACACTGATATAAACTTACATTAATGAGCACTAAACTTAACCAGTTTTCACATGTGGGCACTAAAGTATGTGAATAAGTAAATTATGCCCACATCCTTCATCTTTATAATACTTTTTATGTGCATATTTTTATTTGTTTTTAGTTAATAGTAAGTTGGCAAACAACAATTTATAACCACAATAAAGTGATTTAATTTAGAGGAAATATGTTACATTTTCTACACAACATTGCTTCATTTTTTTCAACTCAAAACTACACCATCCAATGGGTTTTCTATCCTGTGACCACCACAAGCTTTAGTTCTCCTCGGTGGGTTCAGCAGATCGCCCAATGTGGCTTTGCCTTTGCTATAAGAAAACACACACACCCACCATCACAAGTATCGAAACAGCTTTTAGCGTTATAGGCCTTTTTACTTATCGCTGAGAGTCTGGGGCCTATAAAAACGTATAACAGCCCGTAATAGTAAATAATGATGCTTTTGTTTACCTCTATTTGTGATCCAATATAAGTAATATTGTTTTTTTCTGATTATTTCTTGTATGAAATGCGTCACTCATAACATGCTTTTCATTAAAGAATTCCGTTAACATCAACTTGTTTAAGTAAAGCTATGTTCAAACTAATTTATATAAAATTTTATTTATAAAGTCAATTCTTACATTTAGGAAGTTAATTATAAAGATAATTGCTGTAAACTCTTTTACTGACGTCACTTTAACATAAAATTATATTTTCTGTTTCTCTCGTCAACAATACAAGGAACCTTATGGAACAGGGCCTATGGTTATCTTGCTTGAAATATGGGGAAATGTAAAAAGATTTATTTTAATACATTCACTTTTTGTTGTTTTGCTTAGAAATAAATCTTTTAATACATACTGATTTTTATTCTTCTTTGTTAGTTTTTACCCATAATTTAAGAAGTTTTATAGACTAACGTAATTTTGCTTGCGCTATCAGACGTAGGATCTTGAAGAAACACTACACTTGCTAGTAGTATTTCCTGCTGGTTCTGTATGGCTAGTTAACGTATCAGTGTTTATTTGCAGAAATCTTCATCAGCGGATAAAATGTGAATTGATAAAGTGTAATCAGTAAAGCTGTAACGAAACAACACGTATAACCAAAAATAGTTAATTATAATCTTTAGTGTTAAATAATAAGGGAGAACATTAAGCTTTACTTTCCATCATTGTTTTAAGACATGGGGGCCAGGAATTACCATTGTAATGTACTCCATAATTTTGTACCATCTTTTGTGCTCACTTAAATGTTTTATGGGCATATAAACAGCTAGAATATGTGATTACATTCAAATTAGTTGTCAGCTTTCCTTCGTGTATTAGGTTTTGGTTTGGTTTGAATTTCGTGCAAAGCTACACGAGGGCTACCTGCGCTAGCTGTTCCTAATTTAGCAGAACAAGACTAGAGAAAAGGCAGCTAATTACCACCACCCACCGCCAACTCTTGGGATACTCTTTTACCAACAAATAGTGGGACTGACCGTCATATTATAACGCACCCACGGCTAAGAGGGGCGCATGTTTGGTGTGACGGGGATTCGAACCCGCGAATTGCGAGTCCAGTGCCTTTACCACCTGGCCATGCCGGGCCTGTGTATTAGGTATTTTTCTATATGTAAAAACAGATCTCACTTTTTTAACTTTTTTTTTGTAATGTTTCATCTAGCGTTAACGATACAATTTGATTTTGTACCAGAGGGCAATTACTGTATATAATAATGTAAAGGTTTAAACGATTCTTTCGCTTAACATACTTTATGAGAAATAATATATATTTTACATACTTCATAAGAAATAATATATGTTAATTATATATTATTTTTTATAAAGTATGTTATTCGAACATAGTATTGCATTGACTTTTAGTCCATAGAGTTACGGACATTCTCATGGTTTTAAGAATGCTGTCAGTTTATTATTAGAAACTATAATGACGAGAGTTCCTGCATGTACAGCGGCTTGTAATAAATTTCAATGTTAAATATACAGTAGTTCCTATCTATTTTCGACGCTCTCGGGGAACTGCTTTCATGAGAAAGAATAATGTCGTAACCTTTTACTTTCTTGCCAATAAAGGCTATGAAAGATAAGTATTTAGTTTCCAAAATATAAATTTGTAAGGAAGAAGATGTTAACCTATTCAGATTTACACATGAAGTTACCATTTGCTTAAAACGTAATTGAAAATACTCAGATCATTTTGAAAAAGAACTCAAATAATGGGTTTTCGACAGGAATGGTATTAATACGCTTCAACTTGGCTCCTGAATTATAATTATAACTACATTTGAAGAAGTTGGTGTTAAAAATTGTGCTTATCAGGAGATTTCCAATTATCTTATTCTCTACTAGTTTAGCATAAAAGATAATATATTCATGTATCACTCGCTACTTCAATGCTCATGTTTCGTTGTCAGAAAAAAATGTTCATTAACTAGTGACTTGACGTTAGTAATTACGGTTCAAGTTTTGCTATAGTATTGTGGAAAAATGGATGTATCTGCTCATAGTATTTACCCCTAATGACTAACAGGAATTAGGGTTAGATGATGAATTATCAGGTTATTTAGTTAACACAAGGTTACTGAATGTGGTTTGTTTGTTTAGAATTTCGCACAAAGCTACTCAAAGGCTATCTGCGCTAGCCGTTCCTAATTTAGCAGTGTAAGGCTAGAGAGAAGGCACCCACCGCCAACTCTTGGGCTACTCTTTCACCAACGAATAGTGGGATTGACCGTCACATTATAACGCCCCCACAGCTAAAAGGGCGAGCATGTTTGGTGCGACCCGTGACCCTCGGATTACGAGTCGAACGCCCTAACCCACCTGGCCATGCCGGGTTTATTGAATGTGGAGGCATAAAAGTACAAGTTGTTAGTGAGTGTAACATTATCTCTATTTTTTCCTGTCATCTTATGAGAACCTATTTTGCACTACTTAAATAATTTCTCTAATCCTAGTTTCTAGTGACATATAGCGTATGCTCTGTCTGTTGATACTTATAAACTTATAAACTTATACGAACTTATAAACAATAAGTAAGAACGTTGAAATGTTTATTTATTTATTTTTAGAAGTTATCTTTTATACAATCATATTGCATCGGGTGACAATAACCCGAAAAATAGCACAAGTATCACAATTCTGAACTTAATAGGATGGTTAAAAACCAATTATTTAAGTGACTCAATGAACGGATAAAACGTCTTCAATATCAGAGGAGCTCGCTCAACATATATACTTTTCGTCTTATATGTGCGTTTGGAGTTTGACCTATACGATACTTTTGTCATCCCTGTAAAAACAAATTCAGTTTATTTTTTAAAAACAACTGAAATATGGTATGTACTCTACTAAATTAAGTTTGAAACTGAATTGCAAAAACATTAAAAACCTAAATGAGGTGCAACAGTTGTATGTAACGAAACTTTCATCTGTAGCCCCCCAGTGTCTCAGCGGTATGTCTGTGGACTTACAATGCTAAAAACCGGGTTTCGATACCCGTGGTGGGCAGAACACAGATAGCCCATTGAATAGTTTTGTGCTTAGTTCAAAACAACAACAACAATTCATCTGCAAAAAAATATTTAATTCCTAATTCTGTTATCTGAAAAATTAAAATAATCATAACTCTGTCTGGATTAAGCTCAAACATGTAAAATATTAATAATTTTAGTTCTAAACCTCTAAAGAACAGTATAAAATTCTAGTAAAACATGGTTAAAAATATTGTTATTGTATTGTTAAAAGGCCCCTCAGCGACACAACGGAATGTTTGCAGACTCACACCGCTAGAAACCGGGTTTCCATACTCGTGGTGAGCAGACAATAGATAGCTCATTATGTACTTTGTGCTTAATTTCAAACTATCAATGTATCGTTAAAACACTATGTAAGAAAAACAGAACTGTGTAATATTGCTGAGTGTGATTCGTGAAAATTACTTTTCATGTCGAATAGGCAACATACCAAAACAAAAATGCATGAGAGAAACATTGCTTAATAAACCTTGAGACACAGTAAACAAAAACCAATATTTTGGGTATAGCCTAGTAATGTTTACTGATAATATGCCAAATTTTGTGAACAAGTACTTACAAAATTAAAGGTAATAGCATAGAAACCATAACAAGCACAACATGGTTACAAGGTTAGTCCCAGGGACGAACCTGTGCTGAAGTTCAGAGAATGAAGACGTGATTTGTTTTTCTTTGCATGCCATTTAGTTCAGTTTAATTCATTACATATAACATAACTATTTCTTTAAAAATCCGTGTAGTTTCACACCTTTTTCATCGTCACCTACTCCACTTTTTTATCTTCCATTAAAATTTCACATCAACAACATATGCTACCCCATATTTCTAGTTTATAAATAAATATATTAAAGGTTGTTGTTTGGGATTAAGCACAAAGTTACACAGTGGGCTATCTGTGATGTGTCCACCACGGGTATCGCAGCCCCCTTCTAGCGTTGTAAGTCCGCAGACATAGCGCTGTGTTATTAGGGGGCACGGAATAAAAAGGTGTTTGTTTTCCGTATATCTTCTATATATAGATGCGAACAGAAATACATTGAACAGACAATTTTATTTTGTTATAACTATAATGTAGATACAAATCAGAAGCTCACACTTAACTAGTGTTGTCATTTATTATTATTTTGTAATATAATGCTGTTAGTTTTATTCCATTTCTAAAGTTGAGTTTTTGATATATTTGTTTAATAGGTACGAAAACTTACGGTGACCACTTGGGTGCTTTCAGGAATAATTAGTCTCCCTAGTATTTTAATTTTCCGCCAGATGGAACACAACGGAAAAATACTCTGCCGCAACATTTTGTACGACTGGCCTCTTACCTACTTGCGTTTATGCTTGACTGCTGCAGTGCTTCTGGTGTATGTTGGACCTTTACTTTTAGTTATTGTCTGTAACATTCAAGTATTCTTAAAAATTGGCAGAGCGGTTCACCTGAGTAGCAGCGAAGAAAATGAAGAAGAAAGTCAAATAAATTGTTTTGAATCTCGTGCAGGACGAGTACGTAGTTCTTCTTTTCAAGAAGCACAGGTTAAAACCTTAAAACTGACTTTCGCTGTCATAGGGATTTTCCTTGTGTGTGAAGCACCATTCTGTGTGCTGGAATTGTGGCGCGTATATGGGGATCATAATTCTATAGAGGACCCTCAGTACTCTATTTTACCAATCTTAGCTGTCTTAAACTCTTCTATCAATCCCTACGTTTTTCTGTTTCTTCATGCCAACATTTCTTTCCCAAGAAAGGTTACAAGGCGCTCAGCAGTAGCTATTGTGCAGTGGACAGAGTGTCGAAGGGAAGAGAATCTTCGCAAAGGATCTACTCAAATGACACCAGCTGAAGTATGAAGAAAGGTCCCAGGGTCACAAAAGAGGATGATATTTTAAAACATCATCAACCAAAAGACTCGACGCAGATTCAGTCAAGTAAAGAATCAATACAGATACAATGAGAGTTGCAATGAAATATGTATTAACACAAAGAGTGAACAGTGAACTAATACTCAGTAAAAATTTTCCATTATTCAAAGCCTTTATTCTGGGCAGAATCCCGTCATCAGGCATCACTGTAGTACAATGTTATACGACAGGTAAATTTAGAAATATGTTTGTTTCTGAATTTCGCGCATAGATACACGAGGGCTATCTGCGATAGCCGTCTCTAATTTAACAGAGTAAGACTAGAGGCAAGGCAGCTAGTCATCACTACCCACTGCCAACTCTTGGGTTACTCTATTACTAACGGATTAACCGTTACATTGTAACGCCCCCACGGATGGAAGGGCGAGCGTGCTTGGATGACAGGGATTCGAACTCGCCATCTTAAGATTACGAGTCAAGCTCCTTAACCACGTGGCCATGCCAGGCCATATTAGAAATTTGATCGTGGGAGTAAGAGACGTGAAACATGGGTATCACATAAGTGCTACACTATTTACAACTTTCGACCGAAAGCTGTTCTTTCATTGAATGAATCTGAAGACAGCTTCGTGTTAGTAAAGTAAGACGAGATTTGAACGAAAACGATATACACTTACAGTTTACTTTGGTTTTGGGTTCGAATCCCCGTCACACCAAACATGCTAGCCATTTCAGCCGTGGGGGCATTTTAAAGTGACGGTCAATCCTACTATTCGTTAGTAAAAGAGTAGCCCAAGAGTTGGCGGTGAGTGGTGATGACTAACTGCTTTTCCTCCAGTTTAACACTGCTAAATTAGGGACGGCTAGCTCAGATAGTCCTCGCGTAGCTTTACGCTAAGTTCAACCCAAACCAAACTTTCGTTTTCGCAACTTAACAAGCGTGTATTTGTTGTAAACGTCTTTAATTTATTGAAACAATTAAGATAAATAAATTCTGATTATCTCCAAAATTATTGCTTGTAAAAAAATGGAGTTCATTATTGCTACCAATAGCTTCAAACAAAATCGTTTGATACAATAACAAAGTTATGTAATAACAATAAAAATCATTAGAAAATTTACAATATCATTAAGATAAAGAGGCACTGAATAGCATAAAGCAGAAGTAATAAGCATCCAACATATACTAATTAAATTTTGATACTTAAATTGGTGTTTATTCAACGTAACGATAAATTTATAAATATATGATATAGTATAAGAAAAGGTTTAAAAGCTGGTTTCAAACTCATTGTTTGATAATTATTGCAAAATCATTAGTAATTTCAAAATTTCAAAACAAGAGTAAGATCATATACACTTTCATTATATTTGCAAGGACAGAGATGTGGTCAGTGAACATTGAGAACAAGACATACGCATAACGTACTGTCATTAATCCGTATATACTTATCGAACAGTTCAAGATTCGATTCATAATATGTTGCCCACTTTCAGCTCTGGGGATGCCATACCTTCTGGTTGGTTAGATATAGCCCATCCTCACTCTTTGCCCCCAGTTGGCTCAGTGGTAGGTGTGCAAACTTATGATTCTAGAAATCGGGTTTCGAAACCATTTGTGTGAGAGCACACATACATCACTGAATAGATTTGTTCTTAACAGGAATTAAATCTTACCCCTAGTCAACATTTCTAAACTAATGACGGACATGCGTGATGCCCTTGCCCCGGCTCTGTCTAGCTCAAGTTCTATAAAAGGTGTCTTTACTTTGAAAATACCAATGGTAATTATGTCCAGTACATGTGGAAGTTAGGCCGAGTCCTATATTAAGTAGTCGTAACTTGTGTGCTACATAAAATAAATACACAAAACCATGTTGATGTTGTTTTTTTTCTACTTTCATGCTACATCTATACAGAGTGCAAGTTTATGGGTTTCCCAAAAAAAAGAGAGAAAAATAATTTCGTTACATTTAAGCGTTTCATCCAACTCTCACAGATATACATATTTTTAACCAGTATTTTCAATTTTGAATATAAACAATTTTGAAAAATCAAAGTATGATTCCAACTCATACAGAATAACATTTACCACTGTAACATGTAGACATGTATCTTTTCTACCTGGTTTTAGTTATATAAGTGCTATTTAAATCTTTAATTATTTAATTTATATGCAGTTTCAGAATCTTATTTAATTAATCAGCTGCAGTAAAGATGTGTTAAGTAAAGGACAAGTCTTCTCCGGGTGTGGTTTGTCAAGGAAAAGCTTTCTACTGAGCAGAGTACTTTTACTTTGACCACAGAATTTCACCATAGACCTTTCTATTTTTGCTAAAATATATATTGCTCTTACTTGAATTCTTAAGTTGAACCAGTTTAAAGTAATGCTTTTAACGTAAAAAAATAGTATTTGTGTACAGAACGGTGTCCTTAATATAAACCACTGAGTTGGAGTTCTTTGATTGTGCTACAATTAATAATCACTAATGTTCAAAGGCAAGATATTAACCAGATTTTGGAAGACATCATGGTCTTGCCAACACTTGTGCTGACATTGGTGGTTCTGTCGAATGCATTCAATTTCATTTATTTAAAACTAGTATAAATACTGTATGTGGTTTGTCACTCAGAGGAAGAACTTATCAAGATAAGATAACCTCCTGGATTTCTTCAATAAATATTTTTCCTTATTTATGTAATGCATGGCCTTTCCTCTCAATTAGATGTCTCACAATGTTTACAGAAATACATGAATTGGTTAAGGCCTACATTAGTCAATGCACATGAATTGCTTATCAACAACTCATAGATGTCACTTGATGGCAAGGAGGTGTTATGGCAAGATGAAAAAGGATTGATATACCAGTGTAGATATTAGGTCTGATTATGATACATAACAGCAGCATGGAAGCAGCTTAGATTTTATTCAACCAATCCATACCTCATATTTTGCCAGTTTGGTCCATTGACATACAAATTACATTATACGCGAGGCATACAGAAATACATAAAGTAAATTGATAAGTTGAATCAATACATCAAGGATGAACCTCCATTACATTAGCCCGATCAGGAGGCTGATGTTGAAATGAATAAATTGGAAGAATAGAGGGATGCCATTTCAAATTTTACTATTCACCCAACAAGAAAAAAAAAAGTTTAAAGTACTTAACTGACAAATCACATTAGAAAGCAGTGTCATAAGAGGCAAAAAACAGCACCTGCAATCAACTGAGTCATTTATGTCGATCTTTTGGTTGATATGGGTGAGACTAGACCATCATCATGATGTAGGATTCTTGGAATAGTCAATGCAATTTACAGTACTTCAGCAGTTTCCCTAGCTGAAGATGATAGCTAGAAGTCTGAAATTTCAGTTCAAAGCATGTTGTTACTGTTACTCTATAAGTTATCAAATGTTCTTGTAAGTTGTAATTTATGAATGACATTGTATAATTACCACTCAATAATCATGTATTAGAAAAGTCACTGATTATAACATCAATGTTAGTTTTTCAAGTTATCAAGTGATGATCTTATTACAATGTTTACACTACACTGTCTGATTTTCACTTGACATACTGGGGCTGCCTTTGCTTTCCAAAGTATAAGAAATTTGCTAAACGAGATATCCACCACATATTAAATCAAAGTTCTTTAATTTAGTTTACAAATTAGAATGATCATGTGATCGGAAAATCTGTGAACAAAATAGCATTGTGACCCTTGCTTTTCAAGTCACTGAGTGAAGTTTCTGATGTGAAGCTTCATACAACATTTTGAAATAATCACTCCCTTAATCTAGCTGAATCACAAGATTTCTATAAAGCATGTTATCTGTTAGTTTCTAGATTATCTCTAACATATCCGGAAAGGTTTGTATGTTTGTAATTAAGCACAAAGCTACACTCTGCCAACCCCGGGTATTGAAACCTGGTTTATAGCGCTGCAAGTTTGCAGACATACCGCTGTGCCACTGGAAGGCGTCTGCAAAGGATACAGATTCTACATTCAGTGAGGTAGTTGTGTTTCCCATAAGTGTACATTGTCATACAATAGTATGACTAATAATTATGACCGGCTTGAATTTCAACTAAACAATCTTTGTTCAGACGAAATATGCTAGTGATTATTTATTTCATCAAGCTTCAAATGAGAAGCGAGCTGAATCCAATGGATACTGATAGAAAAACTGTAACCACTGGGGACAGTCTTCATAGGGTTACTTGAGAATGTTATCAAAATAATTTATACAGAAAGGAACGACAAGCAGTCTGTGCTAAGTTACTTAAGTATGTAAAATTGTGTAATTGTAATATATGTATTTTATAAGATATATATTAGAAAACCCACTTCTTCCTTTTTCTTCCAACATTTTTTTATTTATAAAACTTACATTTATTTCAATAAATTACTTAATAATTCAATCCTACAATATGATAACATTAAGTATTTAAAAAGTTGGCATTCAAAAATGTTTCGATCTTTGATAACACATAAAAGTTTCCAAATCTTTTATGACTCAAAATAAATTTTGTACATTTTTTTCATTAAAAAAACATCCAATACTCAATACACATTCTATCAATTCTGCTTTCCTTTAAAAATCACATTTTTATTATAAATTTATCTTGTTGATTTCTATTATTAAGGTATTCTAATGCCATACTCCTATAATAACTGGTTAGGAAGACACTTGAGTGGTGCAAGTAGTGAATGGGAGTATTACATCATCAGCACTAAAGGATGCATTATTAGAAAAGGAGTGACACCATATTATTATATCATGTGCACTAGAATGCACATTGCTGTGAGAAAGGTGACATCATATGAGTATTGCATCATCACCTAAGGAAACAATGATAGGAGGGGTAACACTACATGATTACACCACCAATAGTGTAGTTTTCACTTCTATATGTTAATATTTGAGCAGATACAGTTATTCCACTGATTTCTTTACATATGTTTAATATGACAGTGAAAAAAGAACATGACAAAACATTTGACCTTTGTATTTATTTCATTAGAGTTATTTTTATTTTTATAATTAATATTTGATAAGACGATTTTCAACTATTCACCCTGAGAAGAGAATTAATTGAAGCTTTTTAATAATCTTCACAAAATGCTAAAATAGTATTCATGAAAGTTGTAAGGTACATTAATTCAAAATATTGGATTATAATTTTACTCTATAATGAATAAAGGATTCATTCATATCACATTTTCAAACTGATATTACTTTCACTTAGTAAAACCCCAATATGCTTTAAATAGATACTATAAATACAAATATTAAAAACTTACACTTCACAAAGACACAAGATGTTTCGAAAGGAAGACAGTGTTATCATATTTTCATAGCAGTGTATACAGATTTCAGATTAGCTTATGTTTATGTAGTATTTATTTGTATATTAAATTATATTATGTGTATTTTACAAAAACAAATGGCGTTTCCATAGACAGATAGTGTTACCAACACATTTAAATTAGAGTAACATATGATTATAATTTTCATTTCTGTAAAGAATATATTGTATAACATACTTTTACCTATATTCACCCTCAAAAGGATGCATATTTACATCTCTAAATAATATACAACAATTAAAGTTTCATATTTAGCTTTATAAGTTGATTTGCTTCAATAAATTTTAGTCTTAAATGATATTCATAAATAACTATGTTTAATCATTGCTGTTGTACAGAATTATTTTCTTGTCTTCATGTAGAAACTTTCACAAATCTTTGTCTGCAGTTTATTTATTGCTGGTTTGGAAATTTACACATAATGCTGTCTAAAACTAAATTAATACATGCATTTTATCCTTGAATGGAAATGAAATGATAAAAACAATTTTTAAACTGTTTGGACACTTCCATTTACCTTATTGGATATTTATTCAAATTTATCATAATCTTTTATTGGACTGTTGTATGTCATTGAATATAAAAGTCAGTAAGTGTAATTCATTGACTCTTTCAAGTTTCATAGTAATACAAAACACTAAATGTGTATTCATGATATTCTATTTCCTAATATTTCATGGGATATGATAAATATGCACATTTCAATTAAAATACAATTTTTCATACTTTCTACTCGATTGGTATACTACATGAACTGATTCACGTTTCTAACAAATAAACTTAATCATCTAATATAAGTATCCATAGAGATATCAATATCGTATGTAAGTAAAATCATAAACTATAAGACTGTTGTCATAAGTAATTAAACATATGTTCACAAAACTCTAAGTGTTAGATAGGATGAAAACTTTTTCATGAGTTGAGGTGATATATGCAACCAAGAATATAAAAAGCTTTTTGCCTCTCAAAAGCTGTGTTTATTGAGATTATTATGTTTAACCTAGATTTTTGCATTCTGCTTATAAATGTTGAATTGTCTTTCCTTTAGCATTTTCTCCTATCAGCACACACTTTTGAAAAGTGGTGATGCTTTTCATATAAATCGAGCTCTTTCTTTTCATAGACAATTTTTTTCATAATTTTCCTCAATACTTTTTTATTGCGGAATTCAGAATTTTTTATTGAGGAATTCAGATTCATTTCAGTTATTTTTCCGCATATATTTTTATATCTTAACATATTTCAGGATATTTTCTACACTATTATAGTTGTTCCAAAACATTGTATTTTCTCAGCCAAGTTTTTTGGCTCTGTTGCTCTTATTTTTTATATATTTTAACACAAGTTCTTCTAGTGATTAACCAAAATGTCAGAACTTTTTAATGTGATAAAGCTGTCTAAAGTTTCCATTAATTATAGAGTTGATTCCCATGTATTTCAACTTTTGAGTTTTTGCTGTAACTTGTAATATGGCCTAGCATGGCCAGGTGGTTAAGGCAATCGAATCGTCGCAGTTTCGAATCCCCATCACACCAAATATACTCGCCCTTCAGCCTTGGGGATGTTATAATGTGACAGTCAATCCAACTATTCGTTGGTAAAAGAGTAGCCTAACAGTTGATGGTGGGTGGTGATGACTAGCAGCCTTCCCTTTAATCTTACACCGCTAAAAGAAGGACGGCTAGTGCAGATAGCTCTTGTGTAGCTTTGCGTGAAATTCAAAAACAAACAACAATTTGTAATGTTTTAGTCCATATTTTTACCGTATCAAGCTCTAAATATTTTTGAATATTTTTCTATTATTTCATACACTTCAATAATTGACTTATTTCTTTTCCATATACAACTGCCATTAAGAATTGAGTTTCTCTGTCCCCAAATTTTTCTAAAACGTAAAATGTGCATTATCTTTGAAAATTTCTCCTACCCTCAAATATATATTGCTTTTATAATTATATTGCAAATTAAAATTATCCTGGGAAAGCTATAAAGCAATCTTTCCAATGTACGTATTTGTCTTTGAAACTACTTCCTGTTAGATATTGAAGTTTATTTCCTTTTTCTGTAACAGTTTTTTTTTATTTGAAATGAATTTAAATCACTGATAATAGATTAGGTAAAAACTTATATAATAAACTTTAGCATTTTTTAATATATTATATACTAGCACACACACCCACATATATGTGTAAATAAATATTATTTGTATGGTCTTTCACACATTACACAAAGTCATTCATCGGTGTTATGTGTCATGAATAAGTCAGTGAAACAAAGAAAACATTAGTTAATATATGCATCAATACAACTAATGTGGACTCGTAATCCGAGGGTTGCGGGTTCGAATCCCCGTCGCACCAAACATGCTTGCCCTTTCAGCCGTGGGAGCGTTATTATGTTACGGTCAATCCCAGTGTTCGTTGGTAAAAGAGTAGCCCAAGAGTTGGCGGTGGGTGATGATGACTAGCTGCCTTCCCTCTAGTCTTACACTGCTAAATTAGGGACGGCTAGCACTGATAGCCCACGAGTAGCTTTGTGCGAAATTCAAAAACAAACAAAAAACAAACAAATAATGTGATTTTGATTTTAAGAGTTCGTGGTATGATGTTAAGTGTGATAAGTAATCTGGAAAGTATCATTTGAAGACATAATACATCTTTTATATTCAATAATGTGAGTAAGAGAATATTTCAATTTTGATATTGAGACATCTTGCAAGGGGTGAATTTTCACAGAAGAGATAAAAGTAACCAAGAGCTCATGCTACATTTTAAAGGAAATACAATTCTACCAGATATTTCTCACTGAGAATAGTACAGGTTATTACGGTTGTATCAAACTGAAATATTCAAGAATGGATGAAACTACCAGAGGTAAATGAAATTCTACAAACAGTGGCTTAGATATCATGACATATATAAATTAGGCATACCTATGATTTGTTTGATTGTGATACAATGTTTTCAGTCAAGCAGATTGGAATACTTTTAATAAGCACACATTTAAATACAGTCTTCAAGTGCACTAAAAGCAGGTAGAAAGTAATGTTTACAGGATGAAAACCTTGTAAGTTGCACGAAAAACTGGTACTAAACTTGTAACTGAAAGAATATTCGTAAGGAAAGAAAATGTTAGTGCTATTATATTTTAATGGTCAAATGTAAGGATTGGAATTGTCCAACCCAAATCATTTTCGACCCAGTTTCTTCCAACTGGAACCAAGATCTATCTACCTGATAAATAGATGGTAGAGAAGTGAATTAGACTGCACTAGAGGATAATCTGTGTTATCTATTATTGAGCAGGGACATAATAAAGTAGTCCAACTGGAGGTGCTAGTCAAACAGAGATCTGACAAATCATAAACGCGAGAATTTGGAAGAAGAAGCTCATTTTCTATGAGCATATACGGCATGTATATATATATACATAATATATATAATGTATATTCCTGTAACTTAAAGTGTTATATAAATATTTTCCTTTTTATGAACAGTTAATTCACCTAACATTTTGAATTATATATATTCTAACTTGAAAGGGATTACTTCCATTTCCGTTTCTATAATAATGCGTGTTAGTCTACTCTTCCTGAAAGATGTAGGAGATCATTGTTAGTAATATTTCATTTTGTGAAATACAATTTGCTATATACATATTCTTAGTATGTTGTACTAATCTCTTTCAAGGAAGGTAGGTAATCCTTGTTAAAGTTGTTTAATATATTTTTGTTAAAAGGTATTTCTAATGTATCTTTGTACTTGTAATATTTTTGGAGACTTGTTTTTATGCAGATTTCTGCTTTAAAGAGGTTTTATCATGTTATTTTATCGTTTAAAGACGTTCCATTTTTGTATTGTGCATAGTTGAAGCATTAAGGGATTTATTTTTATCATCATTGGTAATTATGTATTATACGGTACTTTTGTCGTAAAAGGTTTTCTGCAAATTTACATTACATTATTGACTAAGAGTGTATCTTTCTTATTTGAACGGTCCCGCATGTCCAGGTGGTTAGGGCACTCGTCTCATACTCTGAGGGGTGGTGATTCGGATCCCCATCGCACCAAACATGATGGCACTTTCAGCCGTGGGAGCGTTATAATGTGACGGTCAATACCACTATTCGTTGGTAAAATAATAGCCCAAGAGTTGGCGGTGGGTGGTGATGACAAGCTGCCTTCCCTCTAGTCTTACACTGCTAAATTAGGGACGGCTAGCACAGATAGCCCTCGAGTAGCTTTGTGCGAAATCCAAAAACAAACAAAATCTTACAGGTATTTGGGTATTGATGTTTATATACCCAGGAGGGTCAGGTTTCGTCGACCTCTTTCTCTTTCCTTTAAATTTTGGTTTTGCAACTGTTAAGTGTATTTATATATTGTACACGAGGGCCTGAGTAACCCGCACGTACTCATACCCCTTTCATGGTACGGCGCGCGGATCGTAACTTGCAGGACACAAGATCGAAACTCGGTGCTGAACATGCTCGCCCTTTCAGCCGTGGGCACATTATAACGTAGCGTAAGAGCTGGCGGTGGGTGTTATGTTGTAACTGCTTTTCTAAAACAAGATAAACAAAGATTAATATTATTCCAAAATTTAATCTTCTCGTAATATCTACGTGTTTTTTACAGAGAACTTACTTCTCAACTAATACTTTTCTTTCAAATATAATATGGATGATATGGAGCTGCTTTAGTGTACCTGTAGAACAAAAATATTTTCTTTAGTTGTTACCAAAAAAGTGTTACTAGCACTTTTAATCACTATATATAAAATTTATATAAAAATCACTATATAAAATTTAAAGGAAGGAGAAAGAGGTCGACGAAACCTGACCCTCCTGGGTATATAAACAT
Source organism: Tachypleus tridentatus (assembly GCF_004210375.1). Taxonomy (NCBI): domain Eukaryota; kingdom Metazoa; phylum Arthropoda; class Merostomata; order Xiphosura; family Limulidae; genus Tachypleus; species Tachypleus tridentatus. Next base: position 37,474,148 of record NC_134826.1, read on the forward strand.
CAATACCCAAATACCAAATAAGTTTTGTCATATATAGTGATTAAAAGTGTTACTAGCACTTTTAATCACTATATATGACAAAACTTATAAAACAAAATATCTATAAAAGGTAAATATGAATATATTTGCAAATAATTCTTCAAGTTTTAGAATTCCGTTCTTGAATGTCGTAGTAAATTCCTAATAAAATGTGTCAACTTAAAAGTGCAATAGACATGTGTGGTTTACTAACTATTGCATTTGCGCTTGATGTAACCAAAATAGAAGTATAAAAAACTGTTTTCAAAATTTTTAACCAATGTTACCTAAATGGTTATGCGTGTATAGTTGTTCCTAACTTTCGATTAATAGACTAATTAACCATAAACCTTTGAGCTATTGTTGTCTGACCGAATAGTTAGGTGTAACAGTTTTTATTATTGTGGACCAACTTTTCCAATATACAAAGCACATCTTTGCAGCAACCAGCACTGACATATGTTTTTATTTTCGGTTAAGTGTTTAAAGCTCTCAACTGCAAGTTTCCATTCTGTTTGGTCCTGGCATGGCCAAGCGCGTAAGGCGTGCGACTCGTAATTCGCGGGTTCGCGCCTGCGTCGCGCTAAACATGCTCAACCTCCCAGCCGTGGGGGTGTTATAATGTTACGGTCAATCCCACTATTTGTTGGTACAAGAGTAGCCCAAGAGTTGGCGATGGGTGGTGATGACTAGCTGCCTTCCCTCTAGTCTTACACTGTTAAATTAGGGACGGCTAGCACAGAGAGCCCTCGAGTAGCTTTGTGCGAAATTCAAAAAATAAACAAACCATTCTGTTTGATGTAGTAGATAAACACATTCATAGTTTATTATTTTTATTTGTTAAAATTATTTAAAATTCCGCTTTAATCAAAACTATCCACAATATCCATTGTAATGTTTTTCAATATATATAAACAAAAAACGTTGAAAACCCGACTGAGCTTTATTGATGCGTAATGTGTTCACCATAAAACATTGTAGTAAATTAGTAGCTAAAACGACGTGATTTTTTAAAATAAAATACATATAGTTTTTAAAATAAAAGAATCTTTGTACATGGTGACTAACAAATTACCCGTGTAAAAATTGTTGGAGCTTCTCAATCTTGTTGGGTAGTTAAAACTTACTCTAATAGTTTTCGATTCATTTTTACATTTGAAAAGTGAAAATAATTTCTTTGGAATAACAAAGTCTTAGTTTCTGTTAGATATATATATATTTTTTCAGATGAGTTTAAATTTTGTTTAATTTAAGTGTATACGGATTCCAAAAGACAAACAAAAAACAAATTTAAGCACACATCACAAGAACGTAGACTTCCGAAGCTCAGTGAGCATATTTTCTTAGTGGTATACTGCTCTAAGGTATAAAAGTACTAATAAACTACTCAGATTATTATGTTGTGATTTCTTAAAAGCATTTCGCAGAGAGTGGCCTAAGCGTGTGAATAGATACATGCCGAAATGAAAGAGGCCCTCTAATGATCCATCTCTGCGTTTATCACTTCTGCTGTAAATCGGTAAATTTCTAGCAGATAAAGTGGATGTAAACGTTATTCTGTATATATTTACTTTAGAACTGCGCAAAAAAACATATATATCTTAAAAGAAATGTATATTACTTATTTCTAATCTTACTTTCAGTGACAAAAACAGCAAGTTAAAAGTGTTAAATGGATAGAAAAATATTAATCAAACGAGAGTTTTCATGAATCGGATGAAAAAACAACTAATCGAAAAATTACTCTTTTTAAATCGAGATACGCTAATGAAGATGAAGATAAATCTTTTAAAGTTGGCTATAATTTTAACCAATAAACTAGGTAGAATCAAATCATACTAAAGCTAAGTTACATTTTTAGTTATGGTTAACTTGTGTAAAATAGCCCTCCATCGAATTTTACAAGGCATTTAGATATAATTTTTCATGCCTACTTAATTGATTATTTATCAAAATTTTTCTTACAGTAGCTTTGATGTTGTTTAAATGTATATCTAATGTTCTTATATTAGTTAGAATCCACATTACGTTAAACTGAGATATACAATATTCAATGGAATAAATTTCTATTCATTTTTAAATATACTCAAGTTCCGAATACATAAGCACATATAGCCTAGTTGCTTTGCGCCATAAAACACCAAACCAACCAACCGAATACATATGTCAGGTAGCAAAACATGCACATGAGGAGTAAGAAAATTGCACAGAAACGTTTACGAAATCGTCGTATGATTCAGTTGTACGTTTATACCAAATGGAATTTTATAACGACCTCCACCTATGTTTCCCTTGAGCCACTCTTCCAAGTGATATAATCCTGATTTACAGTATGGCATAAATGATAATAGACCCCACAGGATGTCATAAGGTGACTTGTTCTATTGTAGCCACTCTGAGGAGATGCATGGTTTGTGGTGGGTTTACAGATATCAGAAGCGGATATTGGTGATAAATACAAAATTAAGTGTTTCTGAGAAAGGTTTGGCAGAGTTAAAATCTGGAGATTCCTCTGGGCAAGAAAGATAAATAAAATCACTATGATGCTTGATGAAGGATTTTAAGGCAATATACCAAGTATTTTTAATGCCGTTTTAAACATAGAAGGTTGAGTAGGTAAGGTTGAAAGTCACAATCAGCAAGTCAATTAACAACTACAGCAGATATAAAATCACGGTGGAACGGCATGTATCAGAACTTTTTCACATTGTTTGTAGTGTAGTACCACCAAAACATTATCTCAAAATATTCATATACTCAAATCATAAAGGTTGTACAGATTGAGAACTTAAGGCAGGGATTCAATTGTACTTAAAAGCATCGAAAAACAAAAGAATGCGGGTAAACTCTGGGCACAGAAGAATCCAGAAATAGACGCAATAAATCGTATCCCATCCTCAATCAAAGCATGGCACTTAATAACAAATGAGAATTCACGAACGTAAAGGTCAGTGGTAAAAACTATACACATGTCACAGCCTACATTATGCAACGTAATCGAGGAGGATTTCATTCTAAAAGAGTAACACAAGCTGCTTTTGTAACATATCTATTTAAATATTACATAACTTGGTATTCATATAAAGAAATACTGTTCATGTCATCAGATATAGTGACTATGGGTTTCTCTACAATAGGACTGTTGAAACGAGCACTGAGAAATAGTAGTTCTCATGTACTAGATGGATTATGAAAATTAGCAGAGTGGAATGTTGCGTTTTGAGGAGGAAAACTTTGCGATGAAGTAATTTATAATAAAAGCAAACTTGCATGGTTTTTATCAAGCTGAATGAGCGTCAGGCAGACCATTACTATACGTAATAACGTAGTGAGGCTCAAAAATAGGTTTAATATATCGTACTTACCTTTTGTAATTTTCTCCCATCAGGTTAGAAATGCAACATTGTGGGATGGAAGCGATCGATATCAGCGTTTAAGTGCGGCATGGATGTCATTCACTTTTCTAAAAAAAATCCTAGAACACAATTCCTAAGAAATCGTGTTCCCAACATCATTACATTACTTCCATCAGTTTCCACTATTAGAAAAAACAAAAGCCTAGTCAACTTCGTTGTATGAATGTTTCTCTACTTCACTTGACCTGTAGTACAATCGCGGACGAAGAGCAGCTCACTAAAGCACGGCACTCGCTTATAGTTAACCATTTTTCACAAACTAATGTAGGACCTTTGATAAAAATCAGTGAGTTTATGTTAGCAGGTAAAATAAGGTAATAAAAATTAAAATGGTACTATAAAATGTTATAGTTTGTTTCGAATTTTGTAAGAAATAAAGTCAGTACCCTGAAACGTCGTTAGTACCAAACTAGTACCATCCATTAAACTAACTTTAAATTTATTTCAGACTTGGCTTCATTATATGTCTTCTTCCCCAGTAAAAAAAGACTGTATCTGAAACTGGTACTAAAGAATAAATACAATTGCTTAACGTCTCATTGAATTAACCAAACATTATTAAGTGCTATTAAATATATATTACTTGCACGAAAAAAAAATGAGTCCCAAATTGGCAAGCATGTCAATTTATTCCAAAACATTCAACGAACGGACGTTGTTTGTATTCTGTGTTACATAAAAATTATAGTTTGACCAAAACTAAAGATAATTTGTCCGTACAGTTAATCAATCTTAGTATAATAAAATAATCGTCGTTAGTACAGCGGTAAGTCTACAGACTTTCGACGCTCAAATCAAAGGGTTCGATTACCCTCGGTGCGCTTTTCTATAAGAAAACACACATATTTTTGGAGCTTTTCAAACCGTAGTTATAGTCATGAAGCCTCACTTAAACTAAGTTTTGATGAAAGAAAAACAGAAAGCGAAATTTGTCGTTAGACTTGCAACATTTCATTGAGTTAGGATTTCGTCTAACTCCGTTCTCTTCAGTAAAACCAACCAAAGAGCAAAATGAGGTATCTTTGAAATAATTAAATTAATCATCTTTCACTCAAGACTAATGACTGACATTCATATAGTGATCTGAAAAAACGTATAATATTACTCTTACCAACTTGTTCTTCCATATTTTTAATGGTCAATCTGCAATAACATTTCCTCATAAAATGTCAACGTTGTGAAAAAACTCCTTATTGGAAATAGTTTTGTCCCCTGAACTGTGTTGAAACATAAATAGATAGAATTAATATCTTATATATTACTCAAATATCTGTGTGAGTTCAGTTCTTATTTTTAATAGTACAAGTACGAGGTAAAGTGCCCATGAAGAAATTAAATAACGTTTAAATATAATTCTGGTTGTGAATAGTTATTTCACAAAGAAATTAATTTTTTTTCTTTGTATCCATAAGTGAAAAACCTAGATAAATGCTCTTTTGTTAATAGGTTTTAGCACCAAGTAACACAACGTGTTTTCAATACTTTTTCCATCACAGTGAACCGAGCCCTAGACTTTAGCATTGGAAGTCCTTAAACTTACTGCTGAATCAAAGGGAAACATAAACATCTTCTGATATATTAATTTTAGTGAATGATACAAACGAAATTTACATTAGAAAAAAGAGCTATTCTGATAATAAATTGTCGTATCGTGTTAAAAATGTAAATAAAAGTAGAAATATACTAATGACATGTGCAAAACAATACTTGTTGTTAGTATGAAAACACGGTTAAAAATAAAACTTCTAAATGATAAAAAATATGAAGCTCTGGATTTTTAATTAATGTGCAATAACAATCATCTATAGCAGTGTAGATGTTTTCTAATTATTTTTTTTTGTGTGTATTATAGTAATTAGATTAAAGACTGGGCAGATTTTTTATTTCACTAGATGGTAAGCATAAGACTTTTTTGAGTGTCTTTTTTGAGTTTTACTTATGCGAAACATGCTTAACAAAATTATTTATATAGAAAAATACAGTTATAAGTTGTATTGTTTTATTAAGAAACAAATGGAAACGTAACCTAACTGTAAGAAATTTATTTCATTCTAAATATGCTAATTCATTACATAAACGTGATTTTATGCTACATGCATAAGAGCTTGTGCTTAATCTTCTCCTAAGTAAATGACTAATTTCTGTCTTAAAAATTTGTACAAATTAACCTGTAGTAAATGATTAAAAATAAAAGTCGTGTTTGTTTTCTTTCCTTTTGCACTTCACCATTGAAGTTTGTTGAACTTCGCGCAAAGCTACTCGAGGGCTATTTGCGCTAGCCCTCCCTAATTTAGCAGTGTAAGACTAGAGGGAAGGCAGCTAGTCATCACCACCCACCGCCAACTCTTGGGCTACTCTTTTACCAACGAATAGTGGGAGTGACCGTAACATTATAACGCTCCCACGGCTGAAATGGTGGGCAGGTTTGGTACGACAGGGATTCGAATCCGCGACCCTTGGATTATAAGTCGAACGCCTTAACACGTTTGGCCATGTCGGACATCATTGATGTTAACATCAGCATGAAATTTGGCAAATTGATAATATAACACTATTCTATACCTTGATTTTTAAATTAATAAAAATCTTTAACAATTGTCTTGTTAGGAGTCTAATTTCCGATAAAGAAGACATTAATTAAAATTAAGTGCCCATAGCTCAAACTTTGCAAAAAAATTGTAATATAATATTTTTATTTCAATCTATAAGAATGTTCACATAAAGCATGTGTATCAAATTTTTATCATTCGTAAGTAACTTATGGTGTCAAAACATTTTATGTTATGTATTTCTTTACCCCTGCAGCATTAATGACATATATAACTAAAAGTGTACTTTTAAATTTTGCAACAGCATTCTTTTGTTTTCTGCTCAACTTGAAACTTATAAGACATATTTCACAGTGTTTTCTTAGCATGTAAATGTGCTTAGTTATAAGGATTACTGACACTTTAATATTAAATCGAATGTCAGCTGAACTTCTATCATTGTCTGAAATGGACTTAAAATCGAAATGTTACAAAATAAAGTAAAATAGTGAGATTACAATCAATATTTTTATTTGTTAAATTTTGAAGGAAATCGATAACTTTTTTGTATCTATATAAAATTTCATCAGGTTAATAACATCGTCATGTTGGTGTACTTAAACAAGTCCGTTATAAAGAATCCACACGTATTCAGTAAAACATGTAAATAAAGATACAATAAATGAGGTTAGTCCTCAAGACTAAAACATCATATAAGCTTGTTGACAAAAAATACAATAAAAATATACTCCGATAATAGACTCGTTACTTAAAAGGTATGATTTATCATATAGAGTAAAAATACAAATGAGGATTTATGTTACAGTATATTTTCACTGTAAATGGTTTTTGTGTCAGATAACCAAACAATTCCCATGAGTTATTACTTATTTTACAGCAAGCCACATAATGGCCAAAGAAACAGTTGTGTTCCTCTACACAATCAAGGAGTCGATGAGAACTCTTTTACATTAATTATTCTTTCTGCTTGTGTGGAAGGACATCTAATTTCTTTGTAACTGGGGACTTCCTGCAATAACCTCTTCACTAGCCTATCAAGTTTAAATTATTTCATACGATATATAACATAGTCTTCTTATTAGTTTCATTTCATCACGACAATTTATCATGATAGTTTTAGCTCGCAATTGGTACACTTTTGAAGTTACTCCCTTTTTCCCTAGAGAATAAATCAATTTTATGATGACAAGGTGTGTGTGTTCAATTCAATATAAGAAGCGTATTTGGCGCTAAAATGAGAATACGTGTATGAGGCAAAGTTATCCTTTCTTTGCAAACATTAGACGTATCGAAGATTCTCTGAGCATCTGAGCGCCTTTATCATTATCTGCCTTTAGAAACTTTGAAGTTCGATCTGTCACATATAAGTTTGTTCTTACTTCACCCTTTCTCCTAATATTAACTTTTCTTACTAAAATATTTGAATTGCCACTCAAAATATCACCAATTTATATCTTGAGGTTTATTGTTATTGTTATTTTGAAGTAAGCACAAAGCTGCACAATGAGCTATCTGTGCTCTGTTCACCACGGTATCGAAACCTGATTTTTAGCGTTGTAAGTCCGCAGACAAATCGCTGAGCCACTGGAGGGCATCTTGAGATTTACTAAGACATATTGATTGCCGGTTTCATGAAGCCTTAGGGAGACTGAATATTACAAAACAAATATAATCAGATCGAATCGGTAAATAGTGGTAATTAAACTCCCTAGTTTTTAGTAATTGAAATTATTCTCAAGAATTCTTGATGGTCAAATACTTTCATACTGGAAAAGAGGATGTGTTATAGGATAACTGATAAATAATAAGCACTTGGTATTTCATTTTTTCTTTGCGGAGATTCGAGATATCTAAACGTTTAGCTTAAATTTATAACACACACTTAGGTCAAGCGCTTCCTTGTGTGTCACTTTCCTCCAAATACCCTTTAGATTATATTCCATCTAGTCCCTTACATTATTCAATGACACATCTGATGAATTTAATAACAGTACCTTCTAGCATTTCCTCCAACAACTTTATTGACTTCAAACACGGTCCAGGAATTCCATTAGCATGGTTATTGTAAACCTTAGCATTTGAGTCTGTAATATTGCTAGGAACATGCCATAAACATCATTAATAGTTTTAGTTAAAATAATATTGCCTACACACCGAAGATAGAAGTTACAAACCAATGGATTCCCTTGCTTTAAATTTTTATATTAGGAAAACATCATTAAAAAGTGAGCAACGTCAAACTTAATATATGTAGAAATACCATTACGAGTAGGCTTTCAAGCACTTAAATATGACAATGTGTTCTTTATATTTGTGAAAGTATGGATAACTGCGTTCATAACTACCAAAAAGCAATCACGCACTGTCTCTCTCTTGTCGGAACAGAACTTGTTGTATTGTATGCTTCGTGCTTAACATTTGAAACACAATAAGTTGTAATTTGAAAGAACTTCGGTGAATAATTCCAAGATATAAGAAAATATATAGCGAAAATTAACCACCAAATCTCACGTAGATAGACGCTCAAAGACAGTAAGTGTAAGACTCAAGATCTCCAAGGTCCATTTGTCTTTTTCTTCCTATCTGCATCAGATGCTACAGGATTTCAGTTTTGAAATTTCATTACAAACTTGTTGACACCTAACTATACTAAGTAGTTTCTTTCAAATTTTGAGTGAAGCACCTTGAATTATACTTTTCTCGATTTTCACAGTGAAACGTAACTGTAACTTGATAAACTTCTTACTTACCGAATAGCTATTTCAATTTAAAACAGTCATTCAGAACAGCTGCTCTGAATATTTAAGTAATTGTTTAGCTGTTGGTTATATCTTTGCAGAGCATTGTTTACTCATCTCATAATTCTTTAAAAAATCACACAATTCAACTGTGTTAGTTTTAGTTTCTTTTTTATACGTCTTATGTAGTTTTTCCTGGTAATAAAGAACTCCAAGTTTCTTTGAAAAACGTTATTGTAAATTTATCACTATTTGGTATACTACCTTCCTCAAACTCCTTATATATAGTCTCTGAACAATGTTATCTGATGACGTACTATTGTTGCTGAAATTGCTTTCTTCTATTTCTTTTGCAATGTAAATATCCTTTTTGAGTAACTTCAGCATTTTCCAAATTTCACTTCTGTTACCTTTAACAAAACAGTATTAAGCTTTCCCAAAAATTTCGTCTTTTAATTCTTCTAATAGTTGTTGTTAAATTAGATTATTTGGGAGGACGATATCACAAGTACCATCCTTTACTACTGACTTTATTTTGCTAACAAGAAGAATTTTTTTATGTATTTAGGTTGAATTCTTACAGGCCTTCCTTTCATTTATTTTGAAACGTTTTAAGTCAAAGAACACTTACCAATAGATCAAAATAAATTCATCAGTTTTATTTTATCTCTAGATATGTTATTCTTTCTGAAGCTTAAAAATAATAAAACTTTTGTGTTTTTCTTCATTTTTCTATTTCTGCACAGCTAGTTTTTTATTTTAGTTCACGATAATACACATAAGGATAATAAAAAAGAGAAATAACTAGAAAGAATGAATGTTGGATTCAAAACAATTTGTGCTTCTAAATGAAACTGACGTCTGTTGTATAAAGAGAATACGTTTCACAAGAACGATGCATATCTCTGAACATGGGTTAAATACAAAGACATAAAAAAGAAATTTGCTAAGCTTGATCTTCAGCGCTCAAAAGTGGTGATATCTTAGTTTCACCAAATAAATATTACACAGTCAAAGACAAGATGCTTACTTGAAGTAGGTTTCTTAAATAATTTTTTATATGTCTACTTTTTTTTCAATGTCACTAGCAATGAAATGCGTAGTATTATTCATTTAGATGAACCTATACACTGAAACTAGATCTAAATGATATTCCCTGAGTGGCACAGTAATACGTCTGCGGACTTATACTGCTAGAAACCGGGTTTTGATAGCGGTGGTGGGCAGAGCACAGATATCCCTTTGTGTAGCTTTGTGCATAATAACAAAACAAAAAAAAACAACAAACTAAATGATGCACTCTTACTATAAGACTGCACTGAAATCTGCATTGGCCTTATATAAGGGAAAATATTTAAACTGTGATTTCCAGTTTATGTTTCTTTTCAATATTTCTTAATTGTACAAGATGAAACAAAAGTTCGTAGCTTTTTTTCAGTAAAATATGATAATTATCTAAAAAATCAGACTGATGTTGTGACAAGACAATGGATCCTTTGTGTCTTCCACCACACTTGCTGATGTAGCCCTAGAAACCCCTCTCATATCTCAGTGCAAGAAGGACAAAGGTATAGCATAAACTGGAGATATTACTATCAGAATTGAATATAAGATAAAATAACATACAATACACTTAAGGAAACAAAAGATTGTGTATACCTTAATTGTAAGAGGTAGACCTGTTTTCAGTCTTTCAAAATACTTCAGTTGTAATTTGTAGACAAAATTACGTCGTCAATTTCCAGAAAACTTGATCTGATACTTTGAAATTTAGGACCATGGAAGATAATCCGAATCTTACATGTTCACCAGTGGTTAGTTGTGTAGGTTACAGAGGAAAGAAATTTCATGTTTGACTCTATCTGGAATTTTGTACATGAAAGATTCATTCCCTTCTACGAAGTCATTTGTAAATCGATATTATTTTCATCCAACAAGTTACAGTTAGCAAAACAGATGAGTAATTTTTACAGCGGTAACAAACTAACTCAAAATTGTTGACTATTTCTAAATTTATGTCTTTTGGCTAAAGTAGAAATATAATGCAGAAGCAGTCTTCGCTCATGATTAAATGAAGACTGTTTTTGCATTAATAAATAAATAGTAGATTTTTGAGATCAATAACATTGCTCATTACAGTAATTGTTGAAGGACAATTACTATTTATAACACTTACAAAGTGGATTTTTGCTGTAAAATATAAACCTAAATTATCGGTTTTTCACTTAGACAGATATTACAATTGCAAGTCCAGATTGGTCAATTCGGACAACATAGTAAGGCGTAGAAAGAATTTGCATTCGCTGATCGCGCAAGGCCTAGGTTACCTGATTCCTTTATAAACTAAACTAAACTAAACTAACAATCGTGGCAGGTATTCCGATTTAATACTCAGCATCTCAAAAAAAGATGCAAGCAATCGAGAGCGCTCAGAAGAGTTATAAACTAAACATAAAGAAGTGATTATATATACTGGCTGTCTTCACGGTATCGTGACTTTGACTAAACAAAATCAGTTTCATAGAATGTATTTTTCATTTGAGAAAACAAACAAACTGCAAGTACGTTTTTACCTACTTTCTAACCAATTTGAAAGTTCACAACTTGGGGCAATATAAATATAGAATACCATATACATAATTTTACTCAAATGATCAGTGTTGGGGAGTAACCTTGTAAACTTTTATTTTTGTCGTGTTGTACAGAGACTGTGAAGCTATCCTCACACGATGTTTGTGGCGCAAGCGTAGTTGTAGTGCAGTATAAAATTAGTAGTATGTATGTATTCCACAAAGATCACTGTAGTTTCCATGTAGCGCAAGTTTAGAAATCAGCAGCACAAAACAGCAATAAATCAAAATTAAATATGTGCCAAATGTCATATAAGTCAGAGTCGGTAGTTTGGAGCAAAGTTATCGCCCCTCCCCACTTACACACAAAGATTGATCTCATAACTGTAGTTCTAGAGCAGCATAAAATCTAGAATTTGTGGTACAAAACAATATTAAATTAGAACTAAATATGTGTGTGGTAAATTTGATTTGTATTAGAGATGGTGGGAGAGGGAAGTAAGTTACTGGACCGTCTTAAACCAGTCGATTCAAATCAAGTAAATATATTTCAAGGTCAGACGTGTCTTACTTTTCAATATACACATGAGAAAGTGCAAGATAAATAATATCTGAACTATTATCAGAAAGTCTTAAGCTAATTTTTTTCTATTTCACAAATAAATAGCTTATTCACGATCATATACACTAATACTGTATACATAGATCAACCATAATGTTAAATAAAAACAAGAAATAAAGAGTATTTAAAAGATGAGAAATAAGATAAATTGATCTCCTTAACATCCCACCTCACTAAAACGAAACAATAATTTGATCTGGAAGAAAAATGCAAAATTGTACATATCTATAAAAAGAAAAAACCTATACAGTCTGGAAATTCTAAAAATAAATAAAAGTTTAAAACTAAATGCAGAAGAAAGTTTTAAACGATCGAACAGTTTAAGCTTTTCCTCACTTTTTACTCCACTTGTTTCGAGGTCAGTGTTTCCCAAAGTGTGGTCCACAACCAGGTGCTGGTACGTGGAAAAAGGAAAAACACCAGTCGCATAAAAATAAAAAAATAAAATAAATTTTAACCCTTTTACTACCTATCGCCATTTTTTGTACTTTCTCCAAGGCCTTGTTGTACATTGAAGAAGTTTGTTTGTTTTTGAATTTCGCACAAAGCTACTCGAGGGCTATCTGTGCTAGCCGTCCCTACTTTAGCAATGTAAGACTAAAGGGGAGGCAGCTAGTCATCACCACCCACCTCCAACTCTTGGGTTCCTCTTTTACCAACGAATAGTGGGATTGACCGTCACATTTTACGCCCCCACGGCTGGGAGGGCGAGCATGTTTAGCGCGACGCGGGAGCGAACCCGCGACTTTCGGATTACGAGTCGCACGTCTTACGCGCTTGGCCATACCAGGCCCTATTGAAGAAAGCAAACGCAAACGCAAACTAACGTGGCAGGGGTTTAGTTTAGAGAGAGAGAAATCAGATGAGTTCTCTCTCCAACTGGGGTGTTCAGGAACGTTGTAGTTCCTCTTCGTCCCCTTACATGAGAATTTTTTTAAAATATCCGTGGAATTTTTACTTTATTTTTAATATTTCAAAAATGGAGTGGGGTATTTGTGAGTGAGAGGAAGGGCGGGAGAACTGGACGAGAGCAGCGAAAGTGAAGTGGGCCAGACCTTGGCTCGAGGACGGAGTACACTGGCAGCTGGTGAATTGATTTTTAAAATTTACTATGATTGATTTGATACCCTGTGACTGGGTAAACGGCCCTTTTTAGAATGAGGCTGGGACCTACAGGTCCGATGCCAGAGATTTTGCTGTGGGGGAAAACGGGAGTACCCCGAGGAAACCCACTTTCACGGCCTGGGCGCCGAATAATCTACCCAAACCGTGCCCGGAAGTGGCTGGGAAGAGAAAGGAAAAAAAAAAAAAAAAGGAAACTGATGAACTATGTTGGTGGTATACGTGGAAACTGTTAGCTGCAGACTTGTAGATCAGGTGGTGACTTCGTCATGAACTTGTTTTTACACTTGAATACCATTGGTGCAATTGAAAAACGTGGTCTCGGTGGTGGAACTGCTGGCTGTTCTTCGGTGAATTGTTCTTCGTTGGTCTGTGATGCTTTGTTTATTGAAGAAAGATGTAATTAAACCAGTTAATGTAAACATATTCTAATAAAATAAATATTTCCAAATACATTATAATTTAAATATTCATTTCATCTAACTTGGATTTCTTAGTACTTCAACTAAGCTAATATAACAGGAAGAAAAAAGAAAAAGTATGTACTTACAGGGGCGTCGAGAGGTAGGTCGGGACCCGGGGAAAGTCTTCATAAATTCATAATGCATTCATGGGCACATGAAGAATTTTTCTGGTGAGAAAGCAATTTTCCATAGTACTGCGATTTTTCCTGAAGTATATTATGAAAATGAGAATATATTATTCTTTATCCTATATTCAACCGAGTCCCAGGAATATAGCTCCCTCCTCTTATCAGGCCTGTGTACTTAAGGCTACAAAACTATGGAATTCACAAATTTATGGCTGCCTTTATACTTTCTGTCCCTAAGGAATTAAAGTGTCCTCATTTAGATCAACTTAGAGAGTCTAAGATTAAGTTTTACGATGTTGATATTCTTGTGAATGGTTGTTGTATGTGAGATAAAATTCCTTCTTTGATCTTAGCTGCAAAGAGGGAAAGGTCAGCTAGAAATAACTCCCTGCTGAGTTCAAGTTGATCTTTCTCCGTCTGCAGGTAAAATCAAAGAAGTGATTTTGTCTCACATAAAACGACCATTTGTTCATTTAAGTTAATTAGTTCTTCGACATCAACGTCTTAGGAATTTTATTCCAAATGTGTTGAGTGTGCTTACTCTGTTAATGTAAACTGACAGCATGCGAGACCTGAGTCTTGCGTCTGGTAGCACCAAGGGGCAGCAGATAAACAGACAAGTTTTTGGTGGCCGGTGCTAGAAACGTCAGTTTCTTCTGAAAAGAAAGAGTTGTTTGTGACTTAGTTTGTACTAATTAATAAAAAGTTGTTCATTATTAAGAAAACCCATCTACAATACAGATAGATGACTGAAGAAACATACATCACACAAGAAAACCTCAAGTTATGTGTAAATGCAGCCTAGTTCTAGTAAAACTTAAGTTAGTAAAATAATATGCCTAATTATAAACGTTGAAGTGATGTGCAGCTTGGTAGCAAAGAAAAGAAAACAAAGAGCTATTAGACTCGACTGTATTGTAATGAATATTTGAAGTGTGGTTTTATAAGTGGTGGTAGCAATAAGGACTTGACACTATGTGTTCTTTATTGCTCAGCATTATCAAATGAGAGCATGAAACTACCGAAACTAAAATGCCACTTCAATAGCAGACATCTAGAATACTCGATAATGCCAATTTAATGTGCTTTGTGATATATGATTATAAGAACACAATACATGAAAATCTATTGTCTTGTAAACTATTTCCAACAAGAACAATGGCTGGCGAAATTTTTAATTGAATCAATAACTTTATGTATGCAAAAACGGTTGGTTTCGGTAGAGAAAGCACTATGTAGAGTAGCGAACAACGTTTCGACCTTTTTCGGTCATCGTCAGGTTCACAAACAAATAATTTCACACACTTTTTACACGAGATCTTCCAGTGGAGACTTTATTATGGCTTCATATGAAATTTCAAAACCAGACTATGACCGAAGAAGGTCGAAACGTTGTTCGCTACTCTACATAGTGCTTTCTCTATCCATACCAGCTGTTTTTACATATATAATTTTCTCTATAAGTGGGTTTTCTCGTCATCACGGATCAATAACTTTATAATTCCGAATGGTATTCAATGGAAAAAAATGTGTTGGATTGAATGCCTCTGGTGCTTGTTCAGTAAGAGGAATTTTCTAGAGGATCCAAACAGTGGCACCAGACTGCGAATGGGTGCATTGTAACATTCATAGAGGCGTTAGCCGTAAATAAAATACCCTTACTTTTGAATTCAGCTGCAAGAATATGTTAAATTAATAAACTGTATAAAAACTAGTTTGTTGAATTCCAGAATCTTTACTGTTTTGTGCAAAGTATTAGGATGTGAACAAGGGAACGTCTTAAAACGACTCACCGAAAATTTGTTTTTGGAGCAACATCCCCCATCAGCAAAGAATGTAATATATGAATTTAGAGATAGGCTTCATAATTTAAATTGTTTAATTAAGGTGGCATATTTATGTGACATTTTGGCTTCTTAAATGCGTTAAATCTAAATTTACAAGGTGGTAACATAAATATTTTTAAAGTACAGAAAAGATAAAAGCAGCTATAAAAATTAGCTTGTGTTTGTTTTTGAATTTCGCACAAAGCTACTCGAGGGCTATCTGTGCTAGCCGTTCCTAATTTAGCAGTGTAAGACTAGAGAGAAGGCAGCTAGTCATCACCACCCACCGCCAACTCTTGGGCTACTCTTTTACCAACGAATAGTAGGATTGACCGTCACATTATAATGCCCCTACGGCTGAAAAGGCGAGCATGTTTGGCACGACGGGGATGCGAACCCACGACCCTCAGATTATGAGTCGCACGCCTTAACGCGCTTGGCCATGCCAGGCCCAATTAGCTTGTGAGTACATTGATTTGAGAAGAGAAATCAAAAGTCTTTTTCTACTTTAACAAAATTACAAAACCAAGATAAAGAAAGCAATATTCCAGATGAGATTTTCTCAGTAATCAAATATAATCTTCTGGGCTAAAATCATGCTTGAAGGAATACTTTCCTCCAACTGACAGTATTAAAATATGAGTCAGAAACCCTTTTACGGTTGACACAGAAAATGAGGAAGAGTTACAAGTCATTGAATTAGAAATTAGTTCCATTATTGAACTGTCCTGTGACGTTGTCACGACTTCTCAATACCGCTTTTCTTAAAAAATTACAAGAATAGATTAGATGTCGAGCCAGATTTGAGGATCAAAATGACTTCTTTCCTTCTGATTTAAAATTGCTGGGTGATGAAAGCAACATCATTCATCTCATTAGGTGGGTTATTTATTAAAAGATCTTTAATATATATACATTTCATGTAAAGATTAAATAACATTTAAATATCATTTCTTTTATTTCTTTTTACACAGTAATACTATAAAACACCCGTATATTTTACAATCGATGTTGTATTGATAAAACTATTGCTTCCAGTCTGACGTCATTTCTTAGCGGGTTATCTTTGGGCGATTTGTAAAAAAAGACTTCGGGGTAAAGATTGTACTACGAAAGATAAGTTAATTGAGACCATAATTGAGGTGTGATACCGCGATCCAAAAATTAGTAAAGATTGCAGGACTCGATGCCAAAGCGGATTAATGATCTTCTGAAAAATAAAGGCGGTCATATCATGTGTTAATTTGTGAGTAATTTTTGGATTCTCAGAAATAAAACGCAAAAAATTGAAAAAAATCGTAATTTTCCGTCTTGTTTCAATTAATTTGCACAAGAGTGTAATTAGGTATTTGAGGAAACCCGGCCTCAGGAAAATTATAAAAGTAAAGCGGTCTCTAACTAGAAAAATTTGAGAAACACTTTTCTAAGTGAATGTCAAGGTCACTTCCATTTCATTGCTTAAACTCATATAAACTTTTTACAAAACAGTTCAGTCTGTTTCTATTGATATCTTCACTGAAGAAACCATGGTCGTAAATAAATGACTCTATTTTATAATCGTGGAGATGTACCAAGTACCAATGGTTTCAAGCATCAGTTATATAAAACATCGATCTGATTATCAATGATGCTTTAATTTAAAATACTTCAGTAAAGATACCAAAATATACTCACCATTAAGATTTGATTGCTTTTGTATATCACAAATAAAGATTGTTTCATTCTGTCCTTTCTGCTTTAAATTCAGTCGAATGTAAAATAAATCAGGCCTTAGTCTGTAAAACATTTTGTGGTTAACGTCTGGTAATTATACAGATCCTACCTAATTATTTCCAAAGAAATCAGTGAACCTGAAGCTATTACACGTACATAAATGTTTAAAACCAGTTTATACCTTGAAGTATTGCCCACAAAATCTATTTTTGAAAAAAGAGTGATTGTTAGAAGTAATAGGTCAAAACTGTGTGTTTTGTATGTCGACTGCCCATCCATGCTTCTCAAATGAAGTCTCTACAAACTAAGAAAAATTTGGCTTCGTCATGCTATCCTGCAGGCAGGAGCGTAGATTTTTTTACACCCAATGGGGGGGTGATTTTTGCAACCACTTATGTAATCTCTGATTATGTGAACCTGAAAGCTGTTAACATGCAGTCACAAAGTAATCTTGTTGCCACGATACTTCAAGGTTTCCATGTAGGTTTGTATAAGTGAGGTGTTGTGAATAGTTTTCAAAATGTTAATAGAATAAAGACAAATGTGTCACAAAGTAACTGCTACATGAATTTATTCCTGCACACTGCACAGTATAAAAGATGGCCGTTATATTTGACGAGGTTACTAATAACTTTCATTGCATGAATTACGTTTTCAAATATTAATAAAATTAGTAATTACCTTTGATAAGTTTATATTACTGAAAAACTGTTGATGTTCTTTGATAACAATAATTAAAATGTTTTTGCGAACTCTTGAAAATTACACATCAATATAATGTAGCACATAATTATTCATACCTTTCATTGAAGATTCACTTAGTCTTCTAGTCTACATGTTCCCAAACGTAGACCTCATTTGTGATGATCTGTTTAGGAATTCTTTCATAAGCTCTTCTATATTTATCTTGTCAACCTCATCTTTGTGAGTGTGACAAACTGCTACATGGTTGAGGCAGCACTGAGACATAGTTGACCTTAACAACGTTTTCAACCGTCTTGATGCAGAAAATCTGCGTTCACATTCGCAGCTGGACACTGGACATACAAGTAAAATTTTCATGAGAAGAAACACTTCACTAAACATCTGCTGGCTTGTTTCATGCATTTTACAGTAAGCATCCTTCGCACTTTTCAGAGATACTGCTTTTGTTGTTCTTTTGAACATCGGCAACTGAAACTCGAGAAGTTTATAACCGAGTTGTCAGTCTTGCCAGATGTGATAATGTTCTCAAGTGCCAGGTATTGCCTCAAGTCACTGTTGAATCTAGTGGTCAGATGTTCTATGACTGTGTCCACAAATTCAAAATATTGGCTTCTGCAGTAATCTCTAGCTGTTGCAGAATGGTGTGCTGAGCCATCACCTGTGATCCTTCTGGGGGTCTGCGAATGCGTGGTTGTTTAATAGACACCAGATCTAGGGAAGTAACCTTTTTCTCAGCTTCATCAAATATCTTGTCGTAATTTTCCTCTGTTCGCAATACCCGAAATTGCTCAACTGTCATTGCAGATGTTCAGTCATGCCAGATATTGTCGCTGATTTTGCTTGGAATGCACGGTTTAGTTCCTCTAATGCAGCTAATGGATGCTGAGCCATCAACAGTCCTAAAACTCTCTTTCCTTTGTCAAATCTGTCCAGAAGCCCTCGTGCTTTCACTGCTACATCTGATTTTTCATTTGCTAATTGAGACAAAGAATCAACAATGTCACTGTAGTGATCATTAGCACATGTAATTGCAGAGAGGCGGCACAACCAGCGTGTTGGACAGAGTGAGCGGATATATTTAACTGGACCATTGTGGCTGTCTGATGATACAATATTTTCAAAGATTGTCTTGTATTTACCTGACTTCTGAAGCAAGACACCAAGTTCATTTACCCACTGGATAGAATCTCGAACACATTCATAAGCTACAACTGCATATTGCATTATTAAATTAGCCATGTGTGCTCCGCAGTGAAAAAACAAAGCTGACGGCTGCTTCTCTTTTATTTTTGCCTGGCATCCACTGTACGCACCACTCATGTTAGCGGCTCCATCACAAGTTTGTTGCTCTTAATCCTGACAGCGGTAAATTGAGTCTAGTCAGTACATGAAGTATAGTTGAAGATATTGTTTCACCAGTTGTATTGGAAGCACTGTACAAACCAAGAAATGTCTCATGGACGTCAAGGTTCTCATCTACGTATCGTACACATATTGCTGCTCTCTGTTCGGCACCTGTAACATCTTGAGTGCTATCAACCATTAATGCAAAGATTTTACTTTGCTGCACTTCGTGTGCTATGTTCCTCAGTATTTGATGGCTGAACATCTCCGTTATTTCATTCTGATTCTGGTGTGATATGAATGTGGTTTTCTTTGACAAATAGGCCGTCAACTCGGGATCTTCCTCTTCCAGGAGCTTCATTAACTGCAAGAAGTTCCCCTCCATATCAGTATGTCCACGTAATGCTAAACCTTGATGCAGTAAGAAACGTAAACTTCTGAATATTTTGGCTAGACTTCTTTTGCATTCTTCCTGCTACTTCTTTTTTCCATCATGTAGCTAGACAGTCACTGAAGTTACATCAAGTGAACCTTCTGGAGATATAGCAAATCTGTGCTGAGAGGAGAATTGGTGTTCGTTGAATTTTTGTTTTGCCTTTTTCCAGTTGCGAAAACCGGTGGACATGAAGGTATACTCCACTGGCCTCTCCAATTTCCCTGTAAAAAGGCCTCTATTTTCCGCCTTGGCACAATGAAAGCATATGACTTTTTGAGTCTGATTGTCGAAGTGCAGCCATGGGAACTCATCAAACCACTTGCCTTGGAAGGTGATATTTTGATATTTTGCTTTCTGTCGTGGTATAAGTTGTGCGTCTGGATAATATGACTTTCCACACTGTATCTGTGAAGTGTCAGATTTTTCATTACTGCACAAACTTGTTTCACAACTATTTGGTGGTTCATGATGTGCAATAGTTGCACAAGCATTTTCAGACTCGTCCTCTGATGAACATGGTATTTCCTCTGTAGGACAAGTTTCTATTCCTTTCCTTGAGGTTGTTGGATTATCTTCATCTGCATTGTCACTTGTGGTACTAGTAACTGGCTTGTAGAACTATCTAATATTGGAAAGTTTCAGACGCTTGCTTGTCATAATTGGAATCTGTTTCCCAGATGACTCAACAGGCTAAAATACAGTCTTTATTGAAAAACTCTAATTATAACGAACGAAGATAGAACAGAATGGAAGTATGACTGAACTGTACAATGTATTTAAGTCGAATGCGCGAACCTCACAGTGACTACCGAGCCGACTGACCGCCTGGGCATCGCTGGGACAATAATGCGTGCTAGTTACAACACAAGTAATTGCAACTTTCTCGAAAAATACTTAAACAATCACAAATATATTATATTCCTGTTAAAGCTCATCAAAAGGCAAACACGTTGTGATATAATGTCTATAACCACGTCTATTAAATAAAAACACCTAAACAAAAACTAGCAATACAATTCGAGTAGAGGCTTTAGGCTGTTGAAATTGCTCCTTTTGTGTTCTAATTATACAAGAAAATACAATATTTTTAATATCTATGACGAGAGAATATATTGTTCTTTTACCATAAAGCACTAGCACTTTATTAGAGGGCGGTGATGATCTGAAATTTTATGGATTAATGAGGGCCACAAACACAGGTCTAATGAGCCATGTTGTAAAATCGAGGCTCAGACTAAAGGGAGCGGAGGGGGGTGATGTAGGGCGCGTCTGGATCCGAGCGGCCCGAACCTGTCGTTAACTGTACACTAAACGTATACTATGGTCAGCGACTTCGGCAGCTATGGAGAGTAAGGCACTCGACAATAAAACCGGCTATACATGCATAAGAATAAATGGAGTAGGAAAACCGCACAATATACACATAAGATTGATGCAGCTACAAGCTACAAATGGCCTACCAGATCTGGATCACAGGAGTTTACGCTTGGGAGTAATATTTTCGAATTTTATGCTCTGTTCAATGTGTTGTGATGTAAATTTTACTTAATCTTACACTATGTACAAGGCGTAGGTAGATTCTGTGATAGTGTACATTTCGGCTTCTGAAAAAGCCTGCATCTAGGCCTAATTATGTAATTCGATTGGTAAGAACACGAGAATCAGAAGAACAAACACACAATTTGTAGACCTGTAATGCAATAAAACAATCAAACAGACCAAAATGTAGGGGGGATGATTTTATGTACCATACCCCCACCTAAACTGAAGGGGGGGATGTATCCCACCCATACCCATCAGGATCTACACACCTGCTTGCAGGGGAACGTCTGGAAGCAGAATATGTATATCTATTACTATTTTAAAATTAGCTATATTCCAATGCTAAATAATGAAGTACGAAGAATAATGAATACTTGAGAATAAATTAAGCTCTTACTGTATTTAATACCTTTAATGACATAAAACGTATATGAAAAAGAAGCACATGTTAAAAAGAAAATATAAGAAATGAATATTTCACAGTTTATGAGATATGGGGTCTTATATTTCCCCTCGGTGGACTAAGCAGACAGCTTGATGTGGCTTTGCTGTAACCAACCACATACATACATATATATTTCTTTTTCTCACACTTACTTCATTTTTTCTTAACAGTTAATGTATTTTGCCTATAACATTTGACATTATTTTTAAATAGCTGTTCATTGTGTACATAAGATAATTATTGTTTTTAAAAATATCGTTAAATTACTATTGTATAATTCTGTGTCAGGTCCACTGTGAAGAGCAAAGACATCGGGAATATTTCTCAGAGATTCCACCCATCAGGAGGCCTATGAGAGATGAAACAAAATGTGTGTGGAATGCATCAAGTCAGTACAGAACATGTAAGTGATGTACAAAGAGAAATTAAGAATATAAGAACCTGTATAATTTAGTAACATGAATTTTAAATATCACATTTATACATATATTGTAATATCAAATATATATTTATACTTTTTTTTTATATTTAAGTACTGAGACGATAATACTATAGTTTAACACCAGAGAAAAACAACATCACGTGAGTCAGAGCCTTCTGTTTAGTGGTTGAGATATGACGTAAAACTGGAAAGTTAATAAGTTAGTTAGAAATTGATGGTGTGTGTGGGTGTTGTATTACAGAGTGAGAGAAGTAAGATTCCATAATTATTGGCTTAGATTTACTTTAATTAAGGAAGATTAGTGTTATATCGTATAGTTTTAAACTATAAGTATATATTATAACATTAGGCTTAATGTATAAAATTAAAAGTAAAACGAATAAGTTAGTAACATTGTATTATTGTTAATAGTTATACTTGCAACTTAATTTAGTATGTCAATAGTTTTATGGACGACTTTAACTTTCAAGTTCAACTACGTAATCACTGCTTTTAACATCATTTTTAATAATATTAACTTTTTGACGAAATATTAAGTTTACTTATTTAGGAAGAAAAAACGTGGATGAGATCGTTTTTCACTGCTAGCAGTGCTGTTAGTGTTAATGATAATGATTTCTAAATTTTCCACACCTCTGCACTCTTCATCCTGTTAGCCAGTTATTGAGGTTTTTTATATTGTTTTATATAACAAGGGTATCAGTAATAAATATCAGTTTTAATCCCAATTGAAGTTTCATTGACGAAAAAAAACTAAAAGTGACCAAAGAATATCAACCATAACAAAAATCAGGTTGAATTTAAAGTATTGCAGGAAATGTATTTCATTGCTTGTATGAGGAGCTTTATTGAAATCAAAGTTTCTGATTTTTTCTTAAGTATGTCTGTTTTCCAGGTTGGCACAGTCTTTTAAAACTGGTTTAAACATTCTGGTTTTGTTGTATATCTCTAGTGCTAAGAGAATGCACCTGGCTGAAGGTTTTTGTTCATGTCAGTGTATTTGTAAAAAGCCTAAATTATCTGGAAACCATTTTATAAATGGAATTCCTTATGGAAAAGAAGGAACTACATATTGGAAATGATGTTTATAGTAGTATGGCTCATACTTTAATAAAAATTGAACATTAGTTTATAATAAGTATATTCAATAGGATAATTTACTTCTGTTATTAGCAAGATTATTTCATTATTAGTCCCTACAGATTGATCTAAAATAGCTCAATACCTGTATAAGTCTCTTTATTGAAGAATTTCTACTATGTTCTTATACATTTCTTAACCATAGTGATACTGTTATAGTTCATGTACTTGTTCAAATGACAATTTTCCTATGACTCAAATTTTTTTAATTTCCAACTGTTGAGATATAATTAATACTCTTCAGTACAAAATGTGTATGTTTTTGTTAGAATATCAAGCAGTTTCAAGCTTATATTCCAGAGCTATACCAGAATGTGCTGGATGAACAAGGAAAAAGTACATTTGCTTTATTATAAGTTCATTTGAAGCCCTAAATATGTGTAATTCTTTCATACAAATATCAATTTGTAATTAAATGGTACATCCATATTGTTCCATTGAAGAGAAACTGAGTAGAGGTGTGCAAGAGATGTTTTAGGTTTTATTTTATTTTGAGACTAAAGTTTTGATCTGAAACATTTAATAAAAAGGCCTGGCATGGCCAGGTGGTTAAGGCAATTGACTTGTAATCTGAGGGTTGAGAGTTCAAATCTTCATTACACCAAACATGCTTGCCATTTTAGCTGAGTGTATTATAATGTGATGGTCAATCCCACTATTCAGTGGTAAAAGAGTAGCACAAAAGTTGGTAGTGATAACTAGATGCCCTCTCTTTAGTCTTACACTGCTAAAACTTACTAGGATATCTAATATTGAATTAGGTAACCTTTCTTCAGAACTGTAGTTTTGTTTTTCAGTTGGTTCTAGTTTGTTATTGTAAGTATATGCCAAGTACATGTATATGCATGTTCACTGATCCGAAGTAGTTTTTCAACACTCAGTAATGACCTAATATATCATTACTAGAATTGTAAATTTGAAGACTAGGTTAAATAAAATGATAGACATCACTTTGGTGTTTGATGTAAAAAAACTGAATAATTTGGTGTAAAAGGGTCCTTGCATGTGGAAAAGAATTTGGTTAATTTTAGAAGTGTCATTTAACTACCTTGGACATTAAACAACAAGAACTAAGAATGTTGGAATCAGAATATACTTAAGACTAGCTTCTTCCTCAGCCTTTATATTCCAGATCCATGATTCTCAAGCCAGTTTATTCAAATCCAGACAGACCTAGCATGTTAGAAAATCTCAAAGCAATTAATGCTGTGAATAGGGACTTTTTAATTGCTTTTGTTATAACATTTGTCAGTTTTTTTCTAAAATGATTTCAGTTGTTTTGATCAAGTTTGGAAATGGGTTTGTTTTTGAAATTCATGCAAAGCTTCATGAGGGCTGTCTGCACTATGCGAGGAAGAATCAGAGATGTTACTTCAGAGGGCCTAAAACTACACACTGAAGAAACTGAGGATGATGTCAAGAAAAGAAATTCATGTTGATTCCTGTATGTGGTAAGGGGATCCCCAGAGAAAGTTCTGTTCTTTGAATTTACCTCCTCTGAGACCTAAACATCCACACGTGTTTGCCGTGCATGGTGACCTATGAGGGGGACGAGAGAATCCTAGTGGTTAAGGGGTCCAAGCATAAAACACTACTTTAGCCTTGAATTCCTGTAGATGGGTGTCCTGGGTTGGCTCCCCTGGGTCAATTGAGTGGTTCACTTGGGCTACGATCAACCAAGTACCAGTGTAGGATGTTCTCAAAGGGTGTTGTGGACATTACATCTGATGTTGATGTTTGGGTATAGTGCTCACAAAACACTGGCATTGCTGCAGTCTCCTTGTTTAGCACTGTGGTGTGTCCCCTCATAAGGTTCCATGGTGGATGGGTTCAGTGAGCACCAAAATCTACTTTCTTTACTATGGATACCCCAAATAAAAATTAAATAAAATAGTGAAAAAAACAATGCCTAGGTAAATGACTACATCTGAAAGGTTCTGAGTAGCAATCTTCAACTTCTGTAACACCTGCGCCTCATTTTCTTATACTACATTCTCTTTCAGACAAACCTTTAGGGCAAATTTCTCCCTTGTTTCTTCAGAAGGCTGGCTCTCCTAGTCAGTCAAAAAGATTTGCTCTGGTGATGTATTGGTAGAAACATTCACTGCTAAACACAATGAATGCCTCTTGCATTCGAAGGCAATTGGGGGTATACCCATTGAGGTCACTCCTCATGCTACTTTGAATTAATCATGAGGAGCTATTGTTGAGAGGGATTTGAAGGACATCCTTGAGTCAGAGATCCTTGCTGATTTCTGTAGTGAGGCATATCTCTGCTTGCAAAGGTGGAATTATGATGCTGACCAATGTTCTAATTTTAATATTTACATCACCATGTCCACTTGCCACCATCAAGGCAGGTTATTTTAATTTCAAGGAACAGCCACATATTCCAAACCCTCTCAGATGTTTCCAATGTCAGCAGTTCAGTCACTCGAAGACATGATGTTGTGGTTTCTTGATGTGTGTTTATTGAGATGGCAAGGGCCATGAAGTCTATGAGTGTATAACAGACCCTCACTACGTTAATTGTAAGGGTCTCACCCATTCTATTTTCTTTCTTGCCTTCAGTAGTTAGAAGAAAGAGGTACAGTGTTTGAAAATGATTCAAACCATTACTTACCCTGAGGTTTGAAAGTTACTCTCCACCACTTCATTTCAGATGTATGCTTCTGCAGTTCATTCTACTACTACAATGAAAATACAAACAGATCTCTTTGTGCTTCCAAAAGAATCATTCTCAAACCATATGAAAAGTCTTTTGACCTCCATGGTTAAAAAAGTTGATGAATCAAAGTCAACACCCCTCTGTGTCTCCATCATTCCTTCCAGCAGATCCATGGATCCACTTCTTTTAGTTTTGAGTTTGGGCATTTCCTCAGGTCTATCTTTTTCTCCAGCCCCAAAATGTAAAACAATTTGTTCTCTCTCTCAGTTGCTGGATTCTTCCAATGCTAGAGACCTGCCCAATCAACCCAGGACAGGATACATAGAGATTTATAGACCTCCCTTGAATAAAGCAAAAATATATGATCAAAAACAGAAGGGGTCTCCATCCAATTTGCCTTCACATAAATAAAAATGGCTACTTTGATACAGTGGAACTGTTGAAGTTTACTCTCTAATCTGGATGACATCAAAGCACTGATTGCTTCTTACTATTCTATGTGTCTTTTCTTATAGGAAACATTTCTGAAACCTGCCTATACAGTTACTTTTTGGCAGTTTTCTTTGTACAGAAATGACAGGCTGTATAATGGATGAGTGAATCTATTTCCTGATTCTCTTGCTATTCTTCTGATTGTTTTTAACTGGATCTGACAGGAGAATGCATTTCCTGATGCATGGTGCCAGGCTATTGTCCTACCTTTCTTGAAGCCTAGGAAGGATTTCAAGATTCCTTCAAACTACTGTCTAGTTGCTTTGAGCTGTCTCTGTAAGACCTTAGAGAGGATGGTTAATGCTCATGTCATTTGGTTCCTCTAATCAAAATCAATCAATCAACCTTTCATCCACCCAGTTTGGGTTCCAACGACAGTGCTACACTATGGACCACCTGATTTGACTTGAAACATCAATCAGAGAAGTCTTTCTCAAACAACATCTTGTATTAATATTCTTTGGCATTGAGAAGGCTTATGATACAACATGGAGGTATGTCATTTTGCAAGACCTCCACTTTTATAGGTTACATGGCCATTTGCCCATTTTTATTAAAAAAAATTTAATGGACAGGAGATTCCAAGTTCATGTGAGTTTGACACATTCCTGTACTTTTCTACAGGACCTTTAGGTTCCTCAGAGCTGTGTTTAGTGTGTTACACTTTTCAGTATAAAAATTAATGCCATCACTGAACAACTCCCTCTTACCATTACAAAGGAACTCTATGTTGATGACTTTCACATCTGATTTCACTTGACGGACATGTGGTATATTGAGAGACTGCTACAGATTACCCTCACTTGTATATTGAAGTGGACCACAGCAAATGGCTTTAACTTCTCTTTCTAAAACAGTTTGCATGCACTTTTGCCACCAATAGGATATTCATTGTGATCCTGAACTCCATATTGGTGAAGTTGTGATGTCTGTGGTTCCTGAGACAAAGTTCTTGGGGCTTATCTTTGACTGTAAGCTGACCTTTATACCACACATCAAGCAGCTATGGATCAAATGTACAAGGGCACTGAACATCCTCCGTGTCCTCTATTCCACCACTTGGGGAGCATATTGATGTTCTACGCTGAAGATATATCGTGCTCTTATTCAATCAAAATCCAACTATGGATCACTGGTCTATGGCTCTGCCAGAACCTCATCCTCAAAGATGCTGGGCCCCATTCATCATCAAGACTTTGGCTCTGCACTTTCTTGTTTCAGAGCTTATACACAGTTTATGAACCTTCTTCGTACCTCTGCAATTTGCAACTGTCTTTATTGTATGCTTTGAAACTTCATTCCTTACCAAAGCATCCCACCTGGGGTTATGATTTCCTTCCTTGGTGGGCCATACTTTTTTAGAATAGACGATCTGCCACTGCTCCTTTTGGCCTTCGTATCCAGGTTCAGTTGGATTAATTGGGTTTGTCTTTGGATAACATTGCTGTATCCACTGGTCACCCCATTTCACCATGGCTTCTTACAGTCCCAAAATGTGATCTGTCATTAAGTCATCTGAGAAAAGCAGACACTCCTAATTGGAAATACTATCTGCTATTTGCTGAACATCTTTCAAACCATCCTTCTATTCCTATTTATGCAGATAGTTTGAAATCAGGTGACTGTGTGAGCTCTGCCATGGTTTGTTGTGGTTTGGTGGTTGAGTGCAGAATCCCCTCTACAGCTTCTGTGCTCACTGCTGCACTGCATGCCATTTCTCTTGCCCTGGATCACATAGAAGCTAAGCAGTACTCAAACTGCACTATTTATACTGACTCTCTTAGTTCTCTACTGGCCCTGGAATTGCTTCACGTTAGTTCACACCCTATTTTCATCAATATTTAAAACCAACTGGCCCATTTCTCTCTAACATGTACTTCTATGCAGTTTCTCTGGATACCGGGTTACATTGGTATTTCCAGGAATGAGCTCATTGACACCACAGCTAAATCTGTCTTCTCAGGCATTTTCACTGCTGTGCCTGTTCCATATATGGACTATGGTCCTGTATTCAAGGCTTGGCTCTGTGCCAGCTGGCAGTTGACTTGGAGTGAGCAACGTGAAAGCAAGCTTTTGCAAATAAAACCCTATATTAGACTTTTGCTGTCTTGCTTCTGTGAGGATTGGAAAGAGGAAGTTGTTCTAACTAGACTATTCATTGGTCACAGTTTTTTCACTTAGTTTTCTTTTTTCTGGAACTGATGTGCCAACATGCAGCCTGTGTAACACTCAGGTCACAATAAGCCACATTTTACTTTCTTGCTGTTGTTACGACTCTCAATGAAGGCACCATTTTAAACATGTTCTGTCCCAAGGTTTGTCCATGATGTTAGACATTGTTATTGGTGATGGTGACACTGTCCACCTTGGTAATGTTTTAAATTTTTAAAGGACATTAATCTTTTTAATTTATACACTAGGCATTTTCATTGTGATTCCATTTTAAGAATCAAGGTCCATCTAGTTCGAATTGAAATTAGAAAATGGCCGTAATATGAAATAACTTGGAACCAGGACTGGAAAGGCCAACTTCAGGTGACTGACGGTGGTTTTTGTACTTAACCTGTTAGTCTTTCTGGTGAGTTATGATAATTACAGATACACTACAGAGAGTTCTTTACAACTTGAACTACTGTACTTTTTCTCTTAACATTGTAGACTAGATGTAAACATTGGTTTTATGCTATTTGTGTTTCTTTTTAAACTTTGTTTTGTTTTGCCTTAATTTCCTTTTATGAATTTTATTAAATCTACTTTTAACTTTTTAACGGATGTTTGGTGCAGATAGCGTAGCTGCTTTGTGCCATAAAACCCCAAAACAACCAACCAACCAATACTTTGAGGCTTTTTATAAGTGTATGAAGTGATGTCATAAATATCAAGAAAACTAGTTTGAATGATACCTGTGGGGTCAGGAAGAAAGATGATCATGTGGGTCTCCTTTAGTTCTTGTTAACTGTCATGTCCTTATGAATTCAGAGCTGGTCTGATATAATTGTATAGGTTGTCAAATTTTGTTTCTCTTTCAGGGTTTTGCCAGCATTTTCCTTTTGTGCCAATGAGAAAAGAAATGAGAGTTAAGAATATAAAAACAGTTGAATGATACATCCAAACATTATTAACTGTCTTGTAGTTGTGACTGAATTCCCCATTTTTTGCATAGAATCTGATGGGAGGCTTGAAATTGCAAGTTCTACATTTGACAGAGAGAGAAATGAGCCTTTGTATACAACTGTTGATAAGTTAATTCAACCTGGAAACAGATATTTTGTAGCTCATGCAGAATTGATGGCAAAGCTTGATTCTGCATTAAATTAACACATTTGTAGTTTTGTAAGCAGTTAAGTGACTTATCCTTATTTGAGTCCTGAAATCCAGAGAGATAATTAAAATGCTTTTAAGACATGTCATTAATATTAGCTGCTTTAAATATTAAACATGTATGTTATTAGTTGTAAATAGAAATTAAATGTAAAATACCAAATTTTAGTAAATTAAATATGTGTTAACACTGAAATTTATATTTTTAACTAGATGAAATATTTTCATTTTTGGCATAAACTAACATGTAGAGAGACTAAGCAATTTTTAGGAGGCTTAGAATTTTGTTGAGGCAATATATGTGCATTTAGTGTTGTGGTCACATTTCCTGGTGTTTTTATTCATTTGTTCTATTCTTAATTATATGATTTAACATTTTTAGCATAAACTAACATACCTAGAGACTATAAGCAATTTTTAGGAGGCTTAGAATTTTGTTGAGGCAATATATGTGCATTTAGTGTTGTGGTCACATTTCCTGGTGTTTTTATTCATTTGTTCTATTCTTAATTATATAATATAAATTAACATTTTTAGCATAAACTAACATACCTAGAGACTATAAGCACTTTTTAGGAGGCTTAGAATTTTGTAGAGGCAAGGTACGTACATTAGTGTTGTAATCACATTTCCTGTTTATTCATTTGTTCTGTTGTACCTACTTAAAATGTATTTTTAAACCTGTAATAAATCTCATGTGAAGCATAAAGACAGCATGATGGGATATAGTATCAGTTCTACTAACATTAATTATTGTATTGTGTAAGACATGCAATATAGTTCTGATTTCAGCATAATTTGTTTGCACAAAAAAGGTTTTGAGATGGACTGGTATTTGATGTAGTAAATTTTACAAAGTAAAAATATATACATCGGGACAATTTCAACATTTGTAATTTTTATCATATTCTCTAAAAATGTTTTTAATGCAAAATAGTTAATATATGAAAAATAACTCAATTTGTAGATTATTCATCTTTGTTACTTTTTTTACAGTTGAAAAAATAATGCATGTAGAATAACCAAGAAAAATATCCAGATTTTAGTACATTGTTAAAATAGTCTGTTAGTGATGTAACTACACAAAAATAATGCCAAGAGTTTGTTTTTTGAACCATCTAAAATTTTTACTAAATTTTAAGCATAATTTAATTCCTAGATTTTAGTATTTAATATTTATATACGTGTATTAAACAAGTGGTGCACTTCAAAAAGAAATCACTAGGCCATGGTGTAATGTGGGATATAAAAGATGTCCTGGTTTTTTGGAGGTGTCTGGAAAAGTAGGACCCACATAATGGTAGGAATACACAATTTACTAGTTTCGGTCACTTTTCACCAAGTCTGACATGTAAATAAATAGCACTGCAGTACAACAAGTAAAAAAAAAAAAGGCAGTTGAAGAGATTGCATGCTCTTCTGCAAATATTTGGTTTCAATATGGGCTTGAAATTCTGCTATCTTTCTACACAGGTATTATCAACAAACTGTAAAGGGAGCTACTCTTAGAAAAGTCAAAAGTAAATTTAGAAATAAAAAAACCTTACTCCCAGAGGTTGGCATTCCAACTCTGCATATAGTCATTCTGCAACAGGAACACAGCAGAAAAAGAGGTAATCTTTAATAGCTGCAGCTCAAATTAGATCTCAAAGTGGTCAAGAGATAGTTACATGCTAAAAGTTTAGTTGCAAAAAAACAGCAGTTACACAACATGCTATGCTGCAACTAAAAATATACTAGAATAACATTCATAGTGAGTTGCCTAAACTAACATGAGACCTATAATCAGTGATGACGAGAAAACCCTCCTCTACATAAAAATTTTCTCAAACCAAACCAGGTGTTTTTACATATATTTTAATGTGAGACCTATCTTCCACCCCTAAAGTCTGCTGTAACTAATGTTTTAATACTATAACACCAGATTCAGGAGGTAAAGTTTTTTTGGTCACTCCACCCTCCAATAGCGTAACTTTTTCATTTCTGAAAGCAATCATCTTTTTACAACTGTCTGCAGACAGTGAAGGCTGCTATTAGATGTTGGCTTGAGCACCTACAACTTGTTTTGTCATATTTTTTTTTATTTTCTTTCCTACTCTCTTGTTATTATTTCTTTATATGTGAAGCTTTGTGAAAGGAGGTTAAAAACTGATTGGTGTACTGCCACCACTTAGTCCTATTTTTACAGTTTATTCCAATAATCAAGGCATATTGTATACCCAACATTATTATGACTGTTTGGTTGTCCCTTGTTTTTGTTCAAGGCTTCTTTGGTATTGTAAACATTTTATTTCATCATAGCTTTGGTTTTGGTAATGCAGTCCTTTCTTTTTGATGGAAATATTATGAAAGTGCTCAAGTTATAAGGTATCATATTGTTACATTCATTTCTTGAACCTATGTGTTTTTCTAACATCATTCACATTTTATTCTCCAATTGCTTGAGATATTTTTGGAAGCAGTTTATGTTGCTTTGCTGTATAAATATTTTTGACTGTGTTGTGTATTGATACCTTGGACAAGTTGATGACTTTTCACTTTGCTTATTTTGATTGGGACAAGACTTGCAAATTTTGGATTCCTGGTGTGAACACACCATTGTAATCTGAGTGTGTGAACATTTTGGATTTGATAGGGCTGTTTTGAACCCTCTTTTCAAAAGTGATTAAGTTTTGGTTACGTCACTAATAAAACGCCAAACAATATTAAAATAATTCTGATACATGCAATTCCACGACATGACTGTTGCCACTTGATTTGTATATTCATAATTAATATCTGTTTTTGGTTTTCAGTAAGAATTTACATCTAAAGCATAAAGAATTACCTATTATCACTAAATTTAGTTTATCTAAAATATTCATATAATTTGTTTCTGATCTGTAAAAATGAATCATTTTGTTCTCGCAGGTGATCCATGCAGACGAGAAAATCATCATTTACTTTCCTTGTGAAGAGTTGGAATAAACTTTGAGAAAGAATCATTGCTGCCTTATTAAGTTACTGTTTTTCTGATATTTTGCCATTTATAATCCTTAAAGAAAATGAAGACTGAAGCTGTTAAAGTTATTGTCCTTGCAACACTTTTGGTGGTCACATTTTTTGCAAGTATGCTACCCTTATTCATTGCAAGGCAAATTCGCATGACTCTAGACCCTACAAGACGATCGACTCGTCAGAGGATTATTAGCTTTCTTAGTTGTTTTGGTGGTGGAGTGTTTCTTGCCACTTGCTTAATGGACCTGTTTCCAGAAGTTCAGGAGCAATTATTAAATGGAATGGAAAAGTTGAATATCAAAACAAGCTTTCCTTTCTCAGAATTTATCATGATATTTGGATTTTTAATGGTATTGACCACTGAACAGGTGAGCCAGTATACTTTCAGCTTTTAAGTTAGAAAACCTGTTTAGGTTTTTCTGAATAAAATGTGAATATCACATTTCTGTAGTTCTACACTGTAAAATTTGTTCTGCATTTTGTTGTACCACCAGTATTGCATATTACAGGTATTATAGAAATATATTGTACTGAACATACTTACAAACCACATGAAACAAAAAAACAACAATTTTTTATAATGTGAGGCAAAACAACTGCTATAAAATTGTCATTCATATCCTCCCATCACTCACAAGTACAGGTTATGAATTGGTTGTCTTACGATGGGTCATGTAGCTGTAACTGCCAATCATAGTTTGAATGCTTCAAGGTGTTAAGTAACCATGGCTAGATGTTGTATGTTTCACTTAGAGAGCAGTCAGACAAATATGATGTGGCATCAGACAGATACTTATTTTGCAAGATAAGTAAATTGTCTTCTCTCTGTTTTTGCAAGTAACTTTACAGCAAACATAATTCCCATCCCAATGAAGAATAATTTAGCAATAATCAAATGCTTCTTTAGCTCAATACATCTTGTGTTTTCATGTTGAATGAAGTGCACCAGGTTTTAAGTTACTTTTTTTGTCATTGTTACTGCTTGCACAAGTTTAGCTATACATTGTTTTATGCAAGAGTGTGTGTACCTGCCAGTCTTGTCCTGAAATAATTACCTTGATAATTTTAATACACATTAATTTTATACTAAACTAACATACATAGCACTTGGTGTTGTATTGCTTGTTCAATTTGTTTCTGTAGCAGTGATTCCTGAAATTTTTTTTATCGAGTTTGATATTATCAGGCCAATGTAAAAAAAACTAAAATACTGCATGAAAAAAAACTTGGGTTCATCATCGTTATTTAACTTTAGACAATTATGAACTTTCATCTTTGTCAGCTCTTGCCAAGTGGCCAATTTCACTTGCAAAATGTGTATGTGACCAACATAAAAGTTGGTTTAAATAAAGTTCTAATCATTGAAAACTGTGCTATGTAATATTAAGATAGTTAAAATAAATCCAGCAGCTGTACATTTCTTGTCAGTTCTTGTTTATCTTGTATAATAATTAATGCTTTTGTGTCATTTCAAAATCCTGCTCTAAATTATTTACTAGTCATCTTTGTCCATCTAATCTGCAGGCCATGCCAGCCTGAAACTACATAATCTTGAATTAATCAAAATAATGAAGAGAAATCACATAGGCAGTATTTCTATCACTTCAATAGTAGGAATAATTGAAAACCCTGATTTTGATTAGTTATTTTTGTGAGTTATGATACTAACAAACCTCAATTAGCTAAAAAAAAGTGAGCAGATATCTTAGTCAGTATTTTGATTGCTTGGATAGTTGAAGTAATAGAAAGTAGTAATAATCTGGGTTATTCTTGATGCATGATTTGAATCCACTGCTCAACTATCCTAGTCATTAGACTTCATGTAATTTGTAATTTTGAATTAAATGTATGAAAACTTCAATTTGTATTTAGTCTTTTGCTTAAAAACTTAGTGTATATAAACAGATTTATGTATGTAAATGTTATGGACTAATTACTTTTCATTTTGCCTTAGATAAACGTTCAATGTGGCTTTTTAGGAAGAAAAGAAGGGGAAATTGGAATAAAATTGAAAATTAACAAGAAAATGAAATTTACCCACTTGTGAAATACTGAGATGAAGATAATCAACTTTAAGCTGTTTTTCTTTTGTTTAGATTATTCTGACCTGGAAAGAAAGAAGTCCAGAAACGCATCCTCTTCTTGGTCACAGTCATAATCACAATGTACTTGATTCAGACTACTCAGTTTCACCTGCCTTTGATCATCAGTCTAGTATTGAAAGTGTGGGAAGTCTGGAAGGTATTAGCAACCACCCACACCCAGAAGACCACATTTCATTTTCTGTACATGAAGATCCTAGTTCTCATTCTACTCTGCGTTCAGCACTATTAGTTTTAGCTTTGTCTCTGCATTCTGTGTTTGAAGGACTAGCTATTGGGCTTCAGCCTAATGTTGAAGATGTACTAAAAGTGTTTGGTGCAGTTACCATACATAAAACTATTATAGCTTTTACCCTTGGATTAAATGTAGTCCAGAGTAAATTTTCACACAAAACAGCAATTATATGTATATTGCTATTTTCTGTAATGGCCCCATTAGGTCTAGCGATTGGCCTTACTGTCATGAATGTGGTCCAAGGCAGTGGGATAGCACTGACTAGTGGGGTTTTGCAGGGTCTTGCTTGTGGTACGTTTCTGTATGTTACTTTCTTTGAAGTCCTACCTCATGAACTAAATTCTAGCCATGATCGTCTTCTAAAGCTTGTCTTTGTTATTCTGGGATTCTGTGTGGTTTGCACACTTGTTGGGCTTCAGCCTGATTAACGATGAAAAACTTATTAGAGCTAAGGAAATGGATGCATATATTTTTACATTTTCTATTTTATTCTGTCTTTATTTATTCAAAGTTTGAATAACCTAAGTATGTAGAAACTCGTACATGTATTTCCCATGTTTAATTTCTATGCAAGGAATGACCATTATCCTACTTCATTGGTTGAATTACACACAGTGAACATAGAATTTTAGAAATTATTTGATAAAAGTTGAGGTAACAGACTACTGTTTCTAGGTGTACATGTTTTATTACTTTATATAAACATTAACAGCAAGTTCATCTCAAATACAAACACTTTTATGAAATCATTTTAAATTTTACTAACCAGAAGTTTTCATTTTCAACTTTATTGAGAATGTTGTTACTCATCAATCTTAAATGAATCTCTAATAAAGATGTGAATCAAAACACTGACTTAGTAAATGTTCCAATTGTAAATCAATGTATTGAATTTGTGTTCAAGTAGCAGACTTTATCTAATACTCAGTTTGGTTAAAAGTGTAGTTGTGTTGTAATTTGGCAGACGTGTTAGTATAAATATCTTTCAATTTGTTAAGTCTTCACCTTCATTTTGAATTGTCTGTAGGATTGATCGTAAAATAGAGTTGATGTGGTTTTAAATTGAGTCAAGAAATTCAAGTATTTTTTTAAAAATATATATTTTAGCAGGTTTTAATTTTGTGTACATGTGTTAAGACAACTTATTTCAAAAACAACTGTCAAAACAGAATCAACTCAACCATTACTGTAAACCCATCAGTGGTGGTGTAGTAAACATGAGTAACGGAAAACATTTGGTTATTACAATAACGTTTCATTGTTTCTGAGCTTTGTTTTAACATCAGGAAGAAAAACTTTAATTTAGTACAAGTGTCAAAATCTCAATTACATCATATTCTGTCTTATTTTTATCAAATGATAAAAGTACAAAAGACACGAGTATGAATGTACTGTAATTGTGTTGCAAATTAAACTAACAAATGGTAAGATTTAAAACATTCATTTGTTTTCATGTTACTTGGACACTTGGCACCATAAGAACAAAAAATGACTTTGTAATATAGAGAAAATATTTGTCTTAGGTGTGCAATATAATACATTTAGTTCCTTTTTGAACTTGTTTTTGAATTTTTATAGAAGAAACAGGTATTTGTAATTAAATCTGTATTGTGCATTATGGGTGATTATGATTCGTAAGTTTCTGCAAAACATATTGTGATGCACTTTACTTTTAGTTATGCTATTTATTGCACTTAACATGTTGAGTATTTGATGAAAAGGGAAGCATATTTTAGTACTGCAAATTTTCATTCCAAGTGTTGACTTGTAATAAAGACTTTTGTTATGTATTATTATTGTATATGCTGAAAATCAATTACAGAATCAAACATAGCAGCTTCTAGTCGATGAATTTGACACCTACTGCACATTCGAAAAAACATTACTATAGATGAAATTTCATGATGTAGTTATGCATAAGTAGTAATATAAGTTTACCTTATGCTACCCCTATAGCACTTTATAGAGGTCTATATCAATTAAATGCAAAAACTAGGCTTGTGGTTGGCATGCCAGGATCTGGAGTGAAGATTGTGATGCTATTGGACATGTTCTGCATTTTCAGATGTGGGTATGTTGCAAAAGTGAGCCAATTCAAAGAGCTTCATAAAACCCTGTAGCAGTAGGTGCTATTGACTGGTTGCTGCTTTTCTGGTTTGTAGTTAGAAATTAGGTATGACTGTACTGAAATCTGTTATCTTATTTGTTTTAGCTGTATGGAATATAAGGTAATGTTCAGGAAGAAAGTTTCAATTTGTGAAGTACTATTGTAAGTAGACAGCCAAATAAAATAATCCTCATTATGTTTCTAGAATAATTTTACTGTGTTCTGTAAAATTTTTAATGTTTTTAATGGTCCTATTAAATAATATTTTCTTTGATATTCTTCCAACCTGAAAAAAAATGGACAAATGTATTAAATTGCTAGTGTGATATGTGGAAGGCAAAATATGAGGTTTTTAAGAGTAATTAGTAAGGATTATTGGTCAATCCACCTGCAGTGCCAAGGATGTGGGTAAATGTTATGCTTGATATAATTTAATTTTTCAAATTAATGATTTTAATTCAAAATATTTAACACCAAGTATGTAAATGCCCAAAAATGTACAATTGATGATCAAAAACAATATTCACTATTATTGCTTAAAAGAACAATATAATCCCCATCACTAAAAAAAAACAAAGGATGATATTTGCTTGAATTATTGTAACTCTTCCATTCCATATATTATTGTCACAGTTACCCTTACTTTGAACACTTGTTCGTTATTGAAGCTGATGTAGAGGGCGTGCTTAGATGTTTGAATATATTTATTAATATAGGTATAAAGGTGTTCCTTTGTATTGGTTTATTTTGGGCTTGAGTTGTTGTATAAGTAAGGCTTCTTTAATTTTGCGCTTGTTCATGTTTGTTTCTTTATTTAGTATTTAGGTGTTTTCTATGGTTATGTTGTGGTTACTTGATTTGCAGTGTTCGAAAACGTGTGAAGGTGACTTTTTGTGTTCTTTGAATCTGGTTTCCATTTTTCTTGTTTCTCCAATATAAAGTCGTGGCAGTTATAACATTGTATTTTATAAATAATGTTGGTGAGGTGTTTGTCAGTGTAATTTTTACATAGTATAGATTTAAGTTTTGTGCCTGGTTTTTGAATAAATTTGGTATTAACTGGAATGTCATATTTTGTTACTAGTTTTTGCCAAATGTTGGTTATTTTTTCTGCTGATGTCGAGAATATATGGTATGCAGCAGTATATGGTTTCGTGATTTTTTGATTCGTGAGATATATTTACTTTTGTTGGTTGATTTTGCTTTCTGTCCAGGTGTGTGCATATAATGTTTTCTATGGTTTGTGGAGGAAACTTGATGTTGATGAAGTATTGTTTTATTTTGTCTAATTCGTCGTTAATTTTCTCTGGTGAGCACAGTTTTATCGCTGTGTTTATTTGGTTTCTTAGTATGTTGAGTTTTTGTTTTGTTTCATGTGCTGAGTCCCAAGGAATGTATAGTCCAGTATGGGTTATTTGTCGGTGGATTTCTGTTTTAAATTGTGTATCGGTTCTTGTAATTTTGAGGTTAGGAAATGATATTTGATTGCTTTCTTTTTGTTCACATGTGAAGTTAATGTTGGGATGTATAGCGTTAATGTGATTGAAAAAATTGTGTGTGTTCTGCAGATGTGAATCCCGCAACCGTGTCATCTACATATCTGTGCCAGTATAGTGGTGGATGTAATGCTGTGTTAATTGCTTGTTTCAACTTGTGTCACAATAATATTGGCTAGAACTGGTGATACTGGGTTGCCCATGCTTAGGCCATTTGTTTGTATATAGTTGTGGTTGTTGAACATGAAGTTTGTCTTCATCGTGGTGAATTCTATGAGGGTTGCTAATTGGTTGCTGGGAATGTCTATAGACGGGTTAGGGTCTCGGATATAGAGTTCCAAGGCTATCTTGCAGGCTTCAGCGGTTGGGACTTTTGTAAAGAGGGATATAACATCGAAACTGGCCATTAAGGCTTTATGATTAAGATTAGACTTGAAATTAGAAGAGTCTGATGAATGAGCTGGCTGATGTTACATATTTGGAGAATGCCCATGCTATGTATTTACCAAGATTGTAATTAAACGATTCATATATAGACATTATTAATCGTAATGGACAATTTGGTTTATGAGGTTTTGGTGATGCAGTATATTTGTGGTGTGCGTGAATCAATTTTGCGTAGGTGGGAATAAAGTGTTTGTGAAATTGTGTTGGCTTTTTTCATTTTAGTAGTATTTTTAGTTGCGTTTCGTGTGTGTTTGTTGGATTTGTGTGTATTGGTTTAAATTTGTGTCTGGTAGGATGTTAGTTTGTTTATATATATTTATTTGTGTTCATTATGATTATAGAGTTTCCTTTATATGCTTTTAGAATATTTTTGTCTTGTTTTAGGTTTTTAATGGAATTAATGTCTCTCTTTGTAAGATTGTTTTTAGCTTCCTGTTTTGTGAAATTATGTTGATGGTTTTGTGAGAAAATTCTTTGATAAAATCTTTTAGGATGTTGTTTTTAGGTGTTTCTGGAAAATATAAATTTTTCATTTTTCGTGGGAAGTTTGGCTGTTGATGTCAATAAAATTGTCTGAGTTGTCTTTCTGTTGGTTGTTTTCGGTTTTCTTGTAACATAAGCCAGCTCATTCATCAAAGACTCTTAATTTCAAGTCTAATCTTAATCAACTTAATCATAAAGCTTTAATGGCCAGTTTCGATGTTATATCCCTCTTTACAGTAACAAAATACGACATTCCAGTTGATACCAAATTTATTTAAAAACCTGGCACAAAACTGAGGTCTATACAATGTAAAAGCTACACTGACAAACACCACATCAACATTATTTATAAAATACAATGTTATAACTGCCGCAACTTCTATGTTGGAGAAACAAGTAGAAAAATGGAAACCAGATTCAAAGAACATAAGTCACCTTCGCACGTTTTCGAACACTACAAGTCAAATACACACAACGTAACCGTAAAAAACACCCAAATACTAAATAAAGAAACAAACAAATGCAAAATTAAAGAAGTCTTACTTATGCAACAACTCAAGCCCAAAATAAACAAAGGAACACCTTATGCCCATATTAATTTAGTCAAACATCTAAGGACGCCCTCTACATTCCGACACTCAGTTACACAACCCCTTTGAAACATGTGGTCAGCTTCAGGTCCGTTACCTCTTCCTTTCTTTGAGAACCTGACGATGACCGAAGAAGGTCGAAACGTTCGTTCTTCCACGTAAAAAAGTTTCTCAACCCAAACAAGCCGTTTTTTACATGCATATATATATATATTTTTTTTCTACGAGTGGGTTTTCTCGACATCACTGATTATGTTGATCTTTGTACAAGGAAGTTATGGGATTGAGACTGGTAATCACGAGACCTTAAGTACTTGATTATATATTAACCCTAAAATTGTCATTCGGGAACCATCGAATTTTTTCGGGCGTTTTCTAAACTTGATACGAAATTAAGTATGTTGATCTCATCAATGATAATAGTTATAAAACAAACTTTTTGGTTCAATTAATGTTTATTTTATTTCGATTGAACTATATTTATTTGTTTGTAGTGATTAGTGAAACATTTCTAATTTTATGTTATGGAATTTTTATAATTTAACGTAATCAAAGATACAAGTATATTTAACTAAATTTAAATGATAAAAATTCACCCTTATGCAAGTGAGATTTGTTTACGGAGATAACTTTTCAAGGCCATTTTAAGCTTTATTTAGCGATCAAGTTATTGCTGTCAATGTAACCCTGAAAGTAACTGATTTCACACTTACATTACAACTGTCTTTATCAGGGGCGTAGATTTTTTTACACCCGATGAGGGGTGATGATTTTTGCAACTACTTACGTGGGCTGTTCAACTTGCAAGTTAGTAATATCTAGTTACGTGAACCTGAAAGCTGTAAACATGCAATTACAGAGTAATCTTGTTGCCATGATACATGCATGTATATTTAGGCTACTGACTGATACTTACGAACTATCGCTTAGATCGAAAAGCTTAGAAGCACGCCTATATTAAAGATGTACATTTCGGCTACTGAAAAAACCTACATCTAGGGCTAATTATGTAATTCGATTGGTAAGAACACGAGAATCAAAAGAACAAAATTTGTAGGCCTGTGATGCAATAAAACAATTCAACAGACCATACTGTAGGGGGGGGAATGATTGTATGCACCATACCCCCCATCTAAAATGAAGGGGAGATTTCTACCCCATCCCCCCCAAGCTCTACGCCCCTGGTCTTTATCGGTAAGGTACTGAATTTTATGTGTATACAAATGTTAGCCGTAGCAAAAGACTAATATGTTACGTTTCAGAAAACAAACTTTTCTTGTTTAAAAATTGTTTATCTTCAAAGTGCTGTGAGCATGAATCTCGATACAGGGTTAACGGGAAGCGATCCATTATTGCATCAGAATTTTAGCTATAGCAACACGATATTTATACGATTTCGCATATTTCGATTTAGCATTATATTTGATGGTATAGTTGAAGAACCGATCACTAGGCCATGAAAATTGTGAAAGGGGAGGTAAACAACTGCACCACTGTCTAAATTCGCCAACGAGTGATTTGTTTGTTTTGAAAGATCGTCAATCCTACTTATCTTTTTTTCTTTTTTTTCAATCATAAATGTAATAAGCAGAAACTTGCTAAAGGTATTCCATAATTATTGTCTAACAACACTACACAACATCTTCCCTTTTGAGGCTTTTGATTACGTAACAGTCAGTCTACAGAGAGGGGAGATGTTAAATTGTCCATGTATTTACATTGCTTTCTTTTTGTTTTTCCAAAATTACCCAGCATTTTGCGTACCTGATTGTGGTTTTACAAGCCCAATGTTCTTGCTCCGTTACTTCCAAAAATTAAAATCGTACTTCACACTTTGAACTACTAACTGCCGCAGCAGGTAAACGTTTAGTAACCCGGATGTCACTTGTGACCATCAAAGTATAGTTCAGTTTTTCAGTACAGCGTGAATTTATAATAATCATATGTTCACTTCATTATGACTTTATATTTTATTTTTTTGTGTATTTAAAAGTCCAAACAAAATTACTTGAAATTAAGTAACATTATTACACATGTTGTACTAAAATTATGATATTTTACATTATAATAGCTTGTTTATTTTCGGTACAAATCTTTTTACGTCCAAGACAAGAGCTATTTCAAGTTGAGTAGGATGAGGACCAAATAATTTATTTTGCGACATTATTCCACGTTTTATTTATGTACATCTAAATATTATACTTTTGGGTAGGACTAATTGATGCCTGATAGTTCAGTAACTGTGTTCATTCATACACTGTACGAAACTGAAACTATTGGTGTATTTCTTTACAAATTTGTTAAATGTATAAATGTTTATGACAGTTATGGAAGTTAAGACTACCAGTTTATTTCTGTAAGCATTAAAACTCTTGTATTATATAATATTCTTATCGTAGTTCTGTTATGAAACGTCGCAATAAATTTAAAAAAGAACTTTCTATAGACTGAACAGAAAAAGCAGTGTTTCTCTTTAATACTTTTATGATAGATATTTTCGTTTTATTGATGTGGAAACAAACTAAACTTTTACGAGTGGTAAAATTTGATACACTGTGAAATTTTTACATTATCATGTCAGACATAACCTATCAAACTTGTTCCATGACGATACATTTCTGATCATTTAAGTATTGGACTTTGTATAGGCTTTGAAAGCGAAGTTTAACCTTTGACAGATCTTCATATGATCATGTGTTCGTTAGTGTTAATTATAAACACGCTTCAAGTTGTTTCTTGTACAATTTCATCATCGCTTTCTTTCCTGATCGTATTTTGATGTGCTTTTCACGTTGGTAATACTTCTTACCAATCATGATGCAGTATGTACAAAGTATGAGCTTTCATTCATGCTTAAAAGTAAATAGAACTCACATATACTGTGTGTAAGAATCCTTGTGAACGCAATATTTTAAGAATACACAATAATATACAATTTCGTGAATAACTAAAAATTGAATATTTTGAAAAGCAGGGTAATTAACTCTTTCACTCTAGAGTTTCTCTGATATTTTTCAGAA
Organism: Tachypleus tridentatus; assembly: GCF_004210375.1. Lineage (NCBI taxonomy): Eukaryota > Metazoa > Arthropoda > Merostomata > Xiphosura > Limulidae > Tachypleus > Tachypleus tridentatus. Next base: position 37,517,326 of record NC_134826.1, read on the forward strand.
AAATTATAATTATACCATTATTTGGTAATTATGATAATGTTTGGACGATCTTATATCAGTTGTTGTTATGGTCAGTAACTATCCGATAACATATGGTAAATTATTAATTACGAGCATATATCTTTCTAATTAATTTATATTCTACGTTTTGGCTGTCAATCTGCTGTTATTCTCAGCGAAGTCCTGAGCAGGATTGTGTTTTATTGGTTGTAACAGGATAATGGTTTAACTTCCAACAACAACAACAAAACTACTAGTACCTAGTAAATAGTTATTTTTCGATAAACGATGTGTAAAGAGAAAAGTATCGATTTGGGAATCGATTTTGCCACCACTAAAATAAATGAATTTTCTGGTTTGTATTATTTTGTGTTGTATTTACAGTCATGTTGTATGATACTTGTTGTGTTGTGGATTCTTCTAATGACAGTTAAACGAATAAACGTTTAACAATTGAATTCTTCAAGTTTCTCAGATATTCTGAAAGATAAAGTTAAAAAGCAGATATTTCAGTTTTAATTAAATTGGTAAGATTTTGTAGCTGCGTTATTTTCATATCGTTTTGATGTTCCTCAGAGTAGCCTACAGGAACATTAGGCCCGGCATGGCCAGGTGCTTAAGACGCTCGAATCTCCGTCACACTAAACATGTTTATCCTTTTAGCCTTGGGGACGTTATGATGTGATGGCCAATCCCACTATTTGTTGGTAAAAGAGTAGTTCAAGAGTTGGCAGTGGATGATGATGGCTAGCTTCCTTCCCTCTCGTCTTACACTGTTAAATTAGGGACGGCTAGAGCAGATAGTCCTCGTGTAGCTTTGCTCGAAATTAAAAAAAACAAATAAGTAAACAGGAACATTAGTAATAATAGAGAATTCGACAGATAGTTTGTGAGCATTGCGAAGATTTTTCTTCCTTCCTTGTGACAGAGTATTTTTGAACAGTGATTTAACTTCGACATCCATGGAAAGTTCAATGAGTTCATCTTGTAAATTAGATTCAATAGTTACCTTTTCTGTTTCCGAATCAAATAGTCAGGTACGTGCATTTTCTCCAAGTCCTTAAAGCGCACTTTAAAATCTTTACTCAATTTTCCAAGGTGCTTTATGTATATATCCAAGTTGTCATCAGAAATAATTTGGTCTTTATCTTCCAAATGCCGTAAGGTTGAAAAGTACTGAAATTGTTTTCGTAGTAATGAAGATTTAAAAAGGCCTAAGGCCCGGCATGGCCAGGTGGGTTAAGGCGTTCTACTCCTAATCTGAGGGACGCGGTTTCGAATCCCCGTTGCACCAAACATGCTCATCCTTTCAGCTGTGGAAGCGTTGTAATGTGATGGTCAATCCCACTATTCGTTGGTAAAAGAGTAGCCCATAAGTTGGCGGTGGGTGGTGATGATAAGCTACCTTTCCTCTGGTCTTACACTACTAATTTAAGGACGGCTGGCGCATATAGCCCTTGTGTAGCTTCACGCGAAATTCCAAAACAAACAAACAAAAAGGCCTATTTTGACTTGGAAGCCTAAGAATATTGTTCGGGTTTTAATAATTATTACATCTTTACCATGCAGACGAGTCTGTACATCATTTAGTTTTGAATATAGATTTGCCAAATAGAAAAGATGATTCTTATTCTTTTTCAACTAATAACATAGAAAGGAATACACATCTGTAAGAAACTCCACAGTTGAGTCATACAACTCGGCAAGCCTTTGAAAGTAAACACCTTTTGTCAGCCACCTTACTTCAGTATCCAATAGTAACTAGTTCACTAATTCATCACTTTTCACACGGCTTAGCAAACAGTCGCGAATTAAGGGGATGTGCTTTAGTTTTATTTATCGATCTGATGCATACCTTTAGAGTATCATGCAATTTGTCATTGAGGTTTTTTTGCCACAGTGTGGTGTCTGTGCAATACACAGTGAATAGTACACACATCGGGATCCTTTTCTTTAAGAAAGGTAGCAAATCCTCTGTAACCGCCAATCATTGAAAGTGCGCCATCTGTGGCAACCGCAATCATATTGCTGAGTGGAATATTGTGTTTGTTTAAATACTCCTCCAATCATTGAGAAATCGTCACCACTTTTGCATCACTTCTAAAATATCTTGCGAACAAAAACTTGTCAATAATTTGTTTTTGAATTTGGCTAAAATACTTCACATAAGTATGTGAATGTTTGAACTACCAAAAGTTGATACATCACATTGAATGTAAAACTTACAATGCATAAGCTCAGACGCAAAAGTTTTTTCCACATCTTTAGCCATCTCATCAACAAGTCTTTGAACTGTATTTGCACTTAAAGGCGAGCATTTTAAAACAGGACCAGAGTCTTTTTTTCATAACAGTTTCAATCACTTCTTTAATTGATGGTATTATGATCTCCTCTGCAATAGTATACGGTTTTCCTTTATTTGCTTTTTTGAGATAAATATTATATGATGCCCTTAACTCTTCTTCACTATCAATATGAGCAGGTGTTTTCATAAATGACATTATATTTCGTCGATTTTTATATTTTACTTTCAACGTTCTAAAAAAATCAAGATCTTTATCTTTCTTATCAGGATGAATTATTTGAAGGTGGTCTTTCATCTTTGTTGATTTCATAGCATCATTATTAAAAACCTTTTTGCATATAGGCTTCGTTTCATTTGTAAGCGAATGTAAGAATCCATATTTTAAGTAATCTAGCAAATATTGTCGTCACTTCTTTCTTGGATCTGCAGCTGCCAGTACGGTTAATGGGGTCGGGGCTAAAGTTAAATAAATGAACTTTATCAACAGGCTGCAAGAAGCACAAGTCAATGTTTTAACGTTTTAAATTTAAAGCATGAGCAAAAGTGCATTGAATTTTTTGTTTGCTTGTTTTTGAATTTCGCACAAAGCTACTCGAGGGCTATCTGTGCTAGCCGTTCCTAATTTAGCAGTGTAAGACTAGAGGGAAGGCAGCTAGTCATCACCACCCACCTCCAACTCTTGGGCTACTCTTTTACCAACGAATAGTGGGATTGACCGTAACATTATAACACCACCACGGCTGAAAGGGCAAGTATCATGGGTGCGACAGGGATGCGAACCTGCGACCCTCAGATTACGAGTCGCACGCCTTAAAACGCTTGGCCATGCCGGGCCCTGCATTGAAATATATAAAGTAATAGAAATTCTATTTAGTTTTTATTGCTATCAAACTACGTAGCCATGTGACACAATGTTATACACTTTTCGTAGATCTGAAACACAAAATTTTCACTTACTTATTTTAAGTACAGAATTTTGATATTTTAACCTTTCAAGTACTGTTTTATTAATTATGATACCTAATGTGCCTTTTAAACTAAACAAACTCATACCATCACTTCCGGATACAGCAAACACTAATAAATAATTAAAATAACCAAGAAAAAACTATCATTGGTTTGTTTTTGAATATCACGCAAAGCTACTCGAGGACTATCTGCACTAGCCATCTCTAATTTAGCAGTGTAAGACTAGAAGGAAGACAGCTAGTCATCACCACCCACTGCCAACTCTTGAGCTACTCTTTTACCAACGAACAGTAAGAGTGACAGTCACATTATAACGCCCTCACGGCTGAAAGGGCAAGTATCATTAGTGCGACAGGGATTCGAACCCGCGACCTTCATATTATGAGGCTTAACCCACCTAACCATGCCGGGCCAGTATCATTCGTAATCATTAGGAATGTAAGCCAGAATGCACCTAAAACATATTGAAGAATATGTTACGCTCACAATGGTTCCTGATTGGCCCAATTACAACCGTCAGTTGAGTGGGTGGAGAGTAAATGACTGTCTTGTCCAGACTCGTGAATGACTCCTGAATTTTTTGTACGATTAATTTATGGCTGGTATTTTTATTTCCTTGATTAGAAGACTCTTTCTTTCTGTACAATATATTATCTCGATTTTACCAACAATATTTAATAAGTCTTGCAATGATGCTTCTGTATTAACAATTTCTAACCGAAACCCAATCGTTTCACGAGTGATTCACAACTCCCGGAAATGTATCATCGACCCCTAGCAGTCGATATCGACCACTTTAGAGACCTCTAGTCTATATGAACGTAAATGTGTTTTGTACTGAGAACTATAAAATTGGTGTGATTGTGTTTAATGCATCTGCTTTCAAAGATAAGGTTTTGTTTTTGAACAAAGTTGAGTTATCTTTACATGGCATGTTGACAATCTTTTGTGTACATACAGTATTCTTGTTGTTAGGAAGTGACTATGTGGTTTCTTGTTAGAAAATGAAACCTGCTCTTTAAGACTAATGGTAAGAATAAGATTAATTAAGAAACTAATGCCAATTTCATAGGTTTTTCATATGTCACACTTAAAAATAAATACAATTGTAGGAGTCAAATCGTGAAAGTAAAATATATATTTTTTTCTTTTAAATACAACAATAAATTTGATGATTTTCACGATATCATGGAAACGTGTAGATTCAAAAAATCAATCTGACACAAAAATACAAAAACTTGTAATTCAGAGCACTTTCGAAAGTGAGTGAAGTATTTATAGAATACAAATACTAATACTAAGTATATACATATTTCAAGGATTTCAAGACGTACGTTTCATTTTTTTTTTAACGTTTGTAACGTTTAGTACCGAGAAAGCAGCAGATCGAAAACGTTATAACAGAAAGGTAGACAGTAGTGAACCACAATACCAAATAAGGAAGATACAGGCTTGAAGCCCATTGCTGGAGTTATCCCTGGACACATTCTGTGTCTTGACCTAGAGGTGATAAAATTCACAGCAATGGACCCCAGTGCCAGAGAGACGTGGTATATTGATATAAAATCCCATTTCTTTAGAAAAAGCTTCTGTCATGACAAAATAATTCAATGTCACCAAAAACAGGTAATGGGACGGCGAGAAAAATCCATGAGTGAATTTATCTTAATGAAAAGACATGAATTATGTGGTTTGTCGCTACACACCCTAAGATTTCGATAAAGATGTTAGATAATGAACAGAAGTAATTTTTGTAAGGATCAATAACAAAGCTAACTTTGGTGACAATCTGATGAAATAGTCCACTTGTTGCTGTAAGATCCCATTTGTATCTATCAAATTAGAAGAACTACTTTTAAAAATAGACCTACTAAACTTCTTGGATAATCGGAAAAAAACACCAAACATTGTGTACATAATTCTGTATTTCCGACTCAAAATCAAAAGCTACTCGGGGGAATTGTTCTGACTTCAGAAGACGAAAGATGACAGTAATCCAGAATCTACAAAAAGTCCGCTTCACATATTCCTTATGTTATATTTGATTTAGTCTCAATTAAGGTTCAGTAACGAGAGAAAAGTGAAGAATACTTAAAAATTACTTAAATATATGTTGAATAATCGTTAATACTGTTATACGGATTATAGCCAAGATAATTTCTTGTGTTAATTTAATTGATAAATTAACTGATGCCCCTCAGTGAACTCAGCAGATAGCCCGATGTGGCTTTGCTGTAACATACACATACACACACAACTAATGCTAAGTCTATGTTATTGAATATATTAGAAGACCTCATTAATGAATTTATAGATCTTCAAAATGACGAGTTAGCATTGTTTCAAAGTAACTTTAAGAGTTTCGATATAGATGAAATGCTCTACGGTGTGTAAAAAATAAAGCACTCATTTAATTTGTATTCCGTTGTCTCTGCTTGAGTTCTTTATTTCACACGTAAACTTGGTGGCTCGTGTGGTTCGCTTGCGAAAACACAACCCAAATAAATTTCTTCGTAACAAGTATAAAGTCGAACCCAACGACTAAGCCAAAAAGGCTTCCCATACGTCTATTATTCGTCAGGAACATTCTCGAAATGTTAAAGCACTGAGTTCATTTATATGTAAAAACATAGAGCTTTCTTTACCCATTACCCTTTAAAAAGTTGTTTTTACGTATATATTTTTCTCTACAAGTGGGTTTTCTTGTCATCACTGAGTTAATTTGATCTGGTTTTTATTTTAATTGTGAAATGCATTCCTGATTATACATTCCTGTCAGGGTTATGTCTACTAATTAATACGCATATGCTGCAGATGGTAGTAAAGAAATGTAAATTTATATCTTTATTCATGTAACTTTTTTCTCAAAATATTATAGTTTGGTTGCACTGGTTAGATGCTATACGTTGACTTTGTTTGTTTTGGAATTTCGCACAAAGCTACTCGAGGGCTATCTGTGCTAGCCGTCCCTAATTTAGCAGTGTAATACTAGAGGGAAGGCAGCTAGTCATCACCACCCACCGCCAACTCTTGGGCTACTCTTTTACCAACGAATAGTGGGATTGACCGTCACATTATAACGCCCTCACGGCTGAAAGGGCAAGTATCATTGGTGCGACAGGGATTCAAACCCGCGACCCTCGGATTACGAGTCGCACGCCTTACGCGCTTGGCCATGCCAGGCCACTATACTTTGACATGACAGGATTTAGATAAAACGTTTCCAAGGTCATTCGTAAACAAATGAGCCTATCCCTCTGTGTGGTCAGCACACTAGATAAGTCTTTAATATTGATTGATGTATTGAACATATGCAGAAATGAACACAAGTTCCAGATGTGAGCGGTAGGCCTTGAATTTAAAATTAGTTTTTACAAGGAAAGCTAGTGTTTCTTTCCGAACAGCTTTGACGCGGTCTTGTTTCACCTGTTCATAAAAAAAAAGTCAGACATCACTTTCCACTGTTTTATTTCATGAATAAAGATTTGTGTCCAACTTCTGTTATCCCCTGCTGAGACAGCGGCAAGTCTTTGGATTTACACTGCTAAAATAAAGGGTTAGATGCATCTAGGTCAGTAGTTGTCAACCTTTTCTGACTTGCGGCAGTGACTTACGACAATCTGAAAATTTTCGCGGCAAACGTGGAAAGCCTTAACGATTTTTTTAGGTACACGTTATACGGTAAGCGTTAAAAGCCTTTGAACGAAAATCACGGCCAAAGTAAGCGATATTAATGTCATGTGCACATTGACAATACCATCGCTTGCTTTGGCCGTGAGTGTTGTTCTAAGGCTTTTTAACGATTTTGTGGTATAGCAGAAAAATCAAAACTTTTTAATTTTACATCTGTTTTCAATGTGACGCTTGTGCCTGCTTCCGAGAGCAAATCAAATTGAAGCGAGTTTTTAACGTAGACAAACAAGCTCGCATTTCATCATCGACTGTAAGAAGCCTTTCTCTCTTTCTGGCTTTAATTTTCGTCAATGCTGAAAATCCAATTTTGCAAAACCACGAAGATGCAAATGAAAGCAGAACTTCAACTGCTTTTGAACTGATTGCAGAATATGAATTTTTAATGGAAATCCAAAACTCATCCAAGCTTTTTTCGGTAAACAATGACTGATAAACTTTGTCGTTTCGTAGATCAATGAGCTGTTCTTCCTCCTCAGTTGTAAGATTTGTTGTCTCGTTGATTCCAAATGGATAGGTCACCCAGTTATATTTGTCGACAGCAAGTGATGGGAAGTAATGTTTTAGTCCAGACTGTAGGTCGCTTAATGTGTTCAAAATTTGAGGAGCAATTTTCTTCTTTGACGGATATTCGTTAACAGAAGGAAAACAATCAAGGACTCCTTTCGAGATCTTATTCTTCTACATCGTCACCTTCTCATCGAAGGCCTTCAATTTGGATGTTGCAGTAATAATGTTTTCAGATGGTTCTTGGAGACTTAAGTTCAGAGAATTTAATTTGTCAAACAAGTCGGAGAGAAATTGAACCTTCAGCTACCACATTTCATCGTGAAAAGAAAATTCAAAACCTGCTTCCTTAACCTAAAAAAAAAAAGAACTTACTTCAGGTTTTAGTTGGACGCTTTAGCACCTTTCCTTTCGAAAGCCATCGAACTTCAGTGTGATACAGTAGCTTTTTGTAGTCTGAATTCATCGCCTCACAGAGAAGAGAGAAAGGTCGAGATTGAAGTGGCCGAGACTTCATGAAATCACCACTTGAATAACTTGATTCATAACAGATTGCAAATCTTTTGGCAAAGATTTGGAGGCGAGCGCCTCTCTGTGAATCATGCAATGAACAATCCTAATGTTTGGATTCTGTTGGCGCACCATAGTGCCACTCTCATATCAATTTCGCAACAAAGTCTGTTCCTTTTCTTCGTTTCTATGTCTACCATCCTCGAATAGAATTGCTCGCAAAGGTACGTTGTAACAAACGGTATGAGCATCTCAAGGGCTTTCTTAACAATAAGAGGATACGCTACGATTTGGTGACACCAAAACGTTGAGAGCGTTGTTGTTCTGAAAAGTTGCTGTTGAACCTGGCTCTGCTGAAGTTCAATGATATCGTCGAGGTATACATCATTGACATCTGCCGTCGCAACACTAAACGTGAATGACTGTCTCACCCATGCTGGATATGACTCTCTGATGGGGAAGTATCCGTCGAGAGACTTTGCGAGCTCATCTAAGTGCATGGCAATTGCTTGCTTCAGTTCCCCTGGTAGAGAAATGTCTCTGATTTTAGACACATCTTCGATCTTACTTACACTGTCGTCCAGCAGGGGAAAGTTTGCGAAGTTATCATTCTCTGTTCGTCGTTTCCATAACGGTAACTTTTTTGAAAAACCTTCAGGTTATTTTCTGCTTCGATGATGTAGACTCCACTGCCCTACATCTGTTGATTGAGATGATTGAGAGCATTGAAGATATCGGCCATGTACGCCAAATTGAGAATAAACTCAAATTTTTCGCAGCAATCTGCATGACAATGTTAGTGCTCTCACAAAAACAGGGCTAATTCCACACGCATGGCAAAAACACGATTCAGCACCTTTCCCCGGGATAACCATCGAACGTTAGAATGGTACAGAAGTATCTCGAATTCAGAGCCCATTTTATTACACAGCTCTTTGAAGATGCGGTGCTTCAGGGCACTATTTCGTACAAAGTTCACAGATTCCACTACAATTTTTAATACTTCTGTCAGGTTTGGCACAAGGTTTTTGTTGCCAACGCATGCATGTGCAGAACACAGTGCGTTACAATGATGTGTGGTGCATCGGTTTTCACCAGCGCACCAAAACCAGAGTTTCGTCCCAGCATGACTGAAGCTCCGTCCGAACAAACTGCAGAAACCATATCCCACGAAAGATCGTTGTCTCTGAAGAAGTCATCCACAAGTTTCTTCACTTCGGCTGCCTTAGTTGTTGTTGTAAGAGGCTTACAAAATAAAAAAATCTTTTATCTCGTCGTTCTTCACATAGCGCACGAATACAACAAGCTGGCTTAGATTGGAAACGTTGGTGGTCTCGTCCAGTTGAAGGCTGATTTTTTGATTGGCTTGAAATCAGATCTGCAACTACTTGAGCCAAGATATCTCACTCATGTCATATATTCTGCAGCTGATTGTGTCATTTAAAAGAGGAATTTGAGATAACTTATTTTCAGCAGCTTTTCCCAGCATGATATTCACCATCTTCAACGCAGCTGTTTTTACGAGTACTTCACCAATGGTGTGTGGTTTGCCCTGCTTTGCGATCAAGTATGCAACTTCGTACGATGCTGTGAGGATCGGTTTGTCGATGGGTACAAAGCCGAGAACAGGCAAAGTAGCCTTTTCATCGAACCTGGCTCTCTTTACCTTGAATTCAGCAAGCGTTGTGTTCTTGTATTTCCCATCTCCATGCAGCTTTAGGGAGTGTTCTCTTAGTTTTGCCAGTGCTAGACTAGAATTGCTCAACTTGGCATTGCAAATCATGCATTGAGGACGCTGACTCCCATCATGTTCTGTTATACACGTTAATCCATATTGTACGTATTCGTCCGACCACTTTCTGTTTTTGCTCGACATAGTTAGTATGAAGGGATTGAAAAATTATGAAAAAAAATTATAAATGACGCACGATTACTACAGTCACAAGTCGACTGCTAAGCGCACAAAGTTCCCTGCAGCACAGATATTAAGGCCAAGTGATGTGACGTGATCAGCCGCAGTTAATGATGGCCAAGTGGAGCATGACGTCACGAATCATACGAGTGGGGTGAACGGAACGGACACACACACAACGTGTGTGTATGTCTTGACCTCCGCCGAACCCCTCAGACTGACTCACCGAACCCCTGGGGTTTGATTGAACCCCAAGTTAAGAACTACTGGTGTAGAGTTAAATACTTGGTCGTTATGGTTGTCTGCTATTTAAATTTTTTTTAACTGTTATAAGAAGTGAAGTAATTTTGTTATAGAATTGAACTAAGATATACAGTGTCTCAACAAATGGCTCAATATGTCAAATCAGTTAAAGTTTTAATATCCATACCAGTAGTCTCATGAATATATTTTGACTCTTTATGTGTTATAAAGAGCCTAGTTAGAGCTTATTATTTTATTTCAATTAACTTCTGTTGCATGAACGTAGTTTTTTCTTTTAAACGCAAAGCTACACAATGGACTATCTGTGATTTCTTAGTTGCTTATCACGGCTACTTAAAACAGATTTTTAGTGTTATAAGCTCTCAAGCTTGCCCGCTGCACCACCCTGACAATGTGGACAAAACTTTTACATTCATTTGAACTTTGGGTTCATACTTCAAATAGTGACGTCATGTACTATGTGGTATTTTACTGCTGAACTAGAATTGAGTAGATTTAGATTTAAAGTTTGGACAATCCACACAAGTGAGATATGTTTCTCCTCTAGTGATCGCTTCTTCTCTTCGGAGAATGGTTTGGTTTGTTTTGAATTTCGTGCAAAGCTACATGAGGGCTATCTGCGCTAGCCGTCTCTAATTTAGCAGTGTTAGACGAGAGAAGGGGTTCCCAAACGGTGGGTCGCAAAGCCTTGGCAGGGGAGTCGTGTAGCCTTGTTAGAAGTAGCTTGGGATAACATTAATTTTATTTCATCAATTACATTTTCATGTCGCGAGTGCCAAAAGGTTGGGAACCCCTGGACTAGAGGGAAAGCAGCTAGTCATCACCATTCACCGCCAAATCTTGGGATATTTTTTTACCAAAGTATAGTGCGATTGATCAACACATATAACGCTCCCACGGCTGAAAGGGCGAACATGTTTAGTGTGATGGGGATTCAAATCCGCAATACTCGGATTACGAGTCGAGTGCCTTATCCACCTGGCCATGCCGGACCCTCTTCAGAGAAGGAGTGTGTGTGTTTTCTTATAGCAAAGCCACATCGGGCTATATGTTGAGTCCACCGAGGGGACTCGAACCCCTGATTTTAGTATTGTAAATCCGTAGACATACCACTGTACTATCGGGGGGTTTCAGAGAAGGAAGAGTAGCGTGGTAACCTACCACTTTAGTATTGTGAAGCTGCAGTGGGCTATCTACTAAATCCACCGCATGGAATCAAACACTAAATTTTAGCGCTGTAGACTTTTTGCTGTCCCATAGGGTAGAGACATTGAGATCTTATATTAGAATGTTAAGCATATTACAGTAATAAACTGAACAAATTGAGAAACGAACATTGCTGTTATCCACATCATCTTAAACATCATGTCGCTCCCTTTCTTCAAAACGCCATTGTACGACCAGTCACGATATGGTAGACTGTTATCTGTGTGAATTAATTTGCATCATAGAATTACTGAAATTAAGAATATTATGTAGGATATTACCGAATTCAAGGGTTAATTTCATTAACTGTCTTATGGCTTCTCAAAAAAATACATACTTTTTTTTTAAATTCAGCGCATAAAACTGTATTAGAATAACGTTTATTCAAATAAAAAAATTAACAGGTCATCAAGCCAAAAAGCTCTCAGTTCAAACATATGCTGATGGTACTTTTCTACTCTTTCACAACACTTATCACGCCAAGAAGTTTCTAGAATACCTAAACTCACAGCATCCTTTGTTATCGCAAAACCATCAACATAATTTCACAAAACAGGAAACTAAAGAACAATCTTACAAGAAGAGACATTAATTCCATTATATACCTAAAACAAGACAAAAACATAAAAATTCTAAAAGCAGATAAAGGAAACGCTATAATCATAATGAACACGAATAAATATATCCAAAAAATTAACATTCTATCAGAAACAAACTAATTTATACCAATACATACAAATTCAACAAACATACACGAAACGCAGCTAAAAATACTACTAAAAATGAAAAAAGCCAACACAATTTCACAAACACTTTATTTCTACCTATGCAAAATTGACTCACGCACACCACAAATATATAGCATCATCAAACATCATAAACCAAATTGTCCATTACGACAAATAATGTCTATATATGAATCGTTTAATTACAATCTTGGTAAATACATAGCATGGGCTCTCCAAATATGTAACATCAGCCAGCTCTTTCATCAGACTCTTCCAATTTCAAGTCTAATCTTAATCAACTTAATCATAAAGCCTTAATGGCCAGTTTCGATGTTATATCCCTCTTTACAAAAGTCCCAACCGCTGAAGTCTGCAAGATAGCCTTAGAACTCTATATCCAAGACCCTAACCCATTAGTAGACATTCCCAACAACCAATTAGCAACCCTCATAGAATTCACTACGATGAAGACAAACTTCATGTTCAACAATCACAACTATATACAAATAAATGTCCCAAGCATGGGCAACTCTGTATAACCAGTTCTAGCCAATATTTTTATGACACAAGTTGAAACACAAGCAAGTAACACAGCATTACAGCCACCACAATACTGGTACAGATATGTATAAATGACACGGTTACGGGATTCACATCTACAGAACACACATTTAATTTTTTCAATCACATTAACTCTACACATCCCAACATTAACTTAACATGTGAACAGGAAGAAATCAATCAAATATCATTTCTTAACCTCAAAATTACAAAAACCGATAGACAGTTTAAAAGAAAAATCCACCGAAAAATCACCCATACTTAGGGGCGTAGATTTTTTACACCCGATGGGGGGGATAATTTTTGCAACCACTTATGTGGACTGTTAAACTTGCAATCTCTGATTACGTGAACCTGAAAGCTGTAAACATGCAGTCACAGAGTAATCTTGTTGCCACGATACTTGCATGTATAGAGGTTTTGCGTGAACCTATTAGTGTCACGTGACCACAACGAGGTTTGTAAACATACCGCCATATTGGGTGGCAATTGTCCCGCATGACTGAACGAGTTAACAACTGCTGTATTCAGTACTATTCACATGTAAATGGCTGCCGCTGGCTTTTCATCACTTGTAGCACACCTGACAGGTGCTGATAAGGCCAGGTATGAGGAAAAAGTGAAGGAACTGGGTGTAGGAGACCCGTATATGCTCCCGCCACGTGTATTTACGCCAGTAATATCCAGCCAAGACAACGTTGCTCAGAGTCAGACTGTTGCCGGAGTAGATCTGCCAAATATTACATATGGGGACATTTATATATATTTGATAAACAGGACTTCCACCTATACACATGAAAGTCTAAAAGGTTACAAAAGCCTTGATGCGTACAAGTACTTTGTGGCAGGATTTGTACAGAATGTCCAGATAACCAGGGCAACGTCGGATAAAGTCATCATTACAGCAAAGGATTGTACATCATGTTATATTACATACATGTATCATGTACTCTGTATGATAGCTTTAACTACATTTTAGACGAAGACTAGATACTGAAGTAAAGTAGGGCCCCCATTTTAATAAATGGTTCAATATTATTGTACTACATGTGTACTGACTGTTGTCAAAGCTCTAGCCTAGGAGCACTTCTATACATGTTTGTATAATGATATTAAGACACCTAATTGTCTAGGCTGTTTCAAAACTTAATTTTTGATTTATGATTAATATTTGGTACAGTATCAATATATAGATAATAAATAGTACAAGTAGACATAGACCGTTAAAGCTGGTCAATAGCCATGTTAGGTTTCTGTAAAAATAATTTAATAATTAACTGTTCTATTATTTTTTATATTATTTTATTATTTGAGTGACACATGTATCCCAACCTGATACCCAGTTGTCTTTGAAAGCTTATATATACACAACTTAATATTTTCTTTGTTATTTTACAGGTGTGCCACTCTCAGCGGCTAAATGAACCACCACTAAAGCCATGGGTTGCTAGCTGCAGGAATGGAGAGATAATATCTTCCCACTGCACCTGCAAGGCTGGACTAGGTGAAGTCTGCTCCCACGTAGCAGCAACTTTGTTCTACATGGAAGCTGTCGTAAAGAGACATCACAGCACAGCTTGCACATCGATGCCTTGTGAGTGGATTGTGCCATCCAGAGGAAAGGGACACTTAAAGCAGGTCACAGACATGGACTTCACAAGTGTCACAACCAAAAAAAAAAACTGACCGAGCAGTCTACAACAGCATGCCAAGCAACAGCACCAGCATGCCCCCCAATGATTGAGGAAGAAGTAAAGGCATGCTACCTTGCAATTCAGAACACTGGAGTGAAGTCTGGCTTCCTCTCATTGACTAAGGACTATGCAAGACACTATGTGCCTGCTGCAGTATCAGTGCCATTGCCACAACCATTGACACTGCTGCGTAGACATAATCCAATATCAGTGGAAGAGCTAAACCAGGTGTGTGATGACATTTTTACTTCACTGACGATTAGTGTTGAGGAAGCAACAGCTCTTGAGAAGCTGATCAGACAGCAATGGAAAAGTAGGCTATAATACGATCATCGTGCTGGTAGAAAAACAGCCTCAAAATTCAATGCTGCTTGTCATACCAGTGTCGCCAACCCTTCTAAGTCACTTTTGAAACAATTCTGTTACCCCCACGCTACCAAATGTTCAACCAAGGCAACAAGATGGGGATGTAAGCATGAAGAACATGCTCGATCATTGTATGTACAAGTGAGAAGGACACAGCACCAGCAACTAAAGGTAGTAGACAGTGGGCTACACATTATCCCGCAATACCCTTACCTAGGTGCGACACCTGATGGTCTGGTTGAATGCCTTTGTTGTAGGAAGGGTGTACTTGAAATAAAATGCCCACACTGCAAATGAGGCAAGCCACTGGATGAAGCTGCAGAAGATGGACAGTTTTGCCTGGAAAGGATTGGTGACAAACTCTCACTGAAGAAAAACCATGCCTATTATTACCAGGTTCAGGGTCAGATGCTTCTAACTGGTGTGAACTATTGTGATTTTGTTGTGTGGACAGATGACCAGCAGTCTCTCCATGTTGAAAGGATTATGCTGGACACTGACTTCATAAATAGAATGGTATGAGAGCTGGAGACATTCTTTAGACTGTGTGTTCTGCCTGAGTTCGTGGGGCAGAAATTCACAAAGCCATCAGAACAAGCTGATGATCAGCTGTTGTGCTACTGCCGTACAAGCAGAACTGATACAATAACACTACGGTGCAGCAACATGGGCTGCAAAGTTGTGATTTCCATATGGAATGTGTCGGGCTGCAAAGACAACCAAAGAAATGGACCTGCTTAGATTGCAAAAAAACTCAGTGAAAAGAAACAATAATCATATCAGGTTGTCACTATTTCGTTATTGCCTTTTGTGTAAATTTTAAATTGTTCACTGTTCATGTTACGTGAAAGGGTGCCAGCTAACACAACTGTTCATTTTCTGCCTCATACAAATAATCAATATTTTTTAGAATTTCACCTCTTTAGCATGGATGTTATATACCAGTACAGTGTATTTTATCTCAATGTGCTGTCACTACACATTATAATTTATATTCACCCTTTTCAGCCAAGGATATGAAATATTATTAATGGATGAAAATAATTAGACAGAGTGCAATATGTAGATATTCATGCTGTTTATTATGATTCACAACATACATGTTTGCAGGCAAAATAAAATTTAAGATATGAATTTCTAGCATACATTACGTATTATTTAAGATTTCCAGAAGTACAGTTTTTTTAACAAGGTAGTTTTAAACTATGCAAAAGTGTAACTCTTAAACAAGCACCCATGAATGAATACTGAAATGTAAACAAAATGAAGGTGTGTCTTATGTACAATAAATATATATAGGACAATGTCAATCAAATGGCACAACAGATGGAGAGATGTTTGTTAGAGCACATGCCACTCTTACTATTTTGTCTAATGTTGTTAAATTACAACTTTGATCAGTTTGTAACAGCGTAATTGGAATAGTACTTTCAAGCATAGAATACTTTTGGCGTACCATGCCGATCACCCTCTCAACATGTATTCTCGCAGAAGCAAGGACACGTGAAGTTTCAACATCCAGTGCACTAAGCTGTTGTTTTCCTTTTGTAAAAGCTGGTATTTTAAGTTCTGCATTACAGAAAGCAACAGATTCAGATATAGTGAACCCACGGTCTGCCAGTATAACATCACCAAGAATTATATTGGCTAAAAACCCACAGTTTTCGGTAAGATTGACATCACTTGTTCATCCTCCCCATCCCTTTGAGATAAAAATTATAACTCCTTGCGGAGCAATACCTATGAGGTATTATGGGGCTTGTAACTTGAATAGGTGTCTGCTCGTGCCTGGAGGTCTGACGGCCGCTGTATGAATATTTCGAAACAATCAATGATGCAGGCACACTTTGAAAACTTCTCACGAAAAGACACGGGCAACGTCATTCTTAGTTCCTCTCTCTCAGGCCAGAAAACAAATGTTGGTACCAGTCGAATATTCATGACATTTATGACCTCCTGAAATATTCGTGATACTGTTGAGGTGTGCAATCCAAATATGTATCCTAAGAGCTGCAGTGGCACATCCAATCGCAGTCTCATGAGTGTCAATATGAATTGTTGAAATTTAAAGACTGACTGTGTATCTCGGAAATATCTGTAAATTTGGTTGAATATGATCATCATCACTGCGTATGACGGCAGACCTGTACAGTATTTCTCGTCGTCATTTGCAAAAGTAGCATCTTCGAAACAGTTCGCTTTTGCGAACAGTCCTCCTTTCATAGTGGAGGACTTCATTCCGCAACTGTTGGCACTCAGATTCAAGTCTAACTAAGTCTGTGAATGATATTTCCGTCTGCATACATGTCTCAGTTGTATATTGTGATGTACACAAGTCAAAATTATCACATGTAGCTTCAAGTTCATCAGCAGAATCAGTACAGCTGCTATCAGTGGCAGCAGTGCCAGCAGATTCTATGAAAGCAAGGTCAAACAGCCCAGCAGCAGCTTCATGTCTCTTTTGTTGTTCTTTTCTCCTTTTGGTCACTTCTTTCCTGTTTTCATATTTACACAATTCAGCAGCTTTCCTTCTCTTCAGGGGAGAACGTGTAAAATGAAATATGGAAGGTACATAGACAGGTGATAGGGGATCATCACTCTTCGTCCCTGAAACAGAGTACAATAATTTAGTTAAAATATAGATCTACAGGCATCATCAGATAATATTTATATATATAACAGATACACTGTACACTTTTAACTGAATATATATATATATATAACTGAATATGCTGAACATTGTTTAACAACTGAATGTACAGCCAACAAAGTAATTATTTGCACACTTTTTAATCTTGTGCTAGTTGTGGTTTTCTGATGAATCACTTAAAGTTGTCCTTTAAGAGATATTAACATTTTGTCTTAATGTACAAATGGCTATATAATCTATTCATCATGAATAATATTGTTCCTTCAGTAAATTTACTATTCAGTTATTTAAAAGTAAAAGAAAAGTATGCAAAAAAATTTCTTTGACTGGTGCTGCAGTGTGTTCTGCTATACATATATCATGCATGTAAGTTTCAATTTATTCAGCCTGGCTATAGATGAATTATACATACCTGACACAAAATGTTTACTACAAAGTCTGGTGTGCTCTGTGGGTGTCCAGTTTTTCCTATTGACAACTGCAATCCATCGTCTTCTTCGGTCGGGATCTTTAGGAAATCTGTAGTATGACACATTTTCTACCTGTCCATGTCGATTTGAACAGTTAAATCCACAACACGAGTGTACCATCGCGCACTTTTGACTATGAATCACCCTTGTGTTGGAATATAAACACGCTGAGCGTGCCACCCATCATGGCGGTCAGCAGTAACTAGGTCAAGAGTGACGTCACACGCAAAACCTCTATACTTAGGCCTATCGACTGATACTTACAAACTATCGCTTAGATCGAAAAGCTTAAAAGCACCCCTATATTAAAGATGTACAATTTGGCAACTGAAAAAGCCTACATCTAGGCCTAATTATGTAATTCGATTGGTAAGAACACGAGAATCACAGGAACAAACACACAATTTGTGGGCCTGTGATGCAATAAAACAATTCAACAAACCAAACTGTAGGGGGGTATGATTGTATGCACCATACCCCCCACCTAAAATGAAGGGGGGATGTATCCCACCAATCATCCCCAGGATCTACGCCCCTGCCCATACTACACTATACATTCCTTGGGACTCAGCACATGAAACAAAACAAAAACTCAACATACTAAGAAACCAAATAAACACAGCCATAAAACTATGCTCACCAGATAAAATTAACGACAAATTAGACAAAATAAAACAATACTTCATCAACATCAACAAGATTCCTCCACAAACCATAGAAAACATTATACGCACACACCTGGACAGGAAGCAAAATCAACCAACAAAAGTAAATATATCTCACGAATCAAAAAATCATGAAACCATATACTGCTGCATACCATATATTCTCGACATCAGCAGAAAAAATAACCAACATTTGGCAAAAACTAGTAACAAAATATGACATTCCAGTTAATACCAAATTTATTCAAAAACCAGGCACAAAACTAAGGTCTATACTGTGTAAAAACTACACTGACAAACACCACACCAACATTATTTATAAAATACAATGTGATAACTGCCACGACTTTTACATTGGAGAAACAAGTTGAAAAATGGAAACCAGATTTAAATGACACAAAAAGTCACCTTCACACGTTTTTGAACACTGCAAGTCAAATAAACATAACCATAGAAAATACCCAAATACTAAATAAAGAAACAAACATAAACAAACGCAAAATTAAAGAAGCCTTACTTATACAACAACTCAAGTCAAAAATAAACCAATACAAAGGAACAATACCTATATTAATAAATATAATCAAACATCTATGCACGCCCTCTACATTCCAACACTCAGTTACACAACCCCTTCAAATATGTGATCAGCTATCAGTTACCTCTTTCTTTCTTTGTGAACCTGACGATGACCGAGAAAATCGAAACGTTGTTCGCTCTTCGCTCTTTTACATAAAAAAAAATATTCTCAACCCAAACCAGCCGTTTTTACATATATATCCTTGTATAATCTTTAGATGTGAGATAGAAAGAACAATAACTTAGGTTTTTTTAGATGTTCAAGTAAACAAAATAAACATTATTTTGCGACATCTATTTACCGCAAAAATATTTTACTAGTTTAAGTGTGTTTTCCAATACCGAAGCTACATCAGGCTATAAGCTGTGTCCATCGAACCGCTGATTCCAGCGTTGTAAATCCGTAGCATTACCGCTGTATCAGTCGAGGACTTACCATTTTATACATTTGTTTTAACAGTTTCATAACAAACTACTTTAGAAGTTTCAAAAATTCACAGCATATTACAAAGTAATAATTATCTACTTAATTTCTTACAACCCTTTCATTGGAAAACCAATTACCAATAATAATCTCCTTTCCCGTCTCTCGGCTAGCCGCTTTTTTATAGTAATCACGCAAGTTTGTAAAAAATTCAACAATGTTCTAGCGCTCTTTCATAAAACAAATATCGTTCATTTTTACGTTCTATAAATCTATAAAGCGGGGCTTGCTCAATACACAATCAAGAATATATATTGTGTGTAAAAAAGAAAATTATATAGAAACAAGCATAGGCATTAAAAATAATTAACCAGAGGAATTAGAAAAGCGAAAGACAGAGTAGAAAATGAAATTTGATGACGAGAAATTCACTTTTAGAAAGTAAGGTTTCGAGACGGCTTGAATGGGTATTGAAAGAAACTTTGTTAGAGATGAGCAATGTTTTGATCACCTTTAAATCACCATCAGGTACTTGATATTATGTGAGTAGTTTATCACTAACCACCCAATTCATATCCACATTTTAGAATAAGTTTATCTATTAAAATATACTGAGTAAGTTGAGACGTTGAAAATAGATCACTTGTTAGTAAAGGAAAATTAAATCGTTTCCACACATACTTTACCATGAAATAACAATAAAATATTTTTTAGATAATTCACAGATTAAGAGGACACACTGTTGGAAAAACACCATAGAATCTCATCTTGTTAATTTGAGAAGTACCACGAGAATTAGGATGGTAGTTTGTAAAATGAACAAGTAACTTAAACTCTATAAGACTTAGTATTGTTTGTAAGTTTGTAAAACTCTTGAATATATATACCATCATTTTTCATAACTCTTAATAATAACCATTATTTTAAATTATATTGTTTTTATGTTTGTATATTAAAATATATTTGTGTTGGCAAATAATATAAAGTTGATACATATTAATATTTTATTAACTTTTAGATTCAAATTCGAATTTCGGGTTATTTGAAATAGTAATACGTAACATAATAAATCGGAGGCCCTTCCGAAATAAATTGTAATATGTAACAAAGTATACACACAAGAAACACAGTATATTTAGAGCATGATATCGGAAAGTATCATTTTCTGGTATCAAAGATATAGAGTAAAAAATATTAAAATACCGGTGGTAGTTGTGACCCAATGTCACGGCTGCTAATGGTATGGACACGCAGCAGCAACTTGCGAAGTTTTCCCCCAGAGTGTAGACTGCAGGAAAATACAGTAACACAGACTACTATATAACCACTGAGTTGTATCTGCCAGTTGTATCTCCTAACTTCTAACTACAAATAATGTATTAAGTATAAGGACATCAAAACATGAATTGTAAGCACACAAACCAATGTAAATCAAACACCATTACAAAATACAGAAAGAATACTCCTGTAACTAACGCCACAACAATCAGAAAACACGAAATCTTATATCTATGCTCAGGCAGCACGTACACAAATACAAAATAAAGAAACACATGAACAAACAAAGCAAAGATAAACAATCCCCGGTCAACATAGCACAATAACCAGAAGACTGTCAACACAAAAACATTAAATGTGAGAGAAGAGAAATGATAGTAAGAAAATAAAATAGTTACTCTGATAGCTTATAAATACACTGGTGAAGAAGATAATAAGAACAGTACTCATTTTGTTTGATAGCATTCACGCCCTCGAAATGTTACTACGTATATCCGTAAATGCATACAAATTATTGTAGGCACAAGACAAGCGACATGAATCCATGCTTGAAATAAATAGGTTATATGGAACTTATTTAAGATTCCATTGCTAATATTAATAATCGGTTGTAATTTGCCGGTAATCTTATCAGTAATAATCTTCTTCACTGATGTGAGTTTCAGATGTGTCTAAAATGACGGCATACGTCATCAAGGTAGTTACTAACTGTATTACTGCATTCTAGTTAGAACACTTGAGCATTAGCAAAAGTTAACATGGTTTTCTGGCTTCAATAATACGCATATATACATACAAGAAAATAAAGAAGCCACAAAATGAATATACTGTAATAAATATAAAATTAAATAATTAGAAAGGTGTCACAGTTTTCAGAGTTAAATTCTACCCTCAAACCTGAAAAGTGATAATGTGTTATACGTTGAAGAAAGTTTGGCAATTGCAAACTTTGTTTGAAGAAAGGTGTTAATCATTGTTGTATGAAAGAAAAACTTTATAAAGGTAACACCTTTTATTAAAATATCTTCGTTTCTCGCCCTTAATAAATCGAAATTTCTAGAAATTTTATTGTTATTTAGCTGAAAGAAGTCTAAAGTAATGCGATCGGCGTAATCTTGATTCTCAACATTCTTTATAGTTTAAGAAACAATTTGAACAACATAGAAGGCAAGTTAGTTTAAAGATAATAACTGAATCTGTTAACGAGTTTGTTAGTCAGTTAACAAATAGTTGGCATGTTATTTAGTCATTTTATCTGTTACTATATACTAGTTAGTTCAACAATGTGAATATGAACTTGTGTTTTGAGGGTAAACTTTAAAACCATTACAACAGCACAGTTTAGCTGCTATAATGTATATGAAAACATATCTTGTAGCACAAAATGCCATATTGTGAATTCAGGTTGCAACTCACTCCATGATGGTCATCATCACCGGACATATGTAACAAGTGGAAGATCATTACTTTGTGTATGTAATTAGGTCTGAAAGACGGTTGGCAGAGATCCTAATTGGTAAAATCGAAGAAAGAGAAGCGAGAGGCAGTGTCTCAACTTGGCTCGATGATATTAGAAAACAAGCTGAAGTTTAGAAACTTCAAACAAGTTGTTAACGCAGGGAAGAGGATCACACAACAATCAACAACCATAGTAGTCGACCCTCAGAAATGGGAGAACATCATGACTGATTCATGGTTATCAGTCTTCACAAACTACATATTCATTTGTTTGTTTTATACCGTGTTTGACTAAGAAAAGATGTCATAATCCTAAATAAATAATCTTCTCTATCATATGATTGTATTTTCTATTTTTCATATCTTCGGCAATAACAAAAAAAAAATCGGTTATAAACTGTTGAACAAACTCACTTTGTCTGAGAATGTCAAAGTATTTAAAATAAAGTTTAAGGAACTTAAATTAATTGTAGGCACATTTATTAGTAGGAATTTTAGGTAAAACCTACAAGCGGTCAGATATTACATAAAAGACCGGACGTGATCTTAAACCAGACCTTCAGAGCACGTGAAAACCACCAGACAAAATTAGAACCTATCAAGACTAAGTTTATCTACGGTTTTTTGCAACACACAGTTGAACGAAAATACAATAACAACATTCTGTTCCATTTTCTAAAAGAAGTGTAGTTTATGACGTCGCAGTTGTAATTTGTGGCATTTAGAATGTACTTTGAATGTATTATTTTATACGAATGTTTTATTTCAGTCTTGGTAATATTTGTTTCATTTAAGTAGATCTGAATAAGTACGGATACTATTTATCTTCTTATTTTAAATTGTATATGGAGTGAAACAAAACAGCGCTAATGATGACGTCATGAACTTTTTATTAAGGGTTATGGGATCAACTGAATGATTAGTGTTACGATGTTCAACCGAATAGTAATGACTCCCTATCTCTATTGTAGTTGTTCTTTTTCAAATTATCTAAGGACTATACGAGTTACAAATGTTTTGTAGGTGAGCAAACTGAATTAAATGTTACTATTTTATTATATTCTAAAACGTTTTCGCTTTCACAATATTAATTCACCATATTATAAAAACGCAACCGAATATTTTGGACTAATTTTTTTTTACTGAACTACGCTTTTTACATATTAGTATTTATGAATAGATCTTTTATTGGTATAAACAGTGTAGGACTTCCTGGTTTAAATTTTAATTGTGTGACTGACAGGGAAAAGGAAGTTTTTAAAATTACATGGTGCAGCACTTACATTTCATATAAAGTAGGAAGTCAGTATCCCTCGCTACGCCATCTGTAAGTTATAAAACCAACTACAACTGATAACACAATAAAATAAAGAAGCAAATTAAAACAGGCCTCAAAATGAATATGTTGTAAGAAATATAAAAGTAAATAATTAGAAAAGTATCACAGTTTTTCAGAGTTGAATTTTACCCGCAATCCTGAAATGTGAACTAGAATTAGAACTAAAAACTAGGAATAAAATAAATAAGGGCACACAAGGATGTTCAAGCCCACGATTACCTACACCCGAAACTACTATTCTAATTTTTATATACATGCAACATGAGCGTGTGTTTGTTAATTAAAGACGTTTTTATGATATTTTTTATCTTAAGAATTTGGTGGACTTGAATCCTTGTTGTCGTGGCTTTTGGCCAATTTTGATGTTTAAAATAAAAAACTATACACGTGGTGAAAGGGGGAAAAATCAGTTTGAGTTGGTTTATTGAAAAACGAAGAATATTCTTTTTCTTACAACATTTCGAGCTGTGTTTATCAATCATTCTTTCTCGTTAAGTTATTAGGCCAACTGTTTTAATGCACTTCTAGTAACAAAGTGAGTTGTCTTGTTTCAACTACTATTAAACTGTGACCTGAAGTTTAAGATTTCTCTACAGTCAACTTATAAGTATTTTCACGCTTGAGGATACGAGAGTAAGTTTGTTGTGTAAACCGAACAATTTAATGACAAACAGTATTGTTTTCTAACGTTTGTATATTGATAAAGTGTTTAATGTACGAGGGAACAGTAAACTGCGAGTTTTCTCAATATACCTTTCGAAGCACATCGCAACTAATATCTCGCATGAAGTGACAAGTATCAAGTATTTTTCGGTATATTACAGGCATGTATTGCTTTCACAGATTTTTTTAAGGTTGCATGTGTGTTTTCGGCCACTAAAGGGCCAAGCAGACCGCGTAGCAACGGATGCATAAAAATTACTGTTCCAACAATACTATATATATTGACTTCATCTGATTTAGTCGTTTGACTGAGTAGTATTGTAAACATCTGTATTCTGTTTTGTTTTCAAAAGACCACAGTTTACGATTGTTGCCCAAAATACTATTTTGAAACATTTAAACGTCACCTGTTGTTTAATATATGAAATTAAATTAACAAAGAAGCAAACAGATACATATTTTAATCGGACTGTTGATTTTACTTTGTTGTTTTTTGGTATTGCCATTGTAAGAGTTCAAGATTTTAAAGTACTTTTAAATTATTTTGTACACGTTATTTACTAACTACATTTTATTTACCTTAACTTAACTATTGGTAGCTGTTTTACGTTTAATAAGGTGTTTTCCGAGTTATATTTTTATTAATACGTACAAGAAACATAAAGGAAAAACTTTTTCTTTTCTGAATTTTAAGCGAAACAGTCAGTTCTAAGAAATAAGCTCTAAGAAATAAAAAAAATCCATAACATGAACAAGATAAACATAAAATATTACTTTTTTGTTTAAATTTCGTGCAAAGCTACACGAGGGCTATCTACCTGAGCCGTCTCTAATTTTGCAATGTAAGACTGGAGGGAAGACAGCTAGTCATCACCACCTTGGCTACTCTTTTACCAACAAATAGCGGAATTTACTGTGACATTATAATACCCCTACAGCTGAAAGGGCGAGTATGTTTGGTGAGACAGTGATTCGAAGCTGCGACTCTGGGATAACGAATCGCACGCCTTAGCCCACCTGGCCATGCCAAGCCTGAAATATTACATAAAGAAAAAAATTACTGTATTATATGTGTTGAACAGATTATGTATAATATTTACTGCAATGCATGTCGGACATCAATGTAAAAAAAAAAATGCTAGACGAAATTATAGAAAATAAAAAAAAATATTAAATTGCTTTATTCGAACGAAACTTTCCCACAAATATATGAATGACTGACCATAGAAAATACACATCCACTTAGATAGTGCTGCCGCCATAACGGAATTTGATAAAAACAGCACTTTTATTTATTTTTTACCTAGGATTCTAGCGTTATGTATTTTAAACTATTTTGTTTGCTTTTTAACACATTATTCAAATGCCTTGAGTTTGTGGCCCGGCATGGCCAAGCGTGTTAAGGCGTGCGACTCGTAATCTGAGGGTCGCGGGTTCACATCCCGGTCGAGCCAAACATACTCGCCCTTTCAGCCGTAGGGGCGTTATAATGTGACGATCAATCCAACTATTCGTTGGTAAAAGAGTAGCCCAAGAGTTGGCGGTGGGTGGTGATGACTAGTTACCTTTCCTCTAGTCTTGCACTGCTAAATTAGGGACGGCCAGCACAGATAGCCCTCGAGTAGCTTTGTACGAAATTCCAAAACAAACAAACAAGCCTTGAGTTTGTCATGTGCGATACCAACTCTTTTAATGTTACAAAGTTCACAATGTGTTTCAGGGCTAGATTAATAATGTTGGTGTTGTGTTTGTCAGTGTAGTTTTTACACAGTAAACGTTAATAAAATATAATGTGATAACTGCCACGAATTCTATATTGGAGTAACAAGTAGAAAAATGGAAACCAGATTCAAAGAACACAAAAAGTTACCTTCACACGTTTTCGAACACTGCAAATCAAATAAACACAACATAACCAAAGAAAACACCCAAATACTAAATAAAGAAACAAACATAACAAACGCAAAATTAAAGAAGACTTACTTATAGAGCAACTCAAGCCCAAAATTAACCAATACAAAGAAACATCTTTATACCTATATTAATAAATATATCTAACATCTAAGCACGCCCTCTACATTCCTACACTCAGTTACACAACCCCCTATAAACATGTGGTCAGCTACCGGTCAGTAACCCTTTCTTTCTTTGTGAACCTGACGATAACCGAAGAAGGTCGATACGTTGTTCACTCCTCTATATAGTGCTTTCTCTATCCATATCAGGCGTTTTTACATATATATTTTTTTTTACAAGTGGGTTTTCTCGTCATCACGGATT
Source organism: Tachypleus tridentatus (assembly GCF_004210375.1). Taxonomy (NCBI): domain Eukaryota; kingdom Metazoa; phylum Arthropoda; class Merostomata; order Xiphosura; family Limulidae; genus Tachypleus; species Tachypleus tridentatus. Next base: position 37,543,844 of record NC_134826.1, read on the forward strand.
AGTGGAAGATTGTTGTTTTTTTCTGTTTCGGATATTCATGCAAATTTATACGAAGACTATCTCTGCTAGCCGTCTATAATTTGGAACTAATAGATTAGAGGGAAGGCAGTTAATCAGTAGTAACCTCCGCTAACTCTTGGACTACTTTTTGTAACCCACCTAAATAATTTTAACGATGAAAATTACAGCAAGGCGAAAAATTAGGTTGGACAAGGTAGGGTTAATCATACTATATGAGAGATATATTTTAGGCCTAATGCTGTCTTTGTAACTATTTGTTATACTGTCGATAAGCATTTTTTGTTCTACTGATTGACATTTCTATATTTATAGTCCCTCAATGATACAGCGGTAAGTCTATGTTAAAGTCAGGGGTTCGATTCCCCTCGGTGGACTCAGCATATATCTCGATGTGACTTTGCTATAAGAAAACACACACACATTATTTCTATATTAATAAACTTTTATGTAGGACAACTAGGTTATTCTTAGAGCATACACGCACCTTGATAAACATATACAATACATGGATGCCATCTTCGAAAAGACGTTTAAGCACAACAAGCCATTGAAACCGTATCAGAGAATACAGAAGGTTAGTTTTGCAGCAACAGATAGTGAACCACGAACCATTGGAAATTGATGTGTTACTCTTTATTGCGGTGAAGGAGATGCTTTCATGAGCAATGTTTCTAACAACACACACACACAAACGCGTGTGTATATCAAATGACAAACTACAGTCATGTGAAAAAGTTAGGACACCCTATGAAAGCTTGTGTATTTTGTAACATTTTTTAATATATAGATATTTAATCTCAATTTTAACAATACTGAGAGGTTATAGAAATATAACTAAACAATTAAAACTGAAGAAAAGACTTTTCAAGATCTTCTGTAAATGTAATTCTACAAAAATGCATATTCTGAGGAAAAAGTTAGAACACCCTCACATTTATTCCCAATTAAAATGACTCAACTCACACACAGGTGTATCACACCAGGTGCACATGATTAGAAGATTGTTACTCAGCATTGTGAATGAAGCTTGCCCTATTTAAACCTCAGACATTTAGTTTGGTGTGCTCCTGACTGTTAAAGTGAGAGTGAGCATCATGGTGAGAGCAAAAGAGCTGACTGAGGCCTTCAGAAAGAAAATTGTAGCAGCTTGTGAGTATGGTAAGGGATTTAAAAAGATCAAAAGATTTTGAAATCAGCCATTCCACTGTCCGGAAAATAGTCAACAAGTAAAGGGCTTTCAAAATAGCTGCCAACATGCTAAGGTCTGGTTGTCCAAGCAAGTTCACACCGAGAGCAGACCGCAAGATGCTAAAAGAGGTCTCCAAACATCCTAACATGTCATGACGAGACCTACAGCAGGCTCTGGCTACTGTTCATGTGAAAGTGCATGCCTCTACAATCAGAAAGAGACTGCACAAGTTTAACTTGCATGGGAGGTGTACAATGAGAAAACCTTTGCTCTCTAAGACAAACATCAAGGCCAGACTGAAAATTGCCAGAGAGAATGTAGACAAGGACCAGGACTTCTGAAATAATGTTCTTTGGACAGATGAGTCCAAAATTGAATTATTTGGACACCAGAACAGAGGACATGTTTGGTGTAAACCAAATACAGCATTCCGAAGAACCTCATACCAACTGTGAAGCATAGAGGTGGAAGTGTCATGGTTTGGGGCTGCTTTGCTGCAGCTCACAATTATAGAATCCACCATGAAATCTACCGTGTATCAGAGGGTGTTGAGGAACATGTGAGTCCATCTGTAAGAAAATTAAAGCTGAAGCGAAACTGGACCCTGCAACACAACAATGACCCAAAACATACCAGTAAATCCACCAAGAACTGGCTAAAAACTAAGAAATGGAGAGTCCTGGAATGGTCAAGTCAAAGCCCAGATCTTAATCTCATTGAGATGCTGTGGGGTGACTTGAAACGGGCTTTATATGCAAGAAACCCCTCAAAGTTTGATTCTGTGGGAACCAGCAAAGGATAACACCAAGATAATAAGGACATTCAGGAACGTTGAGATCAGGAATTTTGGGGTTGTAATTCTTATTAACGTATTCAAAAATACTAATGCTGATAAGTGCTAGAGAAAAGGCATTTTTAATATTGATAAGTTTGTTGTGAAAATAACCATAAGAGTTGGTAAATTTATATGACTTATGAACTCAAATACTTATTAACTTAGCTTTCTAACAGTTAGGTGATGAAATGGCAGTATAGACTACTGAATGTTGGTTTGTTGTAGTACTTAGCATATTTTTGAGCCTGTTGATCTGGTTGTTGACCTCTAGATATGAAAAAGGCAGCTTATATTGTTTTTTGCTTTTCAACTATAAACTCGATATTCTTCTGTTTTCATACAAGTAATCTTGAAACGTTTTACTTTCTGAATACAATAAAAGTGTCATTAAAGTATTTTTTATAAATTAAAACATTAAATTCGTATGGACATGACGGTAACGAGTTAGTTTCATGATAAGAACAAATTAGCTAGTTCGAGAGTAAGTAGTGAGTCCATGGCTATACCGTCAATTTGATCATATGTCTCATTATTAAACACAAAACAAGGTTCTTTGGTAATGATCTAAAGTAGTTTCATAATTGATCTTTAGTTAAGCCATTAATTTAGTGTTATCAAGAAATACTAAATTACTACTAAATTTGAGTACTTCATCAAGGGAAATGTTAGTGTATTAATATCAAACCTTATGACCCATACAGATTAATCAAATTCCAAGGATTTATCAAAAATACGAAAATCAAAGGAATTTTTAGCAGTAAAGTTATTGATAGGAAACGGAAATAACAACATGCTTAAAGAAGCAGGTAGTTTAGAACTGTGTGTTCTGATGTCAGGCACAATGAATCTGATCGGTACATCTGCTCTATGTACATAATGCCATTATGTGATTCAACAGATTTAATGTAGTTATGTACTCGATCAGAAATGGCAATCTCTTTCTGTAGTTTTTATAAGAGTTTTTGAAGTTTATTTTCTCTTGTCTGGGTGGGATCTTTATCTAGAACTCTAAGATTGCTGGAGTTATTTTAGATGACATAGACTTCATCAAGATAGTCTTGTTTGTTTAGAAATATTTCATTTGTCCGAGTTTGTGAGCATTACATTATTTCAATGTTTTAGATTATTCAAAGCAGCAGTTTTTCTTTGGATATGTTACTATTATATGTTTTTAATGACAGGCAATGGAATCCAAATAAATGTATTCCTGACATTTCTTTAATAAAATTATTAAAGGTGAACCTGTTTTTAATCCAAATGAATAAAGTTAGTAGTTAGTAAAAAGTTACTAGTGAGTAACTTTTCAATATTTAAAAAGAAATCAGAATATCTCATTTTCTTGGGAGTGATAGCGAAGATTAAACCATGTGACAAAACACTTTCCTTATGATCGGTTAAAACATGATCAGAGATATTGTGTATGACTTCAGATATGTATTCAGTAAACCTGGTTATGGGGTACTTGTCTCATTTCAACATGAGTAGTTTCTTTAATTGGTTTACTTTATGTTGTCGTTATTTTTGCCTGTTTTTAGTCTCAATGACTTGTTTTAATTATACGTAATCCAAGCGACTAATCAGTTGTTTTAAAACTAAGGTACTGGAAACAAATACCTCAAGTAATTTATTTTTGAATTGCCTTTTCCAGTAGTGTTTTGATTAAATATTATTTGTTCTGGGTATCGAGGTATCGTTTACTATACCTTCGATTGGTGTTCGAGATTTTCAAATGAAAGAATTTAGGATATAATTCAGAAGGTTTCACTTCTTTCAGAAACTCAGTTTATAGTTAGGTCTTTTGAAATTTTATAAAAATTTTAAAGATTTTTATAGAATTTTAATGTGTAGATACCATAATTTTTGTATAACTTTAGTATAAATACATTGAAATCTTGATTTATATGTTGTATTATTCAGACCTTATGTAAATGAAGATATGCAAATTTGCCCGTTTTTACATAGGAAATAGGTGTGTCTAAGTATGTTTGTGTATTTTTGTTTGTTTGTTTCTCTAAATGTACCATATGTTATTTTGAACGAATGACACTTAGAGAAATTTTGAAGATATGTAATTAAATATTGAACGACAGACATAAATATCCCCTACATGAACTACGAATGTCAACGATCGAAAATAGCGCTGTATAGTTTGTACGTATCGATTTAAGATAGATGAAAATCTAAGTGTTATCTAAGTACGAATTCCCGTTGCTCTCAACAACATCAAAAGTTTCATATAATAGTTTTCAGATAATTAAAAATATTTTTTGCTTATGTTTAAATTTTCAAAATTAGCACATTTTATGGATTATAGTGTACGTTCTTACATTGAACCATATATATGATATATATTAGTTTGTTATAACTTAAAAACAAGCCGAAACAAAGTAAATTTAAAAAAACGCTGCATCAACTGAGGAGAGCTCATGTATATACATTGAAGAGTGGGTTAATGATAACTTCGTAGATTACGCGAAACGTACAAAAGAAGATGTATTGTGCTTACAACCAAATCATGTGAAAGTGACAGTCGTGAAAGTGATTGACATTACAGTTGCAAATCTCGAAAAACTACTCACTTCTAAACATTTTTGTATAACTTTAGTATAAAGACATGTAAATCTTGATTCATATGTTATTTTATTCAGACCTTATATAAATAAAAATGTGCAAATTTGCCCGTTTTTACATAGAAAATAGGTTAATTTCTAAATTACATTATCCAGGTCACAAAAGAAAAGCTTCAAGGGAATAATGGCTATTTTCTGTACTTTTACATCATAAGCAATTAAAAAATAACACATTCTATCCAGGAACAAAATTTGTATTACATAGTGTTATTCATTAAAAAGATTGAAAAAATGACTAGGTACATAAATTATTATATCTAATAATTAGGAAAGGGTGTATCTTAGCTACAACGATATACATATATCTAATACGTAAAGAGAGTTATATTTTAGTCACAATAATGTAAATGATGTGTTATAAACTAGCTGTTTTTTAAATCACTTTTTACTTCTGTTTACCAACAATAACTTCATTTTTAACTATTCCTTTGATTTCTCTAATTTTGATTCATCTATATATATCACATTTAAGCATTTTGTAATCAACCTATCCCTAAGTCAGCGTAAGAGTAGACAAACAGACGGATACGCAATTATTTCTTGTTTAAAGACAAAATGCTACCTTCAAAAAAATATTGCTAGTATACAAATATTTGTGTCCTTACTGTAGGCAAATCTATACTGCGTCAATAACTTAAGCCTCTGTTACCAAAATCAAGGAGCATGTGCATAATAGCACCTTCAATATCTCTGAAATTTACAGCCACCTAAGCAAAGATTGTTGTGAAAAACCAAAGAGAGAACACTTGAGAATCATTGGCTCAGCAAAATATGAATGTATGCTAAGAAAAAGGAAGCACTTCGAACTCGTAACGTACAACATAAGGTAAATAATGAACTAGCTAGCTTACTGGATCTCAAACTATAATCAACTCATCGAGCCTGAGATGGGTAAACATGGGAAATTTTATCCAAGAAGTAAGTGTCAATAAGAATAAAATATCAAAGTATTAAAAGCGAGTCTAGTAAAGGTACGATACTTTTTTATCGTTATTTATTTATTAGCAGTTAAATATACAAATTGTATTAAATACACGAATAAATTGGACAGATAACTTGTCGGTTTGTTTCAACTGTACGCATTTATTCTAATCTGTCCGTAACTTCTCTCGTACATTTCTCGATCAAACCTGGAAATCTTATATTGTCAGAAAGGCATTTGTCCGAAAAGTCCAGATTGTATATTGATTTTTGCACTCAGAATCGCCTGTTTTTTGTCTTGTAATGCAAAGATTATGCATCAAGTAAGGCGTGCGACTCGTAATCCGAGGGTCGCGGGTTCGCGCCCGCGTCGCGCCAAACATGCTCGTCCTTTCAGCTGTGGGGGCGTTATAATGTGACGGTCAATCCCACTATTCGTTGGTAAAAGAGTAGCCCAAGAGTTGGCTGTGGGTGGTGATGGCTAGCTGCCTTCCCTCTGGTCTTACACTGCTAAATTAGGGACGGCTCGGTGCAATGGGCTAACAACCTACTCAGGAACCCTATGTTCCTAGATGGAATCTAATGGTGATAACTAACTAAAACTAATATACACATATAACCATATCTATGTTTACATACATTACATGGATGACCGTAGTTTACATACTGAACTGGTGATTATCAGATCGAGCCCACAATGTTCTATGGACACGCTACGCACTTTCATCTGTGTGTGCGTTTATAAAAAGGACAGTTAATAGTACCATTATATAATTTAGAAGAACCATACGGCAAATGGACTTGGCGTGGCTTAGTAGAAGACATGTTGCATATGGATCCCAGAATTTAGGGCTTCTGTTCCGTTGTCGCAGAGCAAAAACATTCTCCGAACTTTTAACGCCGTGTGTACGTTATAAGAGTCGTAGTCCTACCCTTTATCTATAATAGCCGAAGGGCTGGAGGGAGGTGCAACTTATTAGCTATCTACCATGTAGACTATCATATAAAATTATGGAGTGGTACAGCAGATAGCGCTTGTGTACCTCTGAGTGAATGTTTGAAATTTAAAAAGAAAAAAAACATGTCGGAAGCGGTAGCGACTGATTGGTTGCACGCATCCTATTTGTCAATAAAATAATTACGTGTACGCTTGAGATATATGTCTTTATAGTTAGTAATTGTTGTTCTTCAGTTAGAAAAATAACAAATATTTATTAAGGCTAAAGTGGAGAACAGTTTGGTCTCCCAATATCTACATCTATTTCTATCTTCCAGATGGGCTTCAGTGACACAAGGATAAGAATACTTATAAAGTCAAGAAACAGCTTTTGATGCTCGTGATGGGCATATCACAAATAGCACATTGTGTAGCTTTGTGCTTAGAAACAAACACATTTCCCAGGGCTATTCTTCACTTGAAAATAACGAATAATTTTAGATATTATAAAGTTATTCATGCAAAAACTCTGTAAAAAGTTATTTGATAAACAAATATGATCCCGAGAGTTCATATAAAATCCTTTCAAAAACTAAAATAATTAACATCTCTTAAAAACAAACCATATATTTCAGAAGCCACAGATTTGTATATAAAGCAACAAAGTAATAATATTTGAAAAATATTGATACGCTATTATATTGTGATTTTTTCTATTATCTTGTTTTCGTGACTTTGTGTTCCGAAAGTGTTAAATACATACGTGTTGGTGAATTTTTTATATTTTAATAACAAGGTCAGCTTTAAAATGTCAGTAGCATCTTTGCCTTGTTAAATCAAATTTATAGTTTAAAACCATTGTGAAAATCAAAGTCAATATACTTAAATGTATTAGGTTCTTGATTTGTTTTCGTTTTTTTAATCTCAGACTAAGAAGTGTGTGTCCTGGTTAAGGCGATTCATTAACTCACAAGCCGTGCTGTAAAGGTTTTTTTATGTTTATCTATAGAGCTATCTGTTTACCACTGTACACCTTCCAAGGCACTCATTAAACTTTGTAACAGAAAGAAAAATAATTATTTTCTATGTGAATCTTGAATGCTATCTCATCATCTGCCATGTTTAAAATACAGCAATGAAACTGTACAACGACAAATCTAAAGGTATGGTCACAATAAAAAGGTTTTGATCTACGTGTCCTCTTCAGTCCAACTTTTGTTTGTAAAAGACACAAAACATAAACACGCATAGCTTTTGACAGAAGTTACAAAATAACTTAAAAGTTGTATGAAATCAGAAAGTGGTCCAGCTTCATTAGCAATCTTTTTTACGATCCTCCTGTTCAAATAATTTATAGTTTTATGTATTTTTGGGCTGATTTCCCCTTGATTTTACAATCAAGATTCCTCATGCGTAAACTGATACATGTACCACTATTCATTTGTTTTACAATTCTTAACACTCTTTTTATACGAACTGCGACTATCAAATTTTCTACCCATTTCACTAAAGTAAACGTTTTCGCAGGCTTGGCAAGATAAAATATAGTCATTCTGCTATTTATCTTGACGTACAGAGTTATTCAAGACCCATATTTTATAACTGTAGTTGTAATTAAATATTTTATTTTCGTCCGTAGGTTGTGTTTGTTGCTGATTACTGTTCCGAAGAAACGATTTCCGTGTCTTTAGATTGATAAAGCATATAGGACATTGTAACCGTTTGTACAATGTGTAAGTACTTAGGATTTATTCATCACGGGGCAGATGACTTATTTTACAAATTAATAAAAACAAAGAAATTATGATTGATGTTTTAATTGTTTTAAGGCGTCATAAAAAATGAGCATAGATTAAAAGGTTAGTTGGTTTTCTATAGATAGAAAGAGCAGATACTATTTACACTGTAGTTATAAAAACGTCTTATAACAGGAGCTAATTATTAGGTTAATACTTAACTTTAAACTTCATAATACTGTGTAGCTCTTATTCTTCTTCTAAAACTGTTGAAAGTCATTTGTGTAATAAACACCACGGAAACAAAGATTTTTCTTTATATGCAGATCCACAACAGTAAGTAATTCATTATCAAAATACTCCATAAGTATGTTACGTAGAACTGGAGATAATAGTTCACCAATAGACATTTCATATTTTTGTTTGTAATACGGTCCTATATATGTCAATAAATTATCCTTAACAGACTTTTGCACTAGAGTGATTAGAGATAGAACGTCTGTAGTTTCTTTGAATGGTACGTATGTAAAAAAAAAAATGTATCAAAGTAAAAAAATACCTTCTTTCCTTAATTTATATTAGAGTATTTTTTTTCATTGACGAAATACGAATTGTTCATAATATGTGACTGTGACAACTTTCCAAGAGCAGAAGATAAGTGTTGTAAAAATTTGGAAATTGCAGATCTAAGAGGCAAACACATTTATGCGTTTTACACAACCTATACGAACATATATAACAAAAATAAAATTGATTTGGTTGAGAAAAATAAGCGAGGATTTCTCGGAGTGATGTTTTGTAATCCGATATTTTTCTATAAAAAGGGAAAAATGAGTTACCTTGAATTGATCATGGATGTTTTGGTCCTGCACTAAATCTCTAAGGTTTGCCTGGCATGGTCAGGTGGTTAAGGCGTGCGACTCGTAACCTGAGGGTTGCGTGTTTAGATCCCATCACAGTAAACATGCTCGCTATCCCAGCCGTAGGGAGCGTTATAAAGTGACGACCAATCCCACTATTCATTGATACAAGTGTACCCCAAGAGTTGGCGGTGGTTTTATGATTAACTATATTTTCCTCTAGTCTTATACTGCTAAATTAGGGACGGCTAGCGAAGATAGCTCTCGTGTAACTGCGCACGAAGTTCAAAACAAACAGTTATCCAGGACGATAATTTGATTTATTTTGTCAGATTTAGTTACTAGTGTATTCTTTATTTTTAGTTTTCTTAAGGCTTCTATGATACAATGAAAACCTAACTCTTCGTTTCTATTATAAAAAAGTGCTGTGGTAAAATAATTAATCAGTAAAAAATTCAACATTTAACTGATATAACAACATTTGGTATAAAACCAAAGTCGAGGTCAGCAAATTTTAAAGAAAGTTAAAGATCGTGACCTAAGCTACTTCTTCTACATCTGTTACACTCTTAGGTGACAGACTTGCGATACTCTTATATGTCTGGGAAGCTTTATATCATATGTTTTATTTATTTTTTCCAAAAAGTTTATCAAACTTATTTTGGAGTTTTAACTTTCCTTACTTTAATTTCTCTGCAAGAAAAATACTTCCTATATTAAACAATTGTTTCCTTTTGGCTGTAAAGGAGTTTTTGTCAACGGTAAAATATTTCATTAATTGTTTTTATTTTATCTTTACAATCTGTTGGTTTAAAGTTGATTTTTACACGTTTACAAAATGTTAGATCTTGATTTTTTTAAAATAACGATTTAGTAGTAAGGTTTTAAAAACGATTTTGTATTTTAAAGTTTATTAGAAACTGTCGCTGTAACTTTTTCATTTGGCAACGTAAAGCAGAGTTTCATATTGTCTGTACAGAAGACCAGATTCTAGATATTTGAACGTATTTTTAATGTATATTTTTTTCTTTTGTAGATATAATTCTAATAGTAGGTAAATAGCAATACCAGAAGAGTAACATAAAATACAGATTAAATCTAACATTACGGAAGAACTACACATTTATATGAATATAAGTTCATAGTCTTTTCACGTCCGTTCTTCAATCCAACTTTTGTATGTGTAAGAAAAACTTACCAAACTTATTTTATAAGGAAAGTTCCAAGTTGTTTCAGGAAATATGAAGTCAGAAGGAGGTCAAATTTGAAATGATCTTCAGAGGCGTTAAAGTCTAGCAACCTTTGAATTAACGAACTTTTCACAATTCTTCTTTTGATGTAATTTACAGTTTTATGTATTATTTTGGCTGATGTCCAGTTGATTTTGTATTCAAAATTCCTCCTGACGCTTTCTAATATCTTTTTATGTTCTGCGAGTTTGGTATCTAAATTTGTACCCGTTTCATCAATATAAGCTAAAAAGTTTGCAGGCTTAGTAAGATATTATATAGACACACTGCTCTTTATGATTAGATAAAAATATCCTACAAGCGTAAAAAATTTCAAATCGAAACTAGGAAGTCGAAATGGGAGCACCAATAAGTAAGCAAATAAAGTAAGAATGGGTGGGAAAACGTTACAACACTTGTAATTTTTGACCAGGTGCAACCTCAAAGTGGGTGTGGCCATTATTCTTTGTTTCAGCAATCGAGTCAGAAACGTGCACGTAATCAAAAAATTTGACCCTAAAGAAATCCATGACATCACAAGGGGGTGTAGTATTTGATCCTAGAATATCAAAATAAGATTTTATCTCTTTCTATTCTTTTGTTTTTTTGAAAGGCACATTTCAAAATTGCACTGTTTCAAGTACAACCTTTGATGTCAATACGTCACACTTAGTTTGAAAACAATAGAAAAGTAAGTTATACAAATTATAGCTCTTGTTTTCAGTCCAGAGCGCTTGAGCGGGTTGTGTTTAAATGCTGCTTGTAGTGTGTTGAGTTTTAAATTTGTATTTCACAAAATGAAGACCAGGTTTTCTATACAATAGTCTGCCAGGCCTGTGATAAAGTTTTTTGTTAGCCACGTAAACGTAATTGTAGATAAAAGATTCGTTAAACCAAAAAATAACACTAACAATGTTCAAGTAAATAATGCTGTTTTTTTTACCCATGCGGAATATTGACCACGAACGTAAATAGAAATCAAATAAATTTGTCAAAAGATGATTGATAATTCAAAGATTGCCGTTAGCATTTCTATGTATGTTTCTGATAGCAAAGGCACATCAGGCAATCTGCTGAGTCCACCGAGGGGAATAAAACCCCTAATTTATGGGTGTAAGTCCGTAGACTTTGCCTGAAGTAAGTTGAACTTCAGCTGAGAAATTTTGTTTGTTTGTTGCTAAACCCAAAGTTACACAATGGGATATTTTTCACTTCCCACCACAGGTATCAAAACCAGCTGTTCACCGTTGTAAGTCACTGGGGAGTTGCTATGAATGGTTGTTTTTATATTAAAGATAAAAGATGTACCTACGAAATCACATGGAACTGCTAAAAATGTTATCGTTATAAATTAGTTGCTTCTATATAACAGTGATTGTAAGTTTTTTTATCACTTACGTACCACTGTAATACATTACAAAATTAAGCGTATTTACGATGAAAGTATTTTGCAATAATTTTATTTTCTTCCACTTAACGGTGGAGAAGTACTTTATTATCTGTCTTATGTTTCTAGTTATCAGAAAAAAAACAGTTACCCTGTTTTATTTTAAGTAGGTACTATCATACACTTGAACAATACAATATATGTACTATAGAATAACCTTTTGTAAGGAATGTAATTACATATTTTAGTTCCAGATGTGTCTTATTTTTATTTTTCTCTAAAACATCGCGAAACATACAAGTTTAAACACGTAGTGACAAGCTTTAAAGTCTAGGTACTTGGGTCACATAATATTTGAAGCGCCTTAAGTCTTCACGTTCCGTAATGATAGTTAATTTTAGTAACTAATTTTCTCATTGTTTGCTCTACCTACAAGAAATAGGGATTCAAACGAATATGTAATAGATAATTTTATGTCTGTTATGTCGATTAATGACATCGACTAAATTTCAATGCTTCAGGTATTGTTGTTAGATTTTTCACTATCCTATTCTTACTGTGAATTGTTTATACAAAATCAAATAATTTAAAACAGTGAGCTGGACAACTACCAAATAATTTCTCAGTAGAGAACATTCATTCAGAATGTAGTGTAACATGTATGTAAGTTGTGTAGTTAAAGAATAAAAAAAGTATTCTAAGTATCCTTCTCTGTGAATGCATATTTACAGTACTGAAAATAATTATGAAAACAATGACCAAATGAGTATAAAATAAGAATATTATGAAAGTGAGCCCCTGTTTTGCACGAAATTATGAACTACACTAAATGTACAGTCACAAGTTGAAACATACACTGAAGTAGTTTTTTAATAAATTAGACAATGCTACATTAGAATAGTAGCGATTGTAAAAGTACAAGCAACAGGAGTAGTGTGGTGAACTTTTGTGTTCACCTAATAGAAATTCGCACGACAAACGTATAAATTCAAGTTTGTTCTAGCGAGTGACTAATTTAAGTGAGGAATTGAGGCTAAATTTTATGTTATGGCAGGAGTCGTATGGAAACTCTAAAGAGGGTATATATTTGTTTCCTTATTTTGAATATTTGTCTGATGCTACATAAGAACTTTCTGCGCTAGCCATCTTTAAATTTCAGTTGATATCCACCACAAACATTTCGACTGAGGAAATAGAATAGTGAGATTCAAATGTCACTCTTTTAAATTGCATCCACATCTTTAAAATGCAGAGTGCGATATTCTGTTCAACAGCAATAGTCACGTATGAGCAGTGGGATTCACAATCTAACGAGCTAATCACTGGATTACGCTCATTCCAGAGCCAACGAGAAACTAGTGCTGTAAATGACAGAAAAGATCCAAAACATTGCACAGTTTTTAAAATGAGTATTAAATAACTCAGGTTATGGTTTTAACGTGATATATTACAGTTCGATAGATACTCTTCGAAATCATAGCTGTAAATACAAGTGCGAATTCTACATCCAGAGCAGTATGATCCTGTTAATGGGTATTTTGCTAATATGTCAGTGATCAAAAACTACTGCTAAACAGAGATAAGCCAAACCAAAGTGTTTGGACATGTATCAGATTTCAAAAATAATGATATGAGAAAAAGCTGGAAGTCTTGATATGAATATTAATAAGGTATTACGGCCGATATTTAAACCAGAAAGGTCAAAGGACTTGTATGAATTGTATAGCATAATATTGAACATTTGGAACAATATTTGAAAATCATATATATTAATAAACAAGGCATACTTCACTTTTATTTCAAAGCAAATATAAAGTATATTATATTTCACTACCTATTTCTGTTTTTATGTTTTTCACAATAATACATTGTACTAATCATAAATTGACTATTTAGTTCTGATTAAGCATTGTACATCTATGATCATTTATAATAATGAAAATAACTGTACAAACATTCATTGGGAAATATTTTAATCACCTTTATTTTTTCCTTAGAGGCTAAACTTTGATTCACATAATGTACATGTGTCATGATTTTTTTTTAAATAAGCTACAAACCTGTTTTAAATCCGGACTGTCTCATGAACGATATTTGTGTTCTTTCTTTACTGGCAAGGTTAAATTGTTCCTTATAGAGAATATTTAAATTATCTGCTGCACGTGAAAGTACCCATTCTGGCAAATAGGGCAAGCCTACCTCTATCTCGTACACCCGGTATGTATTCCTTCATCAAATATTAATATTTGAAATGTAAATGTGCAATATTATGTTGAATTTGTCTTAATGTAAGTATAATATATTTTTATGGAAGTGATACTGTATTCATATTATGATATTGATCTATGAAATATACTACAAAGAAAATGTAATATTGTACTTTTAGATACATTATTTCCAGGTATCAAACCACCCGGAGAAGAAAACGTGTAATAACATATTCGCTGAATTGGCACTGATTTAATTTTACACAGTAGTTATTATAATGTAAACCTTACTCTTTTCACACAGTCTATTTTGTGATAGACAATATAGACCTAGTTTTATAAACGAGGTCTACTGCTTTTTCACACACAACAGTCTAATTCCGCATACATTTCTTTTGTGTGTGAGGTTAAATAAATGAATTTAATAGTTATAACTAAATAGGCCTGCCCATTCTAATGGTAACAAAAAATACAGTTTACAGACTCAACCCGTTTTCCACCTTATGCAAGCATAAGTTGACTTGATTTTAATCTCATTTTATACAGTAAGTACTATAATTTAACCTTTACTCTTTTCACGTGTTTTATTTTATGGTAGACAGCATAATTTTATTTTTTAGACTGAGCCCAGTGTTTACTTTCTCATACACGACATTTTAATTCTGCATACACATGTTTTGTGTGTAAGGTTAAATATATGACGCGTTAGTAGATGCCAAGTTAATGATCTATAATTAAACATGCCTATAATACTGTATTTTAAATTAAATGTTAATTTAAACTTATCAAACAAAATGTTAAACTTGCATAAAATGTATACGTGTCAAAACTATCGTTTTGGCTAGAGGACGATAAGCATGCATATTAACAAAAATTGAAAGCGGCGGAGAAACAAGCAAACACAAATATTTTGAGTTTTGTATATAAATTATTATAGTAGGTACTTCAAAATGGTTCGTACTTGAAAATAAAACAAACAAACAAAAAATACCGTTCAGACACCTGCCCGTGGTACCTGAGCATGTGTGTTCCTTTTACATTCTGAGTAATGATATGAAATGAATAGTTTGAAATATGCAGCTTCTAGGATCCCGAGGGAGGCCAGAAACTCAAAATTCGATACCATATATGCGGTCGATGGTTATAAAAGGACATGTTTGTAGACTATCATCATGCTATATAGGTAAGAACATCTCTCAATCCGCTATGAGTCCCTATGATAAGTTTGATTACGCTAGCTTCAAAGTTGTGAGAGAAGCTCGAGGACAAATATATTTTTATTTAGTTTTTCTACTCTTAAGCACAAAGCTACACAATGGGTTATCTGTTTACTGCCCACTGCGGGTGTGAAAATCAGAGTTTTAACACTACAATCTATCATACTTATCGCTGAACTACCAGAAGACCTCGTGGATAAACAAACAATCAGATAAATTCACACAAACATGAATAAATACGAGATGAAAACAGTGTTCGGTTATGCTTTGTTAACTTTTCCTATTGTGTACGTAACGAATTCGGTTTAAAAATATTTCTACTAAAATGTTCTGAACACGAATGGTATGAATCATCATTATAATTATCGATATTCCACTCTTTGTCTCAATCAATATTTATTTAGTTCACTTATCTATTCTACTTAAACTAAAAATATTTTTATCAAACAACTGACAGTAGTTAATACGTAAAACATTGTAATAAAATATAGAAAACATAGTTACAACTTTGTCAGCTTTTTTTACCATTTTTCAATAGTCGTCAAAATATTTTAAACCTATTAACAATCATATTTTAATTAAAAAAGTATTTTACGTAGTTTAGTATTTTGTCACGTAAATGGAGTAAATCTCAACTTGCGAAATACAAGTTTAATTTAGTTGTTTTTTTTCTTTTTAGAGTTGTGTTTTTATAACTTGATATTATATTTGCCTACACTTTCTTTAAATATGTACTCAAGCGACATGTTGAGCTTTATTCTGAAATTTTCGAATATTCTTAAAAACAAATCAAACAGAATACTTTTAACATCTTGGTGTAGGTGTATTCCTGCTGTAGTTTTAAATCGTATTTTAGTTAATCCTAAGTAGATTTGTTATCATGAATATTTACAGAAAGTTGGGGAAATTATTTCTCAGGATTTGAAAGGTAAGTTATTTAAGTACTGGTAGAATAATATAGAATTTAAAGATCTTTTAACCCGAGCAACTGGGTTTAATAATATTGTAGAAAACAAAATAATTTGATGTTTCTTCAGCAGTGTAAATCAATCTTTTTGCAGAATTCATAGTTGTCCTGTATTGTTGCAATCGAATATTTAACATTTTCAGAAATAAATATTTTTGATATAAGAAGGACGAGAAAGCAGATGGTAAAGCAAAGAAATCGCTACTGCATAGTTATTTCATGTTAGAGTTGACTGGTTAGGGGATAAGCAATAAATGGAGAATATGTATTATTTAACCACTAGCAATAAATTCAAGATGTGAAGAACAAAAGATTAGAAATTGGGAAATTGTTACACATTAAGTAATATTTTATAGTAGTCATGTTTCTCCTTCTTCCTTTTGCGATAAAAATGGTAGCCAAATGTTACTCATTTTTTCTCATAGGCTTTACATTATTTCTTTACAAAGTTTGCCCTTTTTGTATACATTTGCACTTTTTAATAATATAGCTTCATGTGGCTTATTCCTTTATTCTATTTTGGTTTTTTATACATGTAAAATGGTTTGATTAAATATTATTACTTTTCAGTTAGACGCGGTATGGCCAGATTATTAAAACATTCCACTCGCAGTCTGAGGGCTGCAGGTTCGAATCCCCGTTACATTAAACATGCTCGCTTTATCAGCCCTGGGGTGTTAATAACGTAACAGTCAGTCCCACTATTTGTTGGCAAAAGAGTAGCCCAAGAGTTGGGTGTGGATGGTGATGGTTAGTTGCCTCCCGCCTAATCTAACACTGCTAAATTAGAAACGGCTAGTGCAGATAGCCCTCGTGTAGCTTTGCGCGAAATTCAAAACAAAGAAACAAACAATGTTTTCAGTTTGCTTAAAAGTTTAAAATCAAAGACTTGAATTTGACGGAAACGTATTATTTTGACAAACACGCTGACAGATATATATATATATATATACACACACACACACACACAAAACACTTGTTGGCTGTTTTTCTCTTAATGCATGTCAAATGTCACAATAATTTTAAAATGTTTTAAAAAAAAGCTTAAGTGAAATTTTGACCCACACTATCATCAGGCCGTGTAACATGGATACTTAATCTTTCTCACTAAACCATGCATCAGTTTCTAAGTACTTCGGCCATCTACTGTTTTAAATAAAATCACATTTTTGCTCCTAGTGTCTGTGGAATGCATTAACTAATTATGAATATTAAATATCTTTTCCAGTTATGTTAAATGTTAAAGGCGTTAAACGGAATGCATTTCTTAGCGTAAAACAATACCTACTTGTGTGATATTCTAGTGACGTCCAAGCTCTGTTTACTAAAAGAGAAAGAATCATGGAAAATGTTAGCAATTGTAATCTAAAATAGTTATGAGGTAGGCCCTCTTCATGTAACAGAAGAGTGTCTAGGTATGTTTAAAAACATAGAAATACTAGTATACCAGCAACAGAAAGAGCTGTGATAATATCTAGATTGTAGTAGTAATCCCTCTTAGGGAGGGAAAAGGAGTTCATGTTATTACAGATGACAAGGTCATAGTTCCAGTAGTTGCTACTGATGGAGGGCTGATTATAGTTCGATACTAGACAGGCAGAGATTTTTGATTGTTATGTAATAGTACCACAAAGTATCCATCATGTCGATAATTAATCATTAATTAATTCAATCATCGTTAAAAGACTTTTAAGACTAATTTAGTAAATTAGTATTTAGTTTTTTCATCAAATTCCAAATTACAGAACTCGCTAAGCCACGCCAGGCATTTACAATTTCACTTGCACGGTAACTTACAAACACTCTCTTTGTTAACCTAAAGATGATCTAGGAAGGTCGAAACGTTGTTCTCTCCTTATCAGTAAAAGTGTTAATACCATACCAGCCGTTCTGAGATTCATTTGAACGTCACAAACGATTCTCTCTCTTGTCAGAACAAACAGACACTTCTAGCACCAGCCACCAGCAACTTGTCTGCTGCCACCTGGCGTTACCAAACGTAAGACTCAGGTCTCGCATGCCTGTCATTTCGGTTAAACTGAATAAGCAAATTTAACACATTTGGAATAATATTCCTAAAACTTTGATGTCGAAGAACTGGTTAATTTGAATCAATAAATTATCATTTTATCCGAGACAAAATCTCTCTCTTACCTGAAGACAGGGAAACATTAATTGGACTCAGCTGGACACATGTCCAGCTAACATGTGGCTTAAATTCAAGGCATTTCATAAGAATCTCAAGGTTATCAACACCGTAAAACTTAATCTTAGGCTCTTTAGATTGCACTAAGTGAAAAGCCTTAGTTCCTCTGGGAGTGAAGGTATAAAGGTAGCCTACAACTTCTGTATTCTATAGTTTTGTAGCGCTAAGTACAAACTTTCACTTTTCATTCCTGTTATATTAGCTTAGATGAAATGAGAATTTACATTAGAATGTCTTTAAAAATATTAATTTTATTAGAATATATTGATGTTAACTGGTTTAATTACATTTTCTCTAATATACAACAATGGTTTGGAGAAAGATTGAAAGCGTCGGCTGGTAGTGAAAGGGTTAAAATCAATTTACTGTAATTTTTTTAGTTTTCTGTGAACCAGCATTTTTTTTTCATGGACCAATACCAGGTCACGGAGCATACTTCAGGAAACGATACACTAAATCATTTATAACACCATGTAACAACATTTTTACTTTTACTTGCTCCTGGACAGAAAGTGTGATTTTCCAATTGCAAAAGTAAATGGAAAGGACCTATTTTTATCTTCAAACTTTGCTTTTGTGACCTAGGTAATGAAATTTTCAAATTTATCCATTTTCCAGAACATCCAGGTAGATTCAGTGCTGAGTAGCTGAGAGAGAATTTTCTCGAACTTACAAGAATTTTCAAGAACTTTTCTAGAATGTTGTAGAACTTACGAGAATTTTCAAGAACCTTTTAGAATTTTCTTTAACTTTCCATAGTAATACATATACAGGGGCTCACCAAAAACCACTTCAGTTTAATTCTAGCTGTCTAAGTGATCACATAGACCTATCTGATTTTATCAGAAATGGCATCAAGAAGCTGCAAGCATTCTCCAGACGCATTCTGCTATCTATGTGGCCAATTTATCAAGACATGAGCAAAAAAATACTCTGTGACAGCAACAGCATTTGCCTTGAAGTATGATGAGTATAGCTGGGAGGTTATTGGAAACTTCAAAATGGTGGCATTCCTGATGGGTCTCCAAATTGGGTGTTATAAAACAATTTGTCACAGCTCTTGATAAGGAGTATGCAGTCTCTAAGTTCTTTCGAGATTTCTTCCCTAAGTTGTGTGAGGCACAGGTCAAAGCTGGTGTTTTCATTGGACCACAAATAAAGAAGATCCCGGCATGCACAAAAATCAACAAGAAGCTCAGTAGGAAGGAAAAAAAGCTTGAGGAAGCTTTGTCGCAGTGGTTTGGGGCTTCTTAAGCAATCACAAAGCCGAAAATTATGTAGAACTGGTTGAAGCTCTGATGAAGAACTACCGCAAAATGGGCTACAGGATGTCCCTGAAAGTCCATATCCTTGATAAATTGAAGAAAAACACAGGAGCATACTCAGAGGAGCAAGGCGAGCACTTCCATCAAGATGTACTGGACATTGAACGCCGCTACCAAGGAGCGTATAACAAAAACATGATGGGAGACTATATTTGGGGGCTGGTACGTGAAAGTGATTGACATTACAGTTGCAAATCTCGAAAAACTACTCACTTCTAAACAATTTTGTATAACTTTAGTATAAAGACATGTAAATCTTGATTCATATGTTATTTTATTCAGACCTTATATAAATGAAAATGTGCAAATATGCCCGTTTTTACATAGAAAATAGGTTAATTTCTAAATTTCATTATCCAGGTCATAAAAGCAAAGCTTGAAGAGAATAATGACAATTTGCTGTACTTTTACAACATAAGCAATTAATAAATAACACATACAATCCAGGAACAAAATTTGTGTTTCATGGTGTAATTATTTCAAAATATACGAATGTATTCGTGAAACATACAGCAAATTTATCTAATTAGTGATTTCGTGTGAATTGTTTTTCATATTAACAAATGTTATTGATCTATAATTTCTTAAAATATCAACAATAATGCGCTAGTCGAAAGCAAAACAAAAAGAAAAACGAAAACAATAAATGTTTCTCAACGAATTTCTTGAGACTGAACAAACAAGTTTGAAGTTGAAGAAGTAAGCTGTCAGAGACTAGAATATTTTGAGACGTAGTTTCACAAACGGCTGACATAATAGATTTTTTTTTAAAGTACGAAGGATCTGGAAATCGTTTCTTTAGCAGCTTGGAAAACCGTATCACCTTCTTGTAGAAGTTAAAGCCAAAAAGAGAAGATATTTTGCTCATATTTCATATATTTCATCTATTAACACACATACACACACACACACACGCATACATACACGTTGTCTCCTTCGTATAATAAAATAGCGTTCTTATCAGCGAATCTAATCTGTATACGATAATCCACGAATCTGTAATTAATACTGCTTCTTGTTGTATTTCCCTTATTTAATATTTTAACAATGAGGTACTGTTTTTAGGTAGATTAAAATAAGCATAACAACTCAAAGACGTTGTCTTTTTGTTTTATTTTTTAATTATTTAAAACAACATCGATATTTTATTCTTTTATATTCAGAATTTTATTATTGTGAGTTGTTTTCGTACTATATATAGAAAACGACTAGACTGCACAAAAACCTATTATTTTTATTTTGAGAAATGGGGAGAGAGAGAAATTAACTAATAAAACAGGTGTGCGAATTTAAACTGCATAAAAGTTGTTTTGGTTTTAATAACTGATATACGATAATTCAGCTACGCAGATTTCGAAAATAATATTCATTGTTTTATGTCACGTAAGGATATTTTTGGTTAAGTCAAATTATATTATTACTTTGTTTACCACAATGAACTATTTTTATTGTTATGTTTGTTAACAAAGATAGAAACAGAAAAAGAAAAGAACACTGATGTCATTTTGATTTTTCCTCCAATGAGGTATTCCGTGTGGAATATCTCGTTTCAATGACCAGTTTCAATCAGCCATTATGCTGATGTTCTATTTTCTCTAAGATCTCCTCTTCATTTTCCTGGTGTTTTGATAAAACTTTTTTCCCTTATATTTCGCTGACGGCACCGAGATTTTTAGGGAAATAGTCAATATGTGAGTGCAAGAAATGAACTTTCAAGCAATTATTACAACTCATTTCTTTAAATTTATAAAGCATATTTTTGACAATATTTTTGTAATTTAGGTACTTGTTGTTCCCTACAAAATTGTGAATAACATTTTTGAAGGCAATCCACGCTTTTTTAAAACTTTTTTCGTTGTTTTTTTGAACTGTTAATCGAAGTTAACTGAGACTTAACAAGAACTCATTCTTTAAAATTTTACTTTTGAAAGAACTGGAAATTGCTCACATAGATACATTAAACAAGGTCTCAAATGGCCAAGGTTGTTGAGGCACTTGACTCATATTCTGAGTGTAGCAGGTTCGAATCCCCGTCCCATTAAACATTTCAGCCGTGACGGAGTTACAATGTTACAGTCAATCCTACTAATCGTTGATTAAATAATAGGAATGGCTGGTGCAGATATCCGCGTGTAGCTTTGAACGAAATTTAAAAAAAAGTAACAAAAATTTAAACACTCGTTGTCTTTGTATAAGGCCTTTACAAACTGCTTCATCATGCCGAGTGTTATGTGAAATGGAGGTAACAATAATTTCTTCATGTCAACCAAACTTTAACGTTCAAGGTTTTGCATGACCATTGCGTCTTCAACCAGTGTTGAATTTGTGCTTTGTTGTTCCATTCATATACACACGCAAAACAGCAACATGGAAACATTGTATAGCTGTACAGTTGACTCAACAATATAGAAAGGACTTTTAAATCTTTACAAAGTAGCCAACCATGTTCTTTGTAATCGAGCACCATGTTTTACAGTAAATTGAAGTTTCGAATAAGAATTTTACTTTTTTATTTTAAGTGTTGTAGCCTTGCACGTTACATGAGCAAAAGTAGAAGTCATCTCCATGGTTTTTGGGCTCACGCCGCACTGTTGGAATTCTAAAATGCAAATACTTACCTCTAGTCCACTGTCTCGTCCATTGGGCGTAAACGGTGCAAACTTCGTGCGGAGTCCATGATTTATCTTGCTTCCTAAGTTTTAACCCAAAATACGCGTAATACACTTTTATGACGAATTCTTTGTTTTTACAATAAATTTACCACAAATATAACAGAATACGTTTGAGTCATTTAAACAAACTCTTGTTACGATAACAACGAAAAAATTATATAGAAAAGACAAAAAAAATAATGTCGAAGAGGACGCACGTTCTAGAACGATCGATAAGACTCTCACTGGGTTGGTCTAGAGAACTCTACAGCTAATGGTTATCGGCATTCTAAGCATAACAAAATGTGATTCGATTTCAATCAAAATGATTCACTTATGTAAAAGTACATATAACTTTTGTGAAGAATCTGTCCGTGACGAAGAAATATAGATATCATTTTCGAATTCGGCATACAGGAATTACTGTAGATCATGTAAAATCCAAAACAACAAAGCCATCGCAGGCCTGTTGATAACACATTAAATACTTATTCACTTGCTATGTTTTGAGTTACTAGAGATTCATCATGATCCACGTAACTATTTACTATTTTTTTGAACAGTATACAAAAGTTCACGTGTTTCTTCAAATTAATTTACAAAAGAGGAATTCACTTATAAATGGGCCCGGCATAGCCTAGCGCGTTAAGGCGTGCGCTTCGTAATCTGAGGGTCGCGGGTTCGTGCCCAAGTCGCGCCAAACATGCTCGCCCTCCCAGCCGTGGGGGGCGTATAATGTGACGGTCAATCCAACTATTCGTTGGTAAAAGAGTAGCTTAAGAGTTGGCGGTGGGTGGTGATGACTAGCTGCCTTCCCTCTAGTCTTACACTACTAAATTAGGGACGGCTAGCACAGATAGCCCTCGAGTAGCTTTGTGCGAAATTCCAAAACAAACAAACACTTATAAATATTATTTACACTTGAAAGAAGGTTTAGTCGTTATAGTATTATGGTAGTATGAGTGACAATATCTTCTTATTTATGATTTCAAAGTGAATTGCTAACTTAAGTTAGGAATAATTCTATATCAGTAAGTAAACTTATCGGATTGTTTTTATACTATCTGTTGATAATGTAAATTCCTCCGTCATCGCTCCATAAATTAACAAGTGTACCAGAATCAAAATATTAATTGTCACGGGAAACGAGGAAAAAACTGATGGTAGATAAGTGTGGTTAATTAAAACAAAGGTATTCCAAATTTTCCCACTTTTTTATGTTTCGACGCAATTTATGGGAAGAAACACACAATAACAAACTAATTGTGTGAGTTAAGTTATAAGTTTGTAAATTGTTACGACATACTGACCAAAGCTATGTATAAAAGTAAGTTTTGATTAATGATGCAACAATTTAATATTTTCACATTTGTCAAATTGTATTTTATCAAACTAAGTAAATAACGATCTGATGGCGTCATCTATTAGCCACAAGGTAAAACGAATTTTAATCAATAGTAAATTACTGTGCTGTTGTGATAGGCGGTAATAACATTTTTCATAGTTTAATTTTTTTCAAGCTAAATAGATTTAATTACATCACCTGCAGTAGGTTTGTTTGTTTTTTTGGAATTTCACACAAAGCTACGCGAGAGCTATCTGTGCTAGCCGTCCCTAATTTAGCAGTGTAAGACTAGAGGGATGGCAGCTAATCATCATCACCCACCGCCGACTCTTGGGCTACTCTTTTACCAACGAAAAGTGGGATTGACCGTCACATTATAACGCCCCCACGGCTGGGAGGGCGAGTATGTTTAGCGCGACGCGGGCGCGAATCCGCGACCCTCAGATTACGAGTCGCGCGCCTTACGCGCTTGGCCATGCCGGGCCGCTGCAGTAGGAAAAGTCAAAATATTTAACTAACAAACGTTTAAATAAAGATACGTTTATACTTCTAAAAATAAAAATTCACTTACTTATGTATTATTATATTTTAGTTTTATCGTTGTTTGGTTTGTATTTAAGCATAAAGCTACTCAAAGTGCTATCCGTGCTCTGCTCACCAAGGGTATCGAAACCCGGTTTCTAACAGTGTAAATCCGCAGACGTACCGCTATGTTACTTACTGGGGGGGGGGGGTTGTTGTTTAGACATAGAAGTATACAAGGGGTTACCTGTCCACTGCTCATGCAGATGTTTAGCGTTATAAGCTCTCGGACTATCTGGTGAGTCACTGGTAGACCTAGTTACAGTGAAGTTATTGAATAAATGTTATACCTCTATTCACGTCAACGCCGAAAACTCTTCATTCTGTGGGAAACAAATTGTGTGGCATCATTTTTACGATGTCAAACTAATACTTAAGAAAAACTATTCTCGGAAATTTTATTTTAAAACTGATTTTTAAAATCACGATAACTGGTATGAATTAAACTTCTATATCTTTGTATTCAATCCATTCATTTTTAAGTTTGAAATTAGAGAACACATCTGAACGAAAGGGAAAGTTTGTAATAATAATCATGTAGAATACTTAAGCCATTCATTCAAAAATATTTTATGTCATGCTCTATACAATGCTATCGGACCTTTTGTACTTAAAGTTCGTTAGTACCTGAAAAAGTGATAGATTATACGTGTGGCTTACACAAACAAATAAGAAATAAAACAGCTCTGAGATTAATTTTTTTACGTTTCGTATAACAAAGTTTATTGTACGATTATCATTAAAGTAACTTATTTGACCCTAAGTTTTATTATTTTCCTTATAGCAAAGCCACATCAGGTTATGTGCTGATTCCACCGAGGGGAATCGCACCCCTGATTTTTGTGTTGTAACTCCGTTGGCTTACCGTTGCACCAGCGGGGAACAACTTTGTAAGAATAGGTATTATATGGTAATCACAAAAGTGAAACAAAAATGCGAAAGATTTTATGTTAGTAAAAGTTAGATTAGGTAAAATAAATGATAACAATATAATAAACATTTTTGACAAGGCACGCATACGAGTTCGGAGTGGGTAGTGAACAATATTATTCGAGAGCGTAACGTGAGCCACATGTTCCACAAGTTATTTACAACGTATAATGGCACTTACAGTAGTTGGGCATGGTTGAGAGGTAATAAAGAAGATTTAAGTATAAATAAATGTATACTGTTACAAGTTTAAAGCTTCATGTTACAATTTGAAGTCTTTTTAGAAAGAAAACAAGTGTGAATCCTCAACAGTCACGACATTTGAAATTATTTTAGGAAGAAGTATAGTAATATTTGATGCTTTTTTGTTTTCCTTTTTATTAGGTACATTTTTGTGCAATAACAATATCTTGGGATACTTGTAGCGGGACAAGCGTATACTCGATTTTTATCACTCATACCGACCTCTACAAGTATACCCTCAAATTGAAATTGTTTTAGGAAGGATTAGAATAAATTAACCCATGAGATCTTGGGTGTAGTCATATACATTATGCGAAAGGGTTTGACCTTCTGAGTCCAAAACTGTAATGAGATCTTAAAACGCTCAAGAGATATCAGAGCTATGAGCTAAACGTTTGCACTTGAAAACAACATTAATAACTAACTAAACCCAGAGCGGTTCTATTAACCGCTAAGATGCGGCTAAAAAAAGTAATTTGGATTTTTGGTTTTGTGGTTAAGTTCAGTCAAATTGACCAAACCTGTATAGAACCTGTGGATAAAATAACAGATAAAATATAAAGTTTTATTGAAAAGACACGTTTGAAATATAGTTAGAATGTTTCAGGGATTACGAAAATGACATTTGAGATTTTTGAAATAAAGAGAAGTAATTTTAATCTTAATATAAAAATTATTTTATACTCGGACTGGTAAAATAAAATACTTGTTATATTTTAGAGACAAATGTTTAGAAAATATTTCACTAAAAATTCTTATTTTGTTGTGGTGTTAAAGACGTGTAATGTTTACTAAAAGTCTTCCAGATTTTGTAAAGCTACATATATTAAAAGTTAATAATATCGAAACTATAGCAAGTACAAATTGGTCACGTGGTCAGTCAACTTGACCGAACTAGTGTCGTGAGAGATAACTGGCTGAGAGCATTGATACACTACACTAAATAATAAATCAAAAGAGAGGTTTCTTTGACCTTCAACTACTACAGTATGGTAGTAGATTGGTGAAACAATTTAATAAACATTTCAAAAAATAATCGAAGAGAATCTTTCATTCTGGTCGCTCGAAGATTTAGTTTCTTTGGGAGGAGGAGCGTTGTAAACATTTTAAGATTAGGGATTCTTACGTAGGGTCAGTCTGGAAACTGAAAACAAAGCATTTATTTATTTTTGGCCATATGAGAGTATTCTATTTTGGTCTAACATGTGTTTATTTTACTTTCAAGTGTATAAGAACTAATGAGGATGTTCTCTATCACACCAGCGAGTTGCACGCCCAGATGTATACGACAGATAAGGAAAAACAGTGTGCGATAATTCTTGTTTTTTAAGTACCACCCTAGTATGGTATACCTTTAAAGTATTCTATCTGGCGGTAAACATAGAATGAAACTGGATAAATGTCAAAAATGGAGTTTTTTGCTACAAATTCCCCTTGAAAACTGTTTTACAGTTTGTAGTAAAAACACAAAAAAACAACTCCCAACATTCCTTTTTACAAAGGAAAAAGAAACAGATAGGAACCTCTTATATGTCTTTGTTTACACAGAAAATTTTCAGAAATTTTAAAGAAAAATAAACTTTTTTTTTTAGAAGGGAACTTTCTCTGTGCCAGAACTGGGAATATTGAACGAAGGGAGATGGAAGTAGTTTATTGAGAAAATAGAAGATAGTTGATAAATTCCAATTAATTAGATTTACTGCGTATTTTGACATTGGCTTAACTCAGTCGGCATATTAGCTACAGGCTTGATTATTAAGGAGTAAATTAGTCTTACTATACGAATTTCAAACTTTTTGAATGGAATATTAAAGTAAGCCAAGTTAAATTGTATTGGAATTTCCTATTCAATCGATTTATTTCTACTTAAGCAAACGAGCTTGATTCTTTAAGGCTGCTACGACCAATAAAGAATCATTGTTTGCTCGTTCTTTCAAAATTTTATCTAAATTTTGTCAGCTTGTTGTGTTTCTTTGTTTCAATCCACACAGATTTCTTTGCTATATACTCGATTTTCTTTACAAATTATGATTTACCACTTTGTGAAAATACTAGGATGATTCTAGATTATAGCGCATACAGCATATAGAACAATACAAATAACTTCCTCAAATAATCACGTTTGTCCATTTTTACTTATCATTAATAAATTAGGTTGTTTACTAAAAGTTGTCAAGTTACGATTCATTTACATATGACGATGACCGATGAAGGTCGAAACGTTGTTCACTTTTCTACGTAAAAAATTTTCTCAACCCAAACGAGCCGATTTTACATATATAAATCTTAAATGAACTGGAGATTCAAACAGTCCGACGTACCTTCCAGTCACTCACTTCACCACTAGTTAATAGAAGAGGTGCTTCAGAAGAATAATACATTCTTTTTCTTGCTTTGTACGACTAATTGTTTCATACGCATCACCATCTCAGAACACGTTTTCTCAGAAAAACGGCTATTTTGTTACTTTTGATTGTCTGGCATGGCTTGGTTTTCTGTGATTTATATATTTAAATAAAAAGTGGCAAATATTTTGCTTTTATTTCACTAACGCATTTTGAATCTAGTACAAGGTTACTTGTATTATCAGTCGCCATCTTTAATTTTCGAGAACTGATCATACTGTACGCAACAAGTCATCAGAACCTGTTAAGGAATTGACTGTCTCTCTTATAACTCACCTAAAGCCTAAAGTGCCTGTAAAATGTCGTGATAGCTCACAAATTCGAACCAGGCAAAAAAAAGCTTTATCAAAGTTTTGTAAGCTGTAAACTAAAGTGTAGTAAGCTCACCATGGGTACCATAACCGATATCACGACCAACTGAAAAATTCCTCTGGAAAAATGGTAATATTAATACTAATGTATGGAAATGTATATTGTATGTGTATAATAATTCAATCAAACAATCTAAATAGTTATATAGCCATACCTTCCTATGAGATAAAAGTTTTTAATTTAAAATATAATATAAAAATATGATATTAAAACAAAATATATAATATGATACAAGTTTTAGAAAAATAATATTTAAATTACTTGTTCTTCTTAGTATTAAGTTTGGTCAGATAACAGAACGCTAAATTTTTTCTAGCATTATTATTACACATCTATTATTTTGTGAGTGCAATCTCTTCATCTCTTTAAATTCGCTCATCTTCTTACTGTTGCGTTGGCGTTGATCATAAGCTGGCACATTCCAGGATGAATAGGATTTATTGTTGAAAAGAGAGATCGATATATTTCACAGTAAACTTTAATGAATAGTTTAAAAATAGGGCTTGTTCAATTAGACGATACAAATTATGTATACTTTTAATTACATTAGTTTTAATCTACCTGGATTGTTTGTCTTTAAATTTCGCACAAAGCTACACGAGGTCAATCTGCGCTAGCCGTCTCTTATCTAGCAGTGTAAGACTAGAGGGATGGCAGCTAATCATCATCACCCACAGCCGACTCTTGGGCTACTCTTTTACCAACGAATAGTGAGATTGACCGTCACTATAAAATGCCCTCACGGCTGAAAGGGCGAGCATATTTGGTGCGACGGGGATTCGAACCCGCGACCCTCAGATTACGAGTAGAACGCCCTAAACCACCTGGCCATGCCAGGCCGAATCTACCTAGAAACCAAGCTTTGTGCTGCACAAGTTAATACATGTAGAAAGTGTTCACTTTTAACGACGTGCTGATTAATGTGGCTGTGTTGTTCACTGTAATATCCAGAAATTCATTGCTTAGAAAACTTTGTTTCATGTACTTTATGTTACTGTGTGGATTACGTGTGCACGTAATAACAGTCTGAGTTCGACTGAATTAAATATTTAAAAACAGAAATACAAACAAAATACGTTGCGTTTATTTTAGCTTTCGTGAAAAGAAAAATGGCAGCTTAACTGTTTGTGCAAGGTAAATTTTATATAATAGGGTAAGAATTCTTCAAGGCATCCAACTTTACTGTTGGTAACAAGAGCAGAAACAAGAAACAGTTTGTTTTAAATTTCAAATAACATTAGCTACTTTCAACCCAGGTATAACATTTTAACCAACAAATAAGCTTCTGTTTTGTTATACATATTTTTCATAATGGTCTCTTATATCTTAGGTTGTAAAGTGTGACATAAACTTTTGTTGTTTATGGTTTTATATTACGTACGTCAAGAATGGATTGGTCAAATTTAGAATTCTTTATTCACCAGTACAAACGAGAGTAAATGTCTCGAGGTCGAACAAGCCCATATTGTAGCCGAGTAAGAAATGGAAATTAGACTGAACTACAATCGACCATGGCAAAACATTTAAACGTTTAATGAAAATAAAGTTGATAAATATTTCCAACACCTTGTGATAGTTTCCCAAACCATGGAATTGTCCACTGAAATAGGTCATTATTGTTAGAGTGGTTTGACTGGTAAAGCACAAGAAGCTTATGCTGCTGTTTCTCTAGAAGATTGCACCAATTATTATAAACATAAGTTGACCTCAAAGTATACGAATTAGTACCGTAAGCTTATCGCCAAAGGTTTCAAGGTTATGGCAAGCAAGACAGCCAAACTTACATGAAATTGGCTCACGGAAAAGATATTTGTTTTTGGTCGATGGTGTAATTCTATGCATATTGGCAACAGTTTTGTCAAACTAAGACAATTATGTCTTATTGAGAAATTTAAACGCTGCACAAGTGACGACCTCAAATTTAGCTGAATTGAAAAAGTTGAAACACTATAGAAAGCAGCTGCTCTTTCCGATGGCTACATTTTAATGCATAAAACTATTTTTATGTAAAAAAAAAACAAATACCTATCATTTAGAGAAAAGATGTATCAATTCAATCCAATAACTCTCAGGATTGTTCTGAAAATGTAACTTATTTAGTTCCAAATCTTATTATGGAGGAGATAAAACTTCATCAAAACCATCAAGACCTGTTTGTCATTTTTGTAAGAAACTTGGTCATGCTATGTCTGATTGTTGGAGTATGAAAAAGAAAAAAACAACACCTAGTGCATTTGTGTTTACTTATGGACGTAGTTTCACCAGAGCACCTGATAAAAAGGCTAATGTAGTTAGAGAAAATTTAGACCTTTATGTCTGTTGGTTCTGGGTCTTTGACAAATAACATTGTTAATTCCATACCTCAACGTATTTTACGTGATACTGAAGCGACTACATTATTGGTGTTAGAAGGTGTATTGCTTTTAGATGCCCCCGCTAGGACAGCGGTATGTCTCCGCATTTACAACGCTAAAATCAGGGGTTCGATTCCCCTCGGTGGGCTGAGCAGATAGTCCTTTGTGACTTTGCTATACGAAAAAAACAAAACACACACACATACTTTTAAATAAAAGTTCTGTCACTGGTGATTCTGTTGTTGGTCAGGGTATTGAGAGTGGCTTTGCTAATATTCTTTTTCATAATATTTATTTAACATCAGACCTAGTTTCTGGACTAGATGTAGCTGGAATAAGATCTACTCTGCCGTTTAAGGTTTATCATTATTATTGGAAAATGATTTGGCTGGAGGAAGAGTTGTTGCTGAACCTAAAATGAACATAAGAATAATGTTGTTGTTGAGGAGAATCCAGACGCGTTTCGTTCGTGTGCTGTGACTCAAATTCAGACGAAGAAATTGAGCCAAGAATAAATGATAGAGACGTGCTCAGAGAACGATATTATAGATTTGTCACAGACGATTTTTTTATCTGTCTTAGTGATAATTCATTGGTGAGTGACCATGATGAAGGTAGAGGATCTGATTCAGCTGGAAAAGCTCCGTTTGCTAGAACAAAACTGATCGATGAGCAAGAAAAGGATCTGCAGATTTCTTTACTATTTAAATAAACACTCTCATAGAAAGAACTGGGTAAAATTCCAAATGGTACGTCTTGAAAAATGGTGTGCTCATGAGCAAATGGAGACCAACAAATGTACAACTACAGAGGATTAACATGCAGTTTATCAAATTATTGTTCCAAAAGTACATCATTCAGATATATTGAAAGTGGGCCACGAACTTTCTCTGGTAGGTCATTTAGGAGTTAACAAGACATCTGATATAATTAGTCATTTCTTTCGGGAAAATGTTTCTCAATTTTGTAAAATTCGTCATACATGTCAATCGATTAGAAAACATAACCAGAAAATTCCTGTTGCTCCTTTAAAACTTATCTAAAGCCAACATTTAATTCTCTAAGCAGAGAAGTGTAACGGATTTAACGTTCTACGTTTGTTTCAGTTTGATGCTTCTGACGTGTATTGTTGAATGCGTATTGTGCGGATCCTGCCTCTTTTCTGGGTTTGTGGAGGATTCTCGAGAGTGAGAATCAATAATGTTTGTTTTGCAAAAGCGCTTGCGTGTTTTCGAACATTGTTGAACATTCGAGAATCTCACCTTAAACCTTATAAACCAACGAGCCAAGTGACGGATTATTATTGTTTTGTCAGCTGCAGTCAGAATAATATAAACCTCTGAAGCTACAATTGTGACTAATGCTTATTAATCCGAAAGCTAGAAACATTTAAACTGCAACATTTATAGATTTCAAACATTACAAAACGTTCAACTTCAGATAATTAAATTCGGACGTTCGTATTTCTACGAAGACATTAAATATCTTCGTCAGTGAAGAGTAAGCTTGTAAACCACGTTAGGACAAACAAGAATAGAGCTAGCTAGCATTCCTGTTAGGTGAAGTATATCTGTGTGTCAACATAAAAGTAATTTGTACCTCGTGGCCCTGGAACCGTCGATGAAATATAAAGTTAGTTCTAGATCAAATAGATGACTAAATATTGTCTGAGTTTATAAACTTTTCGTATATAAATAATTACTTTTATTAACTATTTGTAGCTGATTTGTTTTTGTATGTTAAAATATATTTTCGTTAAGACAGAATATTGTGTGTATATGTACCAGTCTCGTTGGCAAATATCATAAGTTTAATACATATCGAAATTTAATTAATTTCTAAATTCAAATTTCCGGTTATTTGAAATTCTAATACATAGCATACGTAACATATTGGAGACTCGTCCGAGATAAATTATATTACGTAACACTATTTATTTGATTTGTGTCTTTGGATTAATGAAGAACTAGAGCTTATGCCATTTGAAGTCGGAGGAAAATAAATTAAAACTTTGAGAATCAGTTTGAGCTTAAGTTTTGAAACTATAGTTTAAACAAATGAAGAAACAAAATAGAAACATAAAAATATTAACAAAACAGTATGTGTAATCTACGAAAATTTTAAGTGGAAGTTAGATCTCAGTGCGTACTTTATATGTGATAATCTATGATATATTGTAAGAGATGTTGATAATGTGAATAGTATACACTTCTGTGAATAAATTTTGATATATATGAAGGTATTTTTTTATTATTAGCATTAAGTTATTTATACATAAAGGGAAATGTAATTACTAAGCATAATGAGTTTCAGTCATCTGTCATATTTTGTTTCAGTGACTTCTCAGGATAGCCCGATGTGGCTTTGCTGAAAGAAAACACACACACACATTTCTCAGGATAGAGTTGTCGTGACCGTGTCATCTACAAAAGACACAGTTGCAAAATATTCAACTGAACCAATGCTATAACAACTACGTTTAATTTAAACCAGACTTCTACAGAATGTTGATTTCCTGGATCAAAAATTATCATATACAGCATATTTCATTGATAGATTCGGTATATATTTTGTATAGAATTAATAATTCCTCTTCCGTGTGGAGTTACAAAATTATAATTATATAGAGTTGGTTTGAAATAATTATTAGATGAAGTTCATGGTAGTTTAGAAAAAACTAGAAAAACTGATCCTGTTGCACAATTTGGTGAATTATGCTAAAAATAAAGTAACCAGAAGGATATTTTAAATTTTCTGTTATATTTTCTACTATGAAATGCTTTGTGTTAATTTTTATTATTCTATAACTGACTTTAAACTTTTGATTTCCGTAATGGTTTGCTGAAATACTGCGAGTAATACAGTTAAATGACTATCTGGTGGCCGAAAGAAGAGTTAATTGTATCTGATGCCATCTTTATTAACTAATGTACCTCAACAAGAGCAAAAGTAAAGTTTTAAATTCATTCTCTATTTCCTCTCTTAAAGTAGCAAGCATCCAAGAAACCTTTTGTAATAGTTATAAAAAGACTTGTAAGAATTCCAGGGCCATTCTGTTTTTTAATACTAAAATAATACATAAGTAGTTATAATCTATGTAATTAAATCGTATTTTGTTCTACTTATTATTAATATTTCATACCTGTACGTAAATTAAACAGGAATATATGACACATGCTTTCTAACATAACTATGTACTTTATGGAAGTATATTTGCAAATTTTTGTATTTACTCTTCATGATTCTTGTTTACTGAAAAACTGGGACGACAAGGTTAATGTTCTTTTATTATTCAATCTTAATCTCACAACAGCAGTATAATTAAAGTAGCTGCAAATGAAAAGTATAGAATAATAGATCAGTTAGAAAAAATGGCGAAATTTCCTAATTCTATAAGCAATTAGCAACATTTATATTAAGATCTACTTAGACTGTTGTTACTTTATATACCAATATCCATAAAAATCGTTAAGAGAACCGTAAATTAGCTACTAACATTTCCTAGAAATGTAAGATTGTTCTTACTACTTTTGAATTATGATACTACTTGTTTTAGATCAAAACTACACAACGTGCAATCTGCGCTCTGTCCACCATATGGAGTCAAAGCCTGGATTTTAGCATTGTGAGTATGTAAACTTACTGCTGACCCATCCAGAGACAAATTATGATATCCTGATTTCCGTACATATAGTGTATTATTACGCAAAAGATCAGAATGTTTCGCAATAAAGGGCATTGGTTAAACGTCTTTATTACTTAAGAGCAAACCAACCCATCTGCGCTGTTTACTACGAGGGGAATGAACGCAGATTTTAACCTTAAAATTAGTTATAAATATAACTGAAGATAATACCAACGTGGATCTTCTTTTCTGTATAGAACACGTCATTTCACAGTTACTTTTCTTCTAGTTAGATTGAAATATTTCTTGTTTCATGCTTAAGTCACGAATGTACGAAGTTAGTGACATTTTTTCTCTAATAACAATTGAAAAATTTAGTTAAGAACTTGAAAAGAAATTCGGGCAAGAAAGAAAAGGACTGATCAATAAATTGGTCACAACCCTCTGGGTAAAACTTTATTTCTCCATGAAAACCCATTTTGGTAGAGTTTGATATGTTTTGACATCAGCAATGTCGTTAGTCAATCTAAGAGAGAGAGTAGAATTTACAGTCAGTATTAATAAATTTATAATCGCCCCATCACTATCAACTGCATTTTGCAAAGGATATTTATTATTATTATACCTGTTTCTGAAAGCTACAAGACATTGTATAAACTTTCTAAAGTGAACAAACTGTTTTATCTATTTTTATAACCTGCGATACAGAGGAACAATTACTAAAAATGACAGTGAAGACGCGACTGTGACAACGAGAATAATCCAGAAGAGACACCTGTCTATAATAAGCGCCAGTTGTCGCCATTCGTTAACTACTCGTGTATGGTTATCTTCAGCTTCCTGCTTCATCATCAGGTAATGAAGAACCCGAATAATTTCCTCTTGAACGCCGTTATTAAGTACAGCTTTTCGAGAACATCGCTTACTAGCGTTGTGGTTGTATTCGTTCAAGTTGATGTTAGTGACTGATTCGTTACTGGAAAACTCTTGCGCATCCTTTAGGTCATCCGGAGCAGTGTCTACATGGAACTTGAGATTTTCTGGACATGGATATGTGTATCCGACATCCCTTAAGAGGACACTGTCTTGGTGACTAGAAGTGGCTCTTTTGGTAGGTAGACAAGTAAAGCAGGAACAAGCAGCAAAACGCTGCAGCACCATGCGCCGCGTCCAAGAAGGAACTTCCTTTCTGTTTGGTCCACGATAATGAAAGTTAAGGACCGCAACTGTCATGACGACGGATATGGATGTTATGACCATGACTGCTGTTAGATAAATTCCTAGTTTAAAAAAATCAGGAATCAAAGTTACATAAGACAACGTTGTCATTATAGTTTCCAATTTATTCAACTTATTTAAAATTATTCAAACAAAAACAATAGAAAATACAATAACTGAATATTGGATTTTTAGGGATATCGGTATTTTATATTAATAATTAGAAATATGCCTTTAGTAGTACAACAGTATGTCTGCAGACTTGCAACGCTAGAAATAGAGTTTTGATACTCCTGGTAAGATAGCCCATTGTAGGTAGCTTTCTGTTTAATTAAGTTAGTACTAATATTGAAAAAAAACTAACAACAGTTTTTAGTAAAAGTTCTCAAATGTAATGATTAGCATTTATTACCAAATTCATTGTTGTAGTAAACTGCTGTTTGGATTATTAGATTCTAATTTTTAGAAGCTGTATAGCAATAGACAGTGTTGTTGTTTTTTTGAATTAAACACAAAGCTACACAATGGGCTATCTGTGCTCTGCCCACCACGGGTATCGAAACCCAGTTTTGAGAGTTGTAAGTCCGCAGACATACCGCTGAGTCACTGGGGGGCGATAGATAGTATAATAACTTGTCTAGTACATTATTTTGGTTTGAAATGTTTTCTAAATGTCTAATAATCATTAAACATGCTTCATAGTATGAACAAGATTATGAAAATAACTATCCTCAAGTTCGTTAAGTCGTACAACTACGCATCTGTGGATGTTCGGTTTCCTAGCACTATGTAAAGAAATAAATCACAGTATACAATTAACTCAATTTTATGATTTCGGTAGAATGACTTTAGTTATCTGAGGCTTCCGCTGATTTTATAGCTTAAACTGAACACACTCCTTAACTTCTATTATTTTTTCATGAATTTATAGATGATTTTACAAGGATACCTTTTTCTATATTAATCAAAATGGTTCTATAACATTTGTAGTTTACTGTAGGCTGTTCTTTGAAGATCTTTTGAAGTTTATTTATTTCGCCAAAAGTACCAACAGCACAAATAAATTATTTAAATACAAACTGTTAAACATCCGATTCATGTTTAATAATTTTAAATAGTATGTTTACAATATATGCTGTTTGTAACATATTTGTCATATCTATTCAACTTTGTCCTAATTATTTACATAGAAAAGAAGAAAAACAAAGAAAACAAAACATTCCATTTATAGATTGAAAACGATGAAAAGTCGATAATAGGAAAATTTGCTTTACGTTGTACTTACGTTTTAAACAGCCAGGCTTACACTGTACAATGTGAGAGATCTTCTAGCATTTATGACAGTCTTTATTTTAACAACTATTAATATAAAATCAACAACAGGAAGTTACAAAGTTTCTAAATGTTCTTATTGTCTACACATACTTGTATGCTGAACATACATCGCTGGCCAAAATCGTAATGCCAATGAACATAAAGAAAAAATATGCACTTTGCGTAGATAAACTCAACCACTTATTTGAGTAGAGATTTGAAAGATGAAAATAAGAATAGAGAAAATAAAATAGATTTTTTTAGCATTTAATAGGGAAAATGTGAACATTATGAAATTAGCCTAAATACTAGCTGGTCAAAAGTTTAAAACCATACCAAAAAGAAGTCCTAAACATGGTAGGAAATGCTCAACAAGAGGTCTCAGTAGTGAGTTGCACGGCCGTCATTACGAATAATTTCAAACATTCGCTTTGCCATGGTCGATATAAATTTTAGTTTGCAGAAGGCTGGCTGGAATGTTATTTCAAGTGGTGAAGATGGCTTCACGAAGATCATACACTGTTTGGAATTGACGTCCATTTTTATAGACTTCCCTTGCCATCTACCCTCAAACATTTTCAATGGGGTTCAGTTCGGGCGAACACGCTGGATGGTCCAAAAGAATCACGTTATTTGCCATGAAAATGTCCTTTGTCCTACGGGCATTGTGGATTGCAGCGTTGTCCTGCTGAAAGATCCAGTCATTTCCACACAAGCGAGGGCTTTGTTTGTTTTTTTGTTTTTTTAATTTCGCACAAAGCTACTCGGGGGCTATCTGTGCTAGCCGTCCCTAATTTAGCAGTGTAAGACTAGAGGGAAGACAGCGAGTCATCACCACCCCACCGCCAACTCTTGGGCTACTCTTTTATCAAATAATAATGGAATTGACCGTCACATTATAATGCCCCCACGGTTGAAAGGGCGAGCATGTTTGGTGCGACCGGGATTCGAACCAGCGACCCTCGGATTACGAGTGGAACGTCTAAACACACTTGGCCATGCCGGGCCCTTAAACTACATTTTGAATTCAGTTATATAAGCCTATGTTTTTAATTCGTATCTAGTCCGCCTTCAGAAACAGATTATTAAGTAGTTAAAAACGTAAAACTTTAGAAAGTACCAATAATTAATATTTAAAAAAGTAACCTTACCAAGGAGTGGTATGGATTCTGATGTTTCTGGCATCTGTTCTGCAATAGCTAACATGAAGACAGAAAAAGCTAACAGAACAGTTATGCCCAGGGCAATCTTCTCTCCTGACTCTGGTGGCAAACAGAAGACTAGCAGAGTTAGGATGGACATCATCATACATGGCATGACTACATTGTACATGTAATACAGTGTTTTTCGTCGAATCACGATAGTTATTGTTACATCTGGAAAAGGTTCAACACAGCACGAGTAGTACACAACGTTTCGCACTATCCGGGCTTCCAAAAGCTCCCATTCACCGTTGGAAACGTAGTTCGACAAGTCGACTTCAGACGTTCTATTTGTGACGTCTACTTGAAGTCCGTCGTAGATCCAGGATCCCAATTTCATGTTGCAGATTTGATCATCAAATGGAAAATAAGTTACATCCACTGGGCAAGTACTTCTTAGTTTGGTTGGAGGTGGCCAGAAGACGTTGCCATTGGGTTCCAACATTGCCCTGCTGTTCATATAGCCCCTTGTATAATCATCAGCACTAAATAGGGTAAAATACAACATTTTGAATTATTCTTTCAGAATAAGCATGAATGTTTCTGCAGTACGAATGTTAAAGTACAAGTCGATATAAGTTTTGAGTATTAGAATTATGTTGTGTGTTCTATTTGTAGCTGTATTTAAGGTAAAATCTGATTATATTTAAATATTCTATTCGTTGGCCGTGGTAGCGGTTAGCAGGCCGGGTTGTGGTCGGAAGATCGAAGATTTGAGATAAGTAATTAAGCATGGCCGCTCTTTTAGCTGATACTAGCTATGAAAGTGACAGCCAATTAAGAAAGTAGGGTATCTATCTTATTAGAGGGTTCAGTGTGAGTGCTTATGAATTAGCTTACTGATCATCACCATGTCATGGTTAATTAACGATTAGTTTAGTTAATTCAATGGAGTACTAATGCGGTTAGCTTATCGGGTTTAGTGGAATATCTGTCTGCTTAAGTGGTGTATATGTCGTTTGTTTAATAACTGGATTCAGTGGATTGGGTTAATGCTCACTTAGGTGTGACAGTTTTATCTATTGTTTAAGTTTTCAATATATTATAACACATGTCATTTTCTGGGAAGACGCACTACACTTTTATTTATGTCTAGTGTCTAGAACAAGAAATATTACAACAGAGAATTCTAGCACAGATGAAGTTTAATAACGGATGGGAAACCTTTGATTAAAAATGGCTTATACTTGGTAATTATTAGGAAAGACACACGTTTAGAAAGATTACAGCTTAAATTTTATATTTTGAATTAATGGCAAAGTTATTGAAACCATTTTTACGCCCTCTTATTTTGGACTACTGACCAGAAGGAACATATCTGTTGCTGGAATAGCTTTTAAAAATAATACTAGAGCTTACTAATGCGTAGCGATGAGATATGTGGCTAGTTTACTAGCTAATGTTGCAAATCCCAGAACGTGTTATAACAATTTATTAAATAAAACTCCTGAGATTATAAGTTTGGAAATTACAAGCAATATATCTTATATTTATCTGAGAATATCGGAAAATGTAAGTATTTCAAACCTATTTTGATAAGTACTCAAATAAATACATTTTAAATATAATTTACTTACTTGCAATTGGAACTGTGAAAACTAGTAGCCGTTGTCGTATTTTGAAATTCCAATCTAAAATTTTGAGGTGTAACAAAACTTGTGATTTTAGTTTTTCTAACTTTTAATTTCACATACTGCAGCTTGATCTTTTAGTTTTACCAGTTCACACTTTTAGACCTTAACTGGATGAAGAAGAATATTAGCCTTTTACTTATTTCACAGTATTGTACTGGAGTTACAAATACTCTAGTATTTATAAAAGTCACACTCTCCACATGGAAGTATTATCTTGAAGAACTGTAGTTATAAATTTAGGTTTACCAGTTATCAACCTCAGCTACAGTTGTTATTAATTGGGGCTAAACATATAATTATGTCAAATCTATGATTAATTCAATGGATGACATTTGCCTTAGGGAGGAGCAACGACGTTTCAGGAGCCTCAATCCTGCGTGCTTAAAAGTTACCCTTCAGTGGCACAGCGGTATATCTGCGGACTTACAACGCGGGAGAGCAGGTTTTGATACCTGAGATGGTTAGTGTAGTCTGTGCTTAACTATAAACCAATAAAGGCTTACAAGTTAAAAAACTTGTAGTACAATTTTCTTTTACAAGTAATAACATAAAGGCACATCTAAGCATATTTTTGAAGTTGAAGTTTTCATTAAGTGAAAAACGCATATTAAAGAATGTTAAATGAAGCTGTTAGAATAACTGCGACATAATTTTGTATTAATAAACAAAAATGCTTAGCTCTGCGGTTTTATTAGAGGTTAATAAAGAGGTTTTCAGACAGAGAAAATATAATGTAATTGTTCAAATAATACAAAGGCTCGAATGCTTTGACAAATCTGTATAAGTGATTTCTTAATCAATGTTAAATGCTTTCGAGCCTTGTATCAGTAAATATATATATAAGCAATTTAATATTTCTTTCTCTTTACTGTAAAAATATATTGTTCTCTGGAATATTCCATAAGCTCAAATGTTTAAAATAATTTGCTCACCTATTGTATAGAACAATATCTGGTCGCCATATTTTCTCGCATGGGATTCGAATCTTCGTAAGGTTATTAAATTCTGTTGGATCCCATGATAAGTACTCGTCAATCCATTCCTGTAAAGAATAGAATTAATTCACCACGACTGCAGATAATTCAGAAACTCTTCAGCGTTAGCACTTTAATCTTATAAAAAGTTGACATGAAAATCGTCCCTTAAATATTTAATTAAGCATAAAGCTACACAATGGGCTACCTGTGCTTTGCCCACCAGGGGCATAGAAACGAAGTTTCTAGCGTTGTACGTCCTCACAGATACCGCTGTGCCAGTTGGGGTGATTTCGAATTGTTGAAAAAGATTTGTGACATATGTTAACAACGCAGTAAATACTCTTGCAAATCATAATTCTCTCATTTATTTTTTCTAGAGATTATGATGAAACCAAAAGTAAACATAAGTATAAAAAGTAAATACATGAGATACTTGATTGTTTGTTTTCGATATTTTCACAAAACTTCATAAGGACTATTTATGTTAACTGTTGCTATTTTTGAGTAACTATTCAACAGCACTGAACACTTGCTTTTGGGTTACTTTAATTGAATAGTGGAATTTGACTGTAACTCTTATGACATACCCATAACCTCAAAATCTTACGTGCGATTTTGGAGCAAACCAAAAACTTATGAGTCGGTGCCCATAGGCTACGTCCAGTTTGCAACAAAAAATTGAATAACATAATCGATAACCCAATGAATTTTACAACCTTTTCGTTTTTTTCTGTTTTGTCACTTCAGTATTGTTATTGTTTTTTAAGTTCATATATCGTTTTTATGTTCACTTTTATATTTGTGTAAACTATTGAACATTTTAAAACTGTTATCAAGGTAAATTAATGTGTAATGTATATAAAACTGGTACCAAAAATATATTTATAACTAATAAGTGAAATTACCAATACAATGCAAATTTTATACCGGTGAAGGTTCACTTGATTAAGACAACGTAAAAAATTGTTTCCTGTACAAAAAAGTGTCAAATTAAACAAGATACTCTATTCAATATGCATAAACAATATTAAAATATTCAAAAATTAATAATTAGTGTAAATGACTAGAAAAATAATATTTCCTTTTAAGTTGTTTTGTTATTATCATTCACTAAGTAAGGTAACAGCCAAAAACTATAAATGCTACTGACACTAAGAAAGGCCTGGCATGGCCAGATGATTAGGGCGTTCGATTTACATTCGTATTCTGTAGATGAAGAGTTCGAATTCCCGCCCATAAAACTTGATCAACCTTTCAGTAAGTAGGGACGTTAAAACGTGACGGTCGGAGCTGGTGATTGGTGGCGAAGCTTTCCCTCTAGTCTTTCAATGCTATTAATAAGTTAGGGACAGCTAGCACAGGCAACCCTCGTGTAGCTTTATGTGAGCTTTGAAGACAATAACACATACTAAGAAGATATTTAAGATGTTTATTCTTTATAGATTATTACTTATATTTCTAATTATTGCACTGGGTTATAAGCTGTTTTATTTGACACTTGTTTTAGTAGATGATAATACTTAATATATGAGTTGACACAGGATAAAATTTCTTCAGGAGTAACTAGTACAATGAAGGCCGATAAATTGATTGTAAGTCTTTTCACAGAATTATGTATATGCTGAAAAGGCTCAGGAATAACATCAAGAATGAAAAGTATAATAAATAAGTTGAAAACTAGTAGAATTATTGAGAGTTTTTGCGCCATTTTATTTAAAGATTACACATACAAATTATCTTGGGTTAAGTTCGTTAATACCTAACACACACTTTGTGTCTATGTTATTCCAATAATCTACCCGTGTTGGGTGTTATTGTAAAACGATCACAAACGGAATTAGTAATATTCCTGATTCCATTGGGAGTGTTCGTAGCATAATGTTTTGTGAATACTAATGATTGCCGTCAAACGTCCAGTTTTATAAAGACAAAATGTAAAGTGATGATGACAATGTTTTGACAAATTCTTGATTATCGTTAATAATGGCTAGAAACATATAGTGTTTATTTTAATAACACTCGTTCTATCAAAAATACGACGATAAATATAATTCATTAATTTCCAAATAGAGTTGAAATCATGAGCGAGTTAAAAAAAATGAAGCCAATGTTCCAATTAGATTATGGATATTTAATAAAAAAAACCATCTCTTTTCTGATATTAAATATAGTATATAACATAAGTGCTTGTAGTGTAACACGTATTAATTGAAAACGTACTTTTAGTTTATGCCAAATTATTGCATTACAATCCACTGTAATATAGGATGACTTGAGTGAACTTAGACCTGACATTCTGGTACTATAAATTTCTTTCTCTTTTTGCCTTGTTTATGAATTTGAAGAAAAGTATTAAACTTGTTTTTATTTGCAACTAACCAATGTACTTTCTTCTTTATCAGCTACAGTGCTATAATTTAAATTCATACCTTTAAGTTTTAACATTTGATGGGGCCTGGCATGGCCAA
This sequence comes from Tachypleus tridentatus, assembly GCF_004210375.1. Classification (NCBI taxonomy): domain Eukaryota; kingdom Metazoa; phylum Arthropoda; class Merostomata; order Xiphosura; family Limulidae; genus Tachypleus; species Tachypleus tridentatus. The sequence continues at coordinate 37,586,831 of NC_134826.1, forward strand.
GCGCGTAAGGCATGCGAGTCGTAATCCGAGGGTCGCGGGTTTGCGCCCGCGTCACGCTAAACATGCTCGCCCTCCCAGCCGTGGGGGTGTATAATGTGACGGTCAATCCCACTATTCGTTGGTAAAAGAGTAGCCCAAGCGTTGGCGGTGGGTGGTGATGACTAGCTGCCTTCCCTCTAGTCTTACACGACTAAATTAGGGACGGCTAGCACAGATAGCTCTCGAATAGCTTTGTGCGAAATTCCAAAACAAACAAACAATTAACATTTGATATTTATGAAAAATAATTTTATTTTCTATTTTATTTTGGCAATATTTTTACACATTTTTAATCTGGTCTTTTTTTACTTTTTTTCTAATTGCATATTTATAGAATGAATTAAAGTTAATTTCAAATTTTAAGTTATGCTGATTTCAGAGAAAGAACAGCACCTCTTTTAATTTTTTTGAACGAAAGATTACGAATAACTAGAAACCTAACTTATCTTGAGTGTGTTTATTTACGGGTTTTTGGTGTAACGTAAATGAACTTACCCTACAATGTGACACAGGCAGACACACATGATTAATGATACTTTTTATAGGTATAAAGAAAATGGAACCAAATAGTTTAATATTTCCTGTTGGTGGCAAGGAGTATATGTTCAATGGATGATGTAACTAATTTTAGGAGAAACTCTTCTATCACTATTTTTCCGACAAATGATTCAGTAACCAAAGAAGCATACACAGTTGAATATTAAAAAGATCATGAATTAAAAAAAGAATTATTGTAGTAGTAAATACAAAACGATAAGAAAGATGTCGAATAACCCATAGCTGTGTCAATTTTTATAACCAATGTTCTACTGGTAGCCAATTACTTAAAAAAGAGTGAATTTGAGAATTTGACTTTTAATTGGAAAGTCGTGTTGTATATGTTTTAAAATTAGTTTAAGACTTCACTCAAGAAATAAATATACTCTTCAAAAAAAGAAACGCAAAAGGGGTATTTTTGTTATTTTAAAGAGAAATATATGTAATAACGTTACAAGCTCAGAGTATGTGATGTTACACGTGTTAAGGCACTGATTGTCAGACCAAAATGACAATAAAAGTTGTGCACTTTGAAAACGGAGGAAAACATCGGATTTTTTGCCAAAATGCATGCGTGTCCAAAAAAATTGTTTGAGAGATTTGCATGTTCAGCAAGTGCAACATGTGCAAAATCCCTATAAATGTGACGGGTTCTCGGTTTTCATAGCTCAGTGTTAAGTCACCGACACGCAATACAGTTATCCCAAGACTGACTGAAGCACAACGCAACAACGCCATTGGTCGCTTGGAAGCAGGCGAATCTCGATCAGATGTTGCCAGAGCTGTGAATGTCCACCCAAGCACCATCACGAGACTATGGAATCGTCATCAACAACATGGATCAACTCGTGACCGTCCACGATCTGGCAGACCTTGTGTGACCAAGCCCGCACAAGATCGCTATATCCAGTTACATCACCTTCGGGATAGGACCACCACTGCGACGTCTACTGCCTCAACCATACCAGAACTGTGTAGGATTTCCGATCAGACTGTACGCAACCGTCGACGAGATTCTTAGGCCCCATGTGCAACCCATCATGGTGAACGTCAACGACGTTTTTCAACATGACAACGCCCGTCCTCACACAGCCCGACTCACCACTGTCTTCTTGAGACACCACAACATCAACGTTCTTCTCTGGCCCTCCAGATCACCAGATTTAAACCCCATCGAACATCTTTGGGACGAGTTGGACCGATGTCTGCGACGGCGACAACCTCAACCGCAGACTCTACCTCAGCTTGCAGCAGCTTTGCAGGCTGAGTGGACAGCCATTCCACAGGATGTGATTCGTCATCTCATCACTTCCATGAGCAGGAGATGCCAAGCAGTTATTGATGCTCACGGGGGCATACTCGTTATTGACGTTGAGTGACGTTAAACTTCACCTAGTGAGCGTGGACTTCGCCTTTGCAGACTTTGGATGTTCAGCAGTGAATGGGCAAAGTTTCACACATGTCATACAGAACTACCCGGAATAAACTTGTTAACAATATGTCTCAAATTTTGCCTTTTGCGTTTCTTTTTTTGAAGAGTATATTTACATAAAAGAGACGAAATATACATTCGAAACTCCTATTTATTTCTTTTTATTATGTATTTTGTTTTGCCACAGATAAAACCAAATTACAAGTGTTTAAAACATATCGTATGACTGAAAAAATTATCTTTACTTTAATTATACATTTTTCAAGATATGTAACATCACTATATTTTTAAAGGATTTCAAATAAATACCATAGCCAATATGAATGTTAAAAAGCTAATACACAACTATTTGAAGCTCATTAAATTTGATAATATGGAAGTCTACATGCTTGCAACCGCGCCTGGATATAAAAGACTGTCTGTGAAATTGATTGATAGATTGGTTGCGAGTCTTATTACACATTTTTGTATGTTTATATGCGATGTTTTGAGATAACATCAGTAAAAAGATATTCATCAGATAACTTTAAATTATCTAGATCTATTTTGGGTTTTTGTGCACTTTTAATTTAAGAAAAATGTTACAAACTTAGACTGATTTCAATTATTATCATTTCAGATGAAAAAAATCACTTTTGTGATCAATCGGTGTTTGTGATGATACTGTATTATTGCAATCTGCCACCATATTGTGCATAGTTTTAAGAAATAACTGCTAGGTCTAATTTTTTCTTAACTCTAGATTTTATTTTACTTTCATTTGAAAAACTGTATTTAATTTTACTTTTATATAGTGAGCGCATTTTTTTGCGACAAACGAATTCCACTGCACATTTACAAAGTACTCCGATATTCCCTTTAAACATGGCATCAGAATCCAATCTCCACGTATAACAAATGGTCTATGAAACGTTTGTCAAGACTTTTTATTTAATATTGATTTACACCTGTATTTAGAAGCTTGTTACAACATAAAATGCTGTGTCGAACAATTACAAGTGCGTTATCATGGCCACCAGACTATACACGACAGACGACAGAAGCACTGGAGTTAGAACTTCCAAGTGCGATTAACTGTTACCATAACATATGTGTCAAACTCATAGTCTAAAGTGCTAAATTGCTAAATATATATAAAAATGGCATATGCTACATAAATATAATGTAGAATATTATGCAAAGTGAGTTGTTTTGATAGGATAAAATTCATGCAAAAGACATATTTTTAGGGATAATGTTTGAAGTTACACGAGAAACATGGAAGTTCTGGTATTCTTTTTGAGTCCTTAGCAATCCAAAACATAAAATTTCTCAGAACATATTATTTTACATATTCGTTATCCAAGTGCTTTGTATGCTATTATTCTGTGTAAATGTAAAGAGTATCAAAGTTTTATATTGAAATATTTTGTCATGTCCCGAAGAATTTGTATTTTAACATAATTTATTGTTTGTTTTATAATTTTCAAGCATGGCTACGCAATAGATATTTCTCTGTAAACGTTTGGGCTGCTCTCGTTTGAACAAGTAGTGGGATTTTACTGTTACTCTTATAGCGCACTTATGAGGAGTGTGTACTGGTGACAACTGGATGCAAGCCATGAATTTTTGGATCCACAGTCAAAGAAACTAACCATTACAGATGAAATGAGGAAATAACTTAATCAGCAAGATATAAATATACCTCATAAGCACAGTTCTGTTACAGCTGTCTCTCGGATGGGGAGGGGGAATCAGCTGTTAGTTTATGGAGTTAAAAGATAAAATCCAGGGCTTGATTCCCCAAAGTAGCTGGAACCAAGATAGTCTATTGTGTAGCTTCGCGATAAAAAATAACAACTGAAGCTTTGGTTGAGATTTTCTTTAGACATTTAGACTATTCTAAGCTGAGGTAGATTTACCCTAGTCAAGTACGTGTTACATATTGAAACGCTGACGTTATTACTTTCTCAAAAATGTTAACATCGTACAGATTTTTGAACAGATATTGTCAAGAATTACTGATAATTGAAATGTAAACTAAGAATTTGAATTCCTTCGATGAAGCTCCAATTTTCTTGGTCATTAAGTTTTTGTGTGAAAACTCAACAAAGTCTGAAGAAGTTTAATAGAAACTACTGATTGAAATGCAACGAGAAACGCGTAAACATACTCTTGACTGAATTTTAAAAAATGGTTTAACGTAATGTAGAACTTGACTCACGGTAAATCTGCAAAGTGCTGTCAGCTGGTTTCCACAGCTTTCATTAAGTATTTCTTTTTAAAATACAGATTGTAATCTAGAGCATAAATACAGTATGGACAGTTATGAAGCTGATCTAGAGGACATCCTACACTAACCTTACAACTATATGACACGTTGCACATATTTTTGTTCATAAAGTCTCTTCCATACTGTCTGCAACTAATAACTTTCGTTACTAGAATAAACAACTTTGTTGTTTTTTTTTAACTTATGCTCTAAAAGTATTAGTTTTCTAACAAACGCTTCATCGAACACTTTGGAAAATCCAGAATAAAATTTATTATTCTTAGTGTCTATTTCAAAAGTGTGTTCTCTTAGAATAAGTAGTTTTTTAAGATATAATAAGTTTAAATATTGGCTTTCTTCATATTTACCGTTTATATTAAAAGAAAGAAACACTGAAATATAGATAAAGAAAGACTTGGATTTTGAATTTCTCGCAAAGCTACACGAGGGCTCTTTGCGCTAGCCGTCCCAAATTTAGCAGTGTAAGACTAGAGACAAAGTAGCTAGTCATCACCACCCAAAGCAAACTCTGAGGTCACTCTTTTACCAATGAATAATGGGATTGACTATCACATTATAATGCCCTTACGGCTGAAAAGGCGAGCATGTTTGGTGTGACGGGGAGTTGAGCTCGCGACCCTCGGATTACGAGTCGAGTGCCTTAACCACCTGGCCATGCCGGGCTGTGATAAATAACAACGGTAAATAGGTTACGTTAAAATGAAGATTTTAAAGATGTTATGGGGTAAAAATATTTTACCTAAATCCAATACGAAATAACTTTCAAATTGAACTACCTTTATTGATATGAATTGTTTATCATGTTAGCAAGAACGAGATCATTATGAATATATTAGCAAGGGTATTTGAATTGCCTCCTGCTAGTACAACGGTAAGTCTACGGATTTACATCACTAAAATCAGGGGTTAGATTCCCCTCGGTTGGCTCAGCAGATAGCCCAACGTGGCTTTGCTATAAAAAAAAAACACACACGCTATTTGAATTTGTAAATCAAATTACACATCTTTTCTTAAAACCACCACGTAAAGTAATTAGAATGATTCATTTATCTTTTGATAACTTAAGCAATTAGTTTTATAAAATCTGCAAACAGAACGTTAAATACACCATTTGTTTGCCCAACCCAATTAAGGAATATCTACTTCATGAGCGCATTTGGCTTATCGATTCACTTTCAATTGACGTTGATAAAATTTTATGCAACTACATGTTTTAAAATTGCTTGGATGAAAATGCCTTTAGCTGATTTAGTTCTTTACTTACATGCTAATTTATTGATTTACTGAAAAGCTTCTTTGTATATAATATTTTTGTCTCAGTGTCAGCTCCACGAAGTTTTTAAATTGTTTTAACGCATAATTTATCATGAATACAATGATTAGAAGTACTCACACATAGAAGATACATAAGTAATAGCCCTACTGGTCACACATTACCAAAAAAAAAAATGATCCGGACATTTCATTTTGAGATCAACTGGTCGTCATTTTTTCCAAACATTGGTCACTTTTATTTCAATTTATGTCCTCAAAACGGCCTCTGAGGCTTTGGCCATATAGCTCATGCTGCACATGTTTCTGTTGTCCAACTAGATATTGTCCTTTAGCTAAAAGATGTACCTATACCCCGAGTTTTGAGATTGCAGCTTTAAAGTTTTGGCGTTTGCCAAAAATTACTATACTTGTTACTTTGCCTTCAATGTGCGGCTTCAAAACGCTCGACTTCTAATCTGATGGTCGCGGATTCAAACCCAGTCACACAAACATGCCCGCCCTTTAGGGACATTAAAATGTTACCCTTAATCCCACTATTCATTGGTAAAAGAGTAGCTCAGTAGTTAGTGGTGGGTGGTGATGACTAGTTGCCTTCCCTCTCGTCTTTCACTGATAAATTATGGAGGGCTAGAGTAGTAACCCTCGGGTAATGTGCGCAAAATTCGAAAACAAATAAAAAATGAAGAAAATAAAAATCGTTCATTATTCAGAAATCGTGTGCTCCTGAGTCATAATTTCATTTCAATAAAATTAATTTTGTCTTATCTTCAGATTAATCTAGAAATAACTTACTGATTTGGTTTCATTATAGTGTCATGGCCTATTGGCATGAGTTAAACAATCAGTACAGTCTGATTGCCCCTTAATCATGTTTATGTTCGCTTATCACTAATCAACAGTACTGACGCTTAAATTGCTCGTAACCCTACGCTTGAAAGGGGTAGTTTTCAAATGTACGTTTATATGATCTAAATTTTTTGATATCTTAATTGTTTACTGCCAAATAAGATTTAAGAAAACTAATGTATCTAAGCAATAAAGTTTGAATACTTTAGCGTAACTGACACAGTAACGAAAAAAACACACGTAAAGTTTACTCTGACGATAAAATTTAAATATTCATGATATTTTACTTAATGAAAAAGAGGGTAGAAATCAGTACGAGCATTATAGCGTAAAAAATCTATAATAGAAAAACTAGTTATGAAATAATGATTTTTTCCCATTGACCTACAGTCTCAAGATAGAGTGACAGAGTGAGGGAGTGACAATGAAAGTTTGTGACACAATCACGTTTTATGGAGAGCACACGCATTAAAACAAATAATTTTCTTGGCTGTGGATTTTTAAAATATAAGATGACATTTAAAAATAAATAATTTCAGGAGATATTGGAGGAGTTCTTTTATAGAAGGAATAAGGTGCTTATAAATGTTTTAACACGATGGATGGAGTTATTCATCTAATAATAGTGGTTTTAAGGGATATAGAAAAAACATTTCTTATACAGAATTGCCTTGGTTATTAAAATGGCTTAGAAGTAAAAAGGGAAAGGTGAGTCATATTAAGAGCATGATGTTCAGAACAATGGTTTTAACATGGAAAGAAGAAATATTGTTCTCGGTGAAAGTCATAGTATTTATAACGAATACTTTAAAATACATGCGTATAACTAGCTTTTTAATGCTTTCGTTAGTCTACTTGATAAGTTACAGGCAGATGGCTTAAGATTCAGGTCGGTTATAATCATATCATAAAATAACCACAATGCACGAATCTGCGCATGCACAGAACTTCGTCCTTGATCCTTTTATTGATGAAACTATCTTTTCACTTCAAAGCAATATGTATTTACATTCTTCTTACACTCCAGACTATTTCCAATTGTTTTCCATACAGATCAATCCCAAAATGCCAAAAAACATCCATAAAGAGAACGACACTGCGGTGAACAAACCAAACACTAGAACATCTGTAAGGATTAGGAATACAGCTGAGAAGCATACATCTCGACAACCCACAGACAAAACAGCCACTGTAGGAGCAAGGGCTGAAGAAATACCTGAATAGTGCGCATCTTGACAAGTTACAGACGGAACAGCCACTGTAGCAGTAAGGGCTGAAGAAATACTTGAATAATGTGCATCTTGACAAGTCACAGACAGAACAGCCATTGCAGCAGCGAAAGCTGAGGAATCACCTGAACATCAACAATTTCAACAACTCAGAAATTGAAGGTGCACTGCAGCAACCAGAGCCAATGAAACACCACAACAAAGAAGGGAACGCCAAAGGCAAAACCAACATGTTGTGCTGCAAAAATTTAAAGCAGCTATGTTTCAGTCAGGGTGTATATTGGGTCCATGTCAGTTAGTTGCCAAGAATGTATTGCTAAAAAGTGTAATGGAGAATCCAAAGGAATTTACTATAATGATGAAAAAGTAAAGCTTAGCCTTGTGGAGACCTATCCTAAGCTATCAAAGTCCTTGATATCTAGTCAACCCTCTGAGTTAAAGCACTTCATGGCCAACATCAAGAAGTACTATTCTTGCATTCACATGGCTGCTTGGTGCATCACAGGAGATAGTGGAACCGGGATTTATACCCACTTTTAACGTTCGAGTCTATTTTTATTATCAAATCAGATCAATTCAGCCAATTATTGGCAAATAACCCAGGTTTGTTCAGATTTACTTCATGGGAAATGAAGGTCAGCAAGGCAACAAACGATACAGCAATGTTCCTGGTGTCCAACTAGATATTGTCCTCTCCCGCAAAGGAATATTCTACCAATACAATTCATTAATCAGAAGTTTAAAACATTGAGTTCAACAAGTCATTTTCAATGATTACCAAGTTGTAATCAGTGCAGATAAGGTCCCACCTTCAACCTGTGAGGGAGTTGCTGTTCTTATGGTGAGTGAAGAAGAAGAGCATAGTACGAGAGACATTGTTCTTCGATACCAAGACAACACATCAAACGAAATTCCTGAGACGAGTCTACGATGCCCTACAATATTTTATGATCCTATGGCAAGGTCAAGATATGTACCATTTCCAGATTTCTAACATTATCAAAGCGACAGGCCAAGTTCATTTTAACAAAACTATCTTCTGTAAAGGCCTTTATTCTTTCATGATCATGGACAGAGAAGGATGAAAGCACATCTTAAGTTACACCAAATTTTCTCTCCAGTGTGCTGTGGATGAGTATGTTAAAATTGAGAGTAAGTGGATTCATTACATTCAACGTAATAATAAAAGCCTGAATGTACAGCACTATGTAAATTTCAAGGATGCTGTCAATAACAATGGAGATGCAAACGTAAACATAGATCATAACATCTCGAATCTTTTGCATGTCAGGCAATATGGCAGGGCTGATCTCTTCATCACCTTCACTTTATCCAAAATATAAGGAAATCCAAGTTAAATTTTATCAAAACTGCAATAGCAACAAAAAACCCAACATGACAATACCACCAGAGTGTTTAAGCTCAATACTGATAAGCTGATGTCATAAAGGGTAATGCAACATTTACACTAAAGAGTGTTTACATCTTGGTATGGTTGAGGGAAAAGATTAATGCAAATGAAACTGATACATTTATCAGCGCTGAGCTAACTGACCCTGAGAAAGACCTTAGTCTATTTGATGCAGTCGGCGTGTATATTGTCCATATCTCATGGGGAGCTCAGTCCAAATTCACCCTGTATACAAGACTGAAAGTATAGCAAGTATAGCACACAAACGTTTTGCTAGAAATTCAGACAGGACGCGATGGCTATCCTCTATATCATGAAAGAAAACTCGATTATTATTTCAAAACTACAGTTTTCAATAACATCAGCCTCAAAGATCTTGCACAGAAGAGGTTAGTAGAGAACTGGTTGCCAATGTGGAATTCTGCAATTTTGTGAAATCCGTAAAACATGTACGCATATATGCCATAAGAGATCCGACATGGCTGTTTGTTACTTGCAAAGAGAAGTGAAAAGTGTGGATGAAGTTCAGCTTTTTGTCATGGAAAGATACACCAGAAGTAATAAGGCTATTTGGAGTATTCTTGGTTTCCCCATCAATGAGCGTTACCCCAACTAAAACCCTTATGACATCTTCTGAGTTGTATAAAAGTGATCCATTTGCTGCCAATCTACTTTATGAAGTTCTCTCTTACGAGATTTGAACTACTCAAAACAACTTGAAATGACGTGAGTCTACGCAGTTCATACCGACCACCAGTAATGCTACTTTCTGCAGATGCTTCTCCATGTTATAAAAGGGATAAAGTCATTCCAAGAGTGATGCAGAATAGTAATCTCATTTGAGAAGAAAATTGACTGATAGTAACTTCTGTCATGACCTCATCAAGATGTTGATCATCGAACCTATAGGACTCTGGTAGAAATACAAAAAAGCATGAGTGTGAACATCCTTTATAGAACTCAGAGAGAAACTTCAGCATCGAGTTGAGCTTTTCTGACATCATCTTTAACAAATATATCATGCTTATTTAAAGAAACGTCTATCCCTTGGTGGGAAGGATCTCAATCCTATATTACTAACAACACCCTCGAGACACAACCAGCATATCCTTGCCCAATATATTCTATGTTAAATTTGCTATGGAGTTTTGAACTTGTTCACTTTGTTGAGAAAAATGTGCCAAAGTTGATGGATGACCAAGAGAAGCCTACACGAAACTCTTGGAGGATATTAAGTCTAAAAATGAAGGGATGTTTTCCTTGACACACCTGGTGACAGTAAAAAGACATCTTGTTTTCAATCTGCTCTTGACTAAGGTTCATGAAACGAAAAATTTCTCTAGCTGTTTTATCATCAGGGATTGCAGCTCTTCTGCTTACTGGAGGAACACATGCCCATTCCATATTCAAGCTCTTCCACTGGATATACCCTGATACATGTCCCTCGTTTGCAACATTTCAAATAGAATTCTTGCTCAAGTCCTTGTTGATTGTGAATTAACAGTGCAAAGTGAATGCATCATGCCCCAAAAGGCACATTACGAGGTTCTCAACTTATCATTGCAAGACATTCGTGATAATGCCAGAGTAATGAGTGGTGTAACGTTTCTCATGACTGGTGACTTTCTGACATATTTTACTTCGAGTAATCAAATTTGATGAGTTGAATGTCTGCATCAAGTCATCATTCGTTTACAAGACGTGTTTATAAAATGAAGTTAGTTGCAAACATGTGAGTTCATCTTCAAGAGGAGCAAGAGGGAAACTTTACTGCAGCTCTTCTTGACATTTGAAATGGAAATATTCTTGCTGAAGACACAGATGGACTTATCACCATGTCTAAATACATTCTTTCTACTTCAGGAGAGGAAATGGAGCAATGGCTGTTCTCAAGTATGCATGAACAGTTCCAAGTCATTATCTGGCTGCGGGAGAAGTATATTTTTGTCTTCCCAAAATGATGCTGTTAACAGGATAAATTCCAGGTTGTTGCAGAAATTACATGGAGAGGGAAAGTCCTACAAATCCATTGACTCAATGTTATACCTTGATCAATTTGTTCACTATCTGGTTGAATTCTTGAATTACCTGCAACTACCAGGTATTCCTCCGCTCAACGTAGTTCTCAAAATTTGGGTACCTTTCATGCTTTTTTAGTAGTATTCACAAGTGATGGAGTACTTTATTTAATGTTGTTTCATGTTTACCAATAATGTCCCACAGGTGATGGAGTACTTTATCTAATGCTGTCTCAGCTTTTCTAGTAATATTCACAAGAGATGGAATACTTTTTACCTAATTATGGCCTTATGTTGGCTCGTTACTTGGTAACGAATGCTGAGGATTCTCATACTGTAATAATCTATGCAAAGGTCAAGGTTAATTTTGAAGGAACTACTTTATCACGTTCTCAGAGCTATAATAATTACAGGAAGTTTAACAAGCAAGATGTTTTTCTGTCTCTAATACCTATATTCTCAACTGACACAACCTTTGAATTAAAGAGGCTTCAATTTCCCATCCAACTCAGCTTTGCTATATCCACTAACAGGACTCAAGGACAGTATTTAAAAGTGGTTGGACTAACATGACAATTCATTCTTTTCTCTTGTAGACAGTGAAAAACATTTAGATTACTTTGCACCAAAAGATAAGACCAGGAACATTGTTTGCAAAGAGGCTTTTTGATGCAGTTTTTTTTTTTACTATGTGTTTGTTTAATTAAGAAAAATTACTGTTGAAATACATATGTCTTTGTACCCATTTGCTTTTCGTTTCATTTCTCAATGCTTTCCTTCGAGGAACGCCGGATACATCTGCTAGTAAGAAATATAGAGGTGGTGACTCTCTGTTAGGCTCAGTTGCTTTATGTAATGGTTTTAAAAGATATAAGTCAATCGTTTCTTAGTTATGACACTCTCGCTAATAATAATAATTTTAAAATGTTTTGGGTGGCTGGTTCTCTATAAGTATTGTGCTGTTTACAATAATATATATATATATTCAAATTTGTAAAACAAGTGGTTCTTTGTTAGAATGGTTAAACTAATAATATTACTTTCAGAAATGTAATTCAGCGTCGTTCTACTAATAACAACAATGTGAAAATGTGGGAGACCGATGGGAACTGATCATGGTCATGGTGTGATAGTAAAAGTTTTAAAAGGTACAGAATGGTGTTTGTTTGCCATTCGTATTGCACTTAATAACTAATTTAAAGGTATAGGACAAGTGATTCTTTGTCAGGTTGTCTTTATAATGGTAACTCTAAACGTTACAAAACAAGTATTTCGTGTTGTCTGTAGTAATAATTTCTTGACAGATACATACATGACTGGAGTTTCTTTGTCAAGATTGTTTTTCAATTTATAATAGCTTTAACTTATTTGTAATAAATTATTCTTAGAGTCATGTTTTTTTGTAATAATATCATTAGCGAGCATGAAATAAGTAGTCACTGGACGGGGTAATAATAAATATAATACTGTTTTTTGGAGATATGAAATCAGGTTTCACACCATAGTCCTACTCTTCATCAATGCAGCTTTAAAAATATGGATATGTTGTTTATAGTCAGAATCATGCTGCTGATGATAAGAATAGTAAGATCATTGAAACAGACTGTGATGGGGGGATAATCCGATCATAATAACACATGATAATAGTTTAGACATAGAGAAAACTGATTTGCAGGGAGAACCATGCTGCTTATAATACCTTTTTAAGAGAGACAAGCCAGGTGGTTCTTCATCAGGGCCATGCTTATTATGGCTTGATCTAGGGGAGACATGAGATGGGGTTCTTTGTACGAGTGTGCTAAATTCTAAGGAGTGTTTCATGTATTATGAGAAACGTTGTTTATTAATGTGGTTTTAAGTAATACTTGGCGTGCGATTTTTGCACAAACTCATAGTTATACTATAAACAGTTTTAGTGTTTATTGTATTGATAGTTCTTGGGAAAAATTATTTTTGTATAGTGGTTATTAGCTACAAGACAAAACAAGCATATACTACATCTCACAAGATTAATATTTTTTTCAAATTTTATATTAAATAAAAATAATATTATATAGAAAACAAAGGATAACGAAAGAAATGTAAAACTCACCTGGTCAAGCCATACGTTGGTAGTGAGCACTTGTTTCTTCTCATCCTGAAAAAACAACAACGCAGATATGAAATGATGAGCTTGGATTTCCATACCATGAGTGGAATATGTGCATAGCTACCTAGAGTTACGACAGAAAGTATTCGTACCCCTGTGTCCCGTGTGTTTTTTGCTCATAACTTAAAAACTATCACGATTAGGCTAATAGAAGTATATTACAAATATCATACTAACACTCATCTACATAAATTTTTATGTAAACTGAACGACAAATAAACTGTTTATAAACAAATAACCAAAAATAGAAGAAGCAGAAAGTGTTCGTACAGTTCAGAACGTGTGAAAAAAACTGATATTCCCGTAAAAATTTTGTCTAGTTTGGCGAATAAACTACATTATATCATTCCAGAACTAGACACTGGGTTCATAATTATTGGAATTTAGCCAGCAAAAAATGTACTTCTGGCAATTTAGCGCCGTCTCTGTCATTATCTGCTTGGTCATCGTGGCGAACAGGAAACAACTGTCCAGTGATTTAAAAAAACCGAATTATTGTAAAATACAAGTCTCGTGTGTCTCTTTCCGGTTTTGCTACACAACTTAATGTGCCGAAATCTACTGTTCAAGGTATAATTGCCAAGTTTAAGCTTACAGAATCAACTGCTAACCTCCCTCATTCCGGACGCCCCACCAAAATTCCAGAGAGAACCAAGAGAAAGGTTCTCAGAGAAGTTGGTAGGAACCCTCGTTTAACACGTAATGACATACAGAAACTGGTAAGGGAAACTGGGATTGAAGTAAGCACCTCTACAGTTACGAACATGTAACGCTCTTCTGGGTTCAAAGCATGCCGTTCTCGTAGAACTCCATATTTAAAACCTGTTCATTTAGAAGCACGATCGGAGTATGCAAGAAAGCATGTAGATAAACCCTTTATCTATTGGAAGAGTATTCTTTGGTCAGACGAGACTAAAATCGGCCACAATGATGTTCGCTATATTTTCCGTAAGAAGGAGGAACGAAATTTTCCAAAGAACACCGTCCCTACAGTTAAACACGGAGGTGGCTCGATCATGCTATGGGGTTCCTTCAGCTCTTCTGGTGTAGGCAGCCTTCACCGCGTCAACGGAATCATGAAAAAAGAAGAGTACGTTGATATCTTAGGCACCGATATCAAGAATGATGCTCGAAATTTGCGGCTTGGGCGTCGTTGGATCTTCCAGCACAACAACAACTCCAAGCACACATCAAAATATGTGCAATCCTGGTTGCAGAGGAACCATATAAGCGTTCTGGAGTGGCCATCGCAGTCACCCGATCTCAACCCAATTGAAAACATTTGGCATGAGTTGAAAACCAGGGTTCATCAGCGTCATCCGTAAAACTTGCAAGAGTTGGAAGCCTTTTGTAAGGAAGAATGGAAGAAAATACTAGTAGAGTACTGTCAAACGATCATAGAGGGCTATGAGGAGAGATTGCACCAAGTACTTCACCTGAAAGGCCACACAACTGACCATTAAAGTAGACGCACGAATACTTTCTGCCCCTCCTATGTTTGGTTATTTGTTTATAATCAGTTTATTTGTCCTTCAGTTTACATAAAAATTTATGTAGATGTGTGTTAGTATAATATTTGTAATATACTATACCTTCATTACCCTAATCGTGATAATTTTTAAGTTATAAGAAAAAATCTACTCATGAAGCAAGGGTACGAACACTTTCTGTCGTAACTGTGCATCCCAAAATATTCTATTAATTTACTGTTTTTGAGTTAGAAATATACAAATGATTTACCTGATTTAAAACTTGAAAGTTTGTATAACTTCTACTTCAGTTGTCAGCTTAGTTATCTTTGTTGTCAGGTATTTATAATACATGCTTAAAATTATCACACATCACTAAAAAGACTTGGATAAGATTTTTTTCTTTAAATGAAATTATGTTTGGAAAGTTATCGCCGATGGAATAGCGGTAAGTTTATGAACTTACAAGACTAAAACCTTGGTTTTGATTTCTTTTCGTGATACAATACATTTTTCAATGTCTCATTGCTCTTAGAAAAGCATGGAAAACGTAAATTTGCGAAAATGTTTTGCTTAAAGAATGTATATCTGGGGGAACTAGAAACACTACATTTCACTTGAAAGCTTCATTATATAAGTTTATTGACAACTTATTGTCAACAGTTATAGGTAAACAAACGAATTATATAGAAGGTAATATGAGAGGGATTGTTGTAGATTGTTTATCTACTATTTTATTTAACAATGCTATCAGGGAGACAAAAAGCTAAATGTCCTAATGTCAACACTCTCCATGTCAGCTACGTTTGTTCAGTTTGATTGACAAAACTTTGAGTATGAATTTTAAAATAAACCTACGTTCATATTTTAATCTCAGTAACGTTTAATTTCTAAGTTTCACAGAGTAGTTTATCATGAAAAACCAAAAGCATTAAAGAAGGAGGGGGAATTTCGTTAAATATGCCTACCAGTGTGCTGCTCAAAACAGGACGAAAGTAGTTATATAGAAGTAGCTTATGCATATGTACAACCGAAAATATTGTAACCATCCTCTCGAAAATTATTGAACTAAACTCTCTAGAAGATTATTATCAGGCTTACGTTTCATGACACCAAATGTAAGGAAAAAACGTGTTTTAATAATCAAATTTTTACATTCTAAATTATGTATAACCACATCAACACTTTACCATTTTCGGCCTCTATGATAGCAGTGAAACACAAGTGTCCAAGAGTGGAAAGCTTAATACATGATATTAAAAAATGTTTAGAGTTATACAAATCAGCGAACATAATAAAGAGAAAATATTTAAATTATATCACATAATATAGTACATCTATAATAAACTATTCAAATACAAGGAGGAAGTTTGAAGCTGGTGATTAGAATCAGAATTGTCAGCACAATATACAGAAGTGAGACGGTCGCCTTGATAGAGTATGTAAGCATATAGCATGAAATTGTAGGAGGTATGGTGTTGCAGACTTAGTAATCTTGTTACAATATATGTTTATTATTGTGATCCTAGCTTACTAACTCTCAAATATTTTATATCAATCAACTATAAGACAAAACTACTGTCTTCACCTGATAGTCAACCACTTTTCTGTTGGGTTATACAAAACAGTTGAGTTGGGAAATTTAATTATACTGTGCAACTTGTTTAAGCATACAACGTTTCGGGGATTTGCGATTAAATACTTATTTACTTAAATTCAATTTGAATGTAATCGTATTTCTAATACGTTTGTTCTCCAGTTTAGACATTATTACACTAAATCTTTTAAGAAAGGTATTAGACTTTTAATTATGTAATTCCTGTATTATATGCTACTCAGTACGCTCCAGTTACCGTAACTACAGCTAGATATAACATCATACTGATATAATAAAAACTGGCGTATGAGAATATATATTTACATACAACACCTATTTCTGTCTTTGCAGAATACAAATATTAGAGGTTCTTTGTTAATATATTTCACTAGACGCTAGTCTCTTCTTCAACCACACGACTTGGTAAGTAAATTATTCTTCATTAAGTTTGATTAACTTACAAGCAACATTATAGGATTTTCCAAAAATGGGATTAAGTACTTATTACAGATGTTAACCGTTATTAACAAATTAAAGGAATTTACATAAATCATGAAAAAATAGAAAATTTATACTAAACTAGCATGTCAATATTTGTACCACAAATACTGATTTAATTTGTTAATGCACAATACAACACGTAACTTATTTTCGTTAGTTGATTTAGCTTAACCAGCAGTATACAGCTGTAGACTCTTGTATTTTGTGGTCTTTACCCCTTCTATTGTTTATCGACGCGTATTTCCAGCAAAAAATGTCATTTTATTAAGTCAGGGGTCACCAAACTTTTTTCGCAGGGGACCAGATTACTTGGGGAATGAGAAGCGCGGGCCGCATGATCATTATGTTCAATACTCATAAGCTAGAACGAAAGCTCTCTGTAAAAGACTTAGCACTAAGTTTAGGATGCCACATTAGCCACGTGGGAGTAGCATGCAATACACACATATAATAAAAAACAAACAGAAATACAACCAACATTTTTATTTACCAAAAGGTTATCAAAGAAGATGACATTAGCAAAAACAATTATCACATCGCACATAGTGAGTACATATCTGAATTTCACTAAGCCACAAAAAGTTAGTGAGATTTATGAAATTGGCGTTTGGCTTTCAAAATATCTTCAACGTTCGGTTGAATTGCTTTTAAATGTTCATCAATCAACCTTGATCGATGTACCGACTTCACATAATTTATTTTTGAAAATGCTTGTTCACAGACATAAGTTGTTCCGAACACTGATGCCATACCAGATGCGAACTGCTTCAGCTTTGGAAAATTATCTTCAGGTATGCAGCTATAAAATTCAATAAGTTGTTCCGAACACTGATGCCATACCAGATGCGAACTGCTTCAGCTTTGGAAAATTATCTTCAGGTATGCAGCTATAAAATTCAATAAGTTGCTCCTCTCTGTGTTTTGCTTTCATTGAAACACTGAAAATGAGAGAGGATTCCTCCTTCCAAATGTGCTTCAAACAATGACAGCTTTCTCCGAAATCCTTTAATGATTCAAATAAATATCACAGACGAGGTTATTCTTCCCCTGAAGTTTCAAGTTCAATTCATTCATGTGGGATGTGCTGTCAACCAAAAATTACAACTTTGACAAACAGGTTGGATCTGTCAGAATTGAATCGGCTCTCTATTTCTCGATAAGAAATATATCTATTTCTCTTCTCAGCTTACAAAAACGAGACAAGACTTTACCGCAGCTGAGCCACCTCACCGCCGTGTGATAAGACAAGTCACAGAAATCCGAATCAATTTCTTCAAGATTATGGTGATGATTAAGCGCATGACCCCGAATGAAGTTCACTGCAGAAATGACTGGTTTCAGTACGCAAAAAAATATCTAAGTCTTTTCACAGATGCAGTGTATGAACAGAGCACTTTGGAGTTGAAGATCTTCCAACTGTTTCCTGATCAGCCCCACCAGACCCTTGTTTACTCCAGCTATCTTTTTCCTCCATCAACTGTTACACCTCTAAGCTGATTCCCCTGAAGGTTATAGCCTTGCAAGGATTTATGCACTTCCATGAAAATGTCTTCTCCACTTGTTCTTCCGTGCGTGCTACAAACTGATGCCAACTCTTCCGTGATCTGAAAGTCCAAATTAACTCAACGAATAACACGAAAAGTTGTAACGTACTCGAAAGATCAGTAGACTCATCCAGTGCCAGAAAATACCATAGAAAGTTTCTAGCTTTATGGCGTATCTGTAATACAATGTTCTCTCCAAGTTCTTCTGCTCTCCGTACAACTGAAGTTGCTGAAAGGCTGATACTTTCAAAGAAATTGGGTTTTCCAGGACACAGCTTATTTGCTGCTTCCATCATACACTTTTTGATGAAGTTACCTTCAGTAAAAGGTTTTCCTCGCTCTGCCATCCAATGCACTATTTTGTAACTTGTACGAGTGACAGATTCATTTTCAACAAACTTTCTCGTGAAGAGATTCTTTTGAGATTCAAAAACACGTTTCATGGATTCAAATTTCTTAGAACGGAACTTTCCTGAAAATTTCAAATATGTTGATAGATGTTTTGTTTCATAGTGACGCCGAAGACTGTACTCTTTCAAAACGGCAACACTTTCGGTGCATATCACACAAGTAGCTTTCTGGTTTTTTGTTTCCACAAAGAAGTACTTTTCTCCCCATTCTTCATTGAAAGCACGACACTCAGAGTCCACTTTTCTTCTTTTAAAAGCAGCCATAACGATAGGTGAAAAAACAACAGGATCTGAAAATGAAAAATACAGAAAGCTGTGAGAAAAGTATTATACTGGTCCAAGAACGCACAAACAAAATATATTGAAACGTACGTTTGCCACGACACTTACCTAAGAACGAGTTAAGAAAAGCACATAACCCGACTACTAAGAGAAATGAGCTTGCTGAAGCAGTAACCCCCGTCCTATCGACTCGTCTTGTAAATTCAGCGGCCATCGGTGTGATTTATTTTGTTATGACAGTCGGACATATGATGAAATGTCACTTTTTATTTCCAAGCGGCTAGCTGATGGCGAGCCAGACAAAATGACCTCGAAAGCCGTAGTTTGGTGACCCCTGTGTTAAATAAACAAACATTAAACGACAGGTTCAAAATTACCATTATAATTTAGTGGATCCGATACTCACAATATATGAAATCAGACCTGTAATATTACCTCTGGTGAAGAGATTAGATTCTCTTATGCTCCTAGGTTTGGATTGCTTTCACAAAGAACCGTCAATGATGGACCATACCTGGTTTATCCGATTCATATCCAGGTTGGTCTGACAATGGCAATGTTCTGAATTGTCATCTCATTCAATATGGATGGTGGCACTTCAAGTGGTTTAAGGATTTTGTTTGCTGATTTTCAACCCCTTATGTTGTCGAACGAAGCGATCTCGTGAAAATAGAGTTAATTCTAGGGATTATTTTGTTTGTGGTATAGCTATTTGCATTCTATGATCCTTACCGATCTCCACGAATATTTCAGGGTTATTTTTCATTTGCGTCATAGAAACGGTGAAGTGTATTTACACGAGTGACTATTTCCTTAATTTTTAAGTTTAAAAGATAATTATTTCAATGATACACTCAAATATTTATATAGGTAAGACAAGAATATAAGCTCACGTGTCATATTTCTAAAGCTCTGTTAAAATCGGTTGAGTTAATAACTGTGTTTTTCCCACTGCAAATATCGGAACAAGACTTCTATCGTTATAAGCCGTCAAACTCAACGCCAGGCCACAGGGGATATTTGTTGGTTTCAATAAGAACAAGAAGTTAATAATATTTATTTTTTAAGACAAAAAGTTTGATCGTTGATGATGAGATTATAAATATTTTTTTAGAAGAGCAAGATGATGCATTTTAAGACACAGTCAGATCTTATTTTAAAATTATAGCGCTATTTTTTCCGAAAATGATTATAACTTTTCAGTTTGTATGTCAATGTTATTTATGCACATCTATTCGTGTTTTTTATGGTACTAATCAATGAAAATAAATGCTAGAAGTATTATTTTAACAATTTTCTGATAGTAATGATAAGTGTTTGAGAGCAACAAGTCTGTGAAGAAAGAAAAAATATATATATATTGAGTAAAAAAACGGAATTTTTCCTTTTTTCACAAAACTTGGGTTCTGTAAAAAGAAACCAGAATCAGGTTAGGTATTGAGGGATGCGTGCGTGGTACCGATTAATAGGAACACACAATACTCAGTCAGACTAATAATCTCTTGTGTCATCCATAGGGGTTTCACTTAAGAATTGAGACACGACTAAGGTAGTACCATGAGGTTTATGTAGCCAGCAGGAAAGCTGAACACGTATGCATCTCACGGTTTATATGTATACAGAAAGTTGTAAAGTTCTTTGTTAAACAGTAAGGACGTTTCACACTGTTAAGAAACTTTCGCGAATTATTGATTATTATATAACTACAGCTGAAAGGCAAACAGATGGTGAGTGTAATGTGCAGGCTTAAACAAAATATTAAGTCAACTTTGATATTATTCCTTATTCCAAATGACTAACTATACTATTAAAAATGCATTCCAGACCGTTATATATATATATATATCCTATCAAATAAACTTAAGATGTATCAAAGGAAGAACTGCTTTAAATATTTTATATATTTTTTTACTCTTCCGATTCATGTTTCAGTATTTTCTTATAGGAAATACACATTGAGCCACCTGCTGTGTACACCGAGGGGAATCAAATCCCTGATTTTAACGTTGTAAATCCGTATACTTACCGCAGTCCCAGCGGAGGACCCGATTTACTTTCAGATATCTCTGTTATGTTTAAAGTTATATTAACATCGATGCAATTTCAAACAAAGTGTAACGGCTTTGAATTTATAGTTTTTCTTTCCATAGCTTTCATTATTTTATGCTAAATATTACACACTAATGTAAACATTATCTATAATAAAGATAAATAATAATAATAGGAACCAATGTCTGGACAAATTGACCCGAATCATAATAGGCTTGATTTGTTCATAATTTCCCACAAAACTACTCGAATGCTATCCGTGCTAACCGTCCCTAATTTAGCAATGATAGACTAGATGGAAGGCAGACAGTCAACAGCTCTCACCGTCAACCCGGGGAAAAAGTTCTTAACAAAACCAACTTCTAAGTACACATTCATCCAAGTTGTTCACCAACAGTGTACGTGTTCTTTTTTAGGCCCAGTCTTCAAGTCTTGTAAATATTATGTGTAACCATATTCACGCCTTACAAATAGCAGGCATGCCACATTTTGATAGTAGTATTGTATCTTTTGTTTGAAGATTATTTAGTTTATAAATCTGTTTTATTTCCACTAGAGTGACGCGTCGAAAGACAACAGGAAAATTAAGGAAAGATTAGCTTTAAGTTAAATAAATATACATACCTGATATTATAAATCTATAAAATGTCATTTGTATACTAGAAAGTACAGTTCTACTCTCATTGCTGTAAACATGTTGTGCTTTTCTAATACAATGGAAAGTTTTGACAAATTATTCATTTTCATGTACATAAAAGAGCATGTTTGTATTTATGTTTGCGGCAAAGCCGTCTCCTGTCGTTTTTATTTTGAACTACTGCAGGCAGTTATTCAGAAGTACCTATCACTTACCATCTATGTTTGTACAATGCACCCACAGCTTAATGTGCATGAAATACTTTGTGATTTTACACGCATTCGAAACCAGCTTACTGGCTCCTATAGTCCTATAGTATTTTCTCCCATTGGGGTGGCAATAAGCCGGCGCATTTACAACATTAAAATCCCATGCTTGATTCCCCTGGATGGACACAACAAATAGCCTAATGCGCCTTTGTTTTAAAACAAACCAACAGTATTATCAGAACACTATCCATGTCCAGAGAAGAGCGAAACTTTAAGATATGTGGTTGAAATAGCACAAGTAGTAAGTATTGTTACAATATAGACCAGAACTTCAAGAGGGAGTGCGTATCAGTTATATTATTCATTTCTTTGAGATAAAACTTCTAGAAATCAAGAAAAGATGTGGGTGATTAGATTAGAGATATTGAAGAATAAAAATTAATCTTCAAGCCATTTTTTCTAGATCTGAAAATACCTGAAAGATATGTTACTTAAAACAATCAAGAGAGTTATGTACAGGCAAAGTAGGCCACATGGAAGTGTTTTATATCTTTGCCTTTATGGTTTAGTTTGGTAGAATATATGCAACAGAAAACAAGCTCACTTGTCGTTTTCTTCACTACCTGGTATTGTCATTAAATGTCTCGGAAATACGAAAATTTTAAAATCATCAAATTGGTGTAACAGTTTAATAGCTATTACAGGGATAATCTTTCTTGTGTATTCTGTGTAGTTACGTAGATAACTTAATAAAGTAGCTGTAAACTTTTAAAAATATTAAATGGTAGGTTGTATCTTTTGGTTTATAAATTTGTAAAGAGATCTGTTAATCAAACTATAATAAAATTGAAGGATCATTAACAATCACTTATTTAATACACTTTAAATTGCAGTGTAGAAATTTATGTTTTTCTTCCTAACATATGTAAACGACACTGAAGTAGATTATACATAGAAGTTGCTCGTTTGTAAAACTAATATGATATTAATAATACATTTTTTATTCAAACGTTTAAAGACGCTCAATAAATTTCTATTCATATCATGAATTTCTATTTAATCATTAAAAAGATTAACTAACAAATAAATATTTGAAAATTTATATATAATAACTAACAAACAAAATAGATACACTATATAAATGATCACAGACTTATCAATTACCCTAACGCTTTCTTCACGTCCCAAGACAATTTGGTTGGCTGAGAGATACGCATTGGATAATATGGGTGTTATTTAAGACATTTTTATTACAAGCGAATGGTTCTTTTAACTGCACATTTGTCACCAAGGAGTTTTGATGTTGCATTCAATTATCGGAAAAAGAAAGAAAGATTCCAATTTTCTATTTTTATTTCTTTAATACACAATGATCTAGCCGTCTTAAATTTCTTAAAACTTTCAGTACAGTAGTATGACAACAAAGGGTCATGTAGAAAGCCAGCTTTAGAAAATATCTTTTACTTGTAATCCTCATAACGTACTTTATTTTATAGCTTCAGAAACAACTATCTCTACACACGTGGCTGTAGTGAGAGAATGATAACTGAGGAATATTTCGGGTTTGACTACCCCTACACACCTGGCTGTAGTAAGTGAATGATAACTGTGGAATATTGCTGGTTTCAACGTCGTATATGTTTCTGATTTAAAGATTTCATAATGAATTTATCTCCAGAGCGGTGAGAATATACGAGATTTTTCCCAATCTGTCAATTTTACGGTTGTTTAAGTAGCTTTTTAGTGCCCTCAGTGGCACAGCGGTAATGCTTTGGACACATACTACTAAAAACCGGGATTCAACACCCATGGCGGGCACAACACAGATAGCCTATTGTGTAGCTTTGTATTTAATACCAAACAAATAAGAGTTTGATGGTAATGTGTAAGATAAATGGTGTTTGGTCTGATTTTGAAATTAAAACGCATAATTTTTAAACATTAATGTTTCTAAGATTCTGAATATCATAAAAATTATCATTTTAGAAATCTAATGATATACTTACTGAGCAGTCTAACAATTAAGTCATGCCCGGCTACACTGAATGTGATAGGCTTGAAATAAGGAGAGTTATAATATAATTCTAAAAAAAAAAAATTGTCTGTCTGTACAAATCAATATAACGAAAAAAATAATGCTTATAAAATATAGTAATTATACATGAGAAATGAGAAACAAACGTAGTTTCGTCGCTATGCAGTTTTAAAACACAATGTATAAAGCTCCGTCTAGAAACCGTCATGTCCAAAGCATACCCCTCCTTCTTACTGGTTGTATGTAATTCATCTGGGGTACGTAGACGTTTTTTGTTGCGCGAATTTCAACACTGATCGTACAAAAATCTACTGACGCATCGTCTGGCAATTTGAAGACTATGGAAGAGTGTGAATAACCGTTTCAACTTCTTGAGGTATGCGAGGGTTGTGTAGACGCGACCTGTTTTTTTTATTTTTCAGATAGTGATCTTTTTTAGTATGTTGAGTACTGATGTAAATAAACGGTTTTTGCCACTGTACTTTGTGTTCTCCTGTTAGAAAACGCCACGCTTTCTTTACCATGGTTGAAGTATCACTTGTGGCAAGTCTTCTTGGATAGGTGTGGCGCCCCAGATTAATCTAAATTCCTTTGTTTTCGAATTCCATTAAATACAATGGATATCCTTGCCTTGGAATTTCTACATCGCTGATCTGAAAACATCCTTTTGATCTGAATGTATGAATATTTAGCTTCGAAAAGAGCGTTATATACCTTTTCGAAAATTGGTCAGTTTTTGATGGAATTGTACTTCCAACACAGCCCCTAAAAACGTCATACAGTAGTTTTAATAATTATGGTTCAAACACGACTTTGCAAAAAATGTGGTTATCATGTGAATAGTTGGTTTGTTGATTCATCATTGCTTTAATTTAAAATACTCAACCATCTTTTGTAGCGTTTAAAAATGGAGTAAATACTTGTTATGTATCATTTGTACTCTCTAACTTATTCTACCCTCTTTTATAATATCCATCAGTGGGACAGCGGTAAGCCTATGAATTTACAACTCTAAAATCAGGGGTTTGATTTCTTGCGGTGATTACAGCAGATAATTCGATGTGACTTTGTTATAAGAAAATACACACACCCTTATATAACAAAACATGTTTAGGCTATTTAAAGTTTGCAATGAGAAATGACGTGTTTCAGTTCACGTTAAACGACACAAGGGACAATATGTATATAGCTGTCCTTTACTTTAAAACGATAGACTAGAGGGAAGGCAGTTAGTTAACAACAGGCACAACCAGGCTCTCGATTACTCTTGTTAGGTTTTTACAATATCGTGCGACCTACAAAGATGTTTATATTATACCATGCAGTATACACATATACTGTCATCATTACTGTTTTAATAATAAACTAAATCACAGTTTCTTGCTAAATGATTTATATCTATCTCCATTATTGTTCAGCAAATAATAATAATTTAATCAATAGTATGTTGCAAATGAGTACCTTAAGTTTGGGTTATAATTGCGCTAGTTTTGATTTTGGAGAGTTGTTTCATTTTTATTATATTTACCTCACAAACGTTATATAATGGTATTTTGTACTTTATTGGTTTAAAAACATTATTTATAACAACTAGCAACAATTGAAAATAAATAAGTTAAAATGGGGATGATGATAGTATCTGTGTAGACCATATGCTCTAGTATAATTATCTTTGTAGACTACATGCTATAGTATAATTATCTTTGTAGACTACGCGTTATAGTATAATTATCTTTGTAGACTACGTGCTATAGTATAATTACCTTTGTAGACTACGTGCTATAGTATAATTACCTTTGTAGACTACGTGCTATAGTATAATTACCTTTGTAGACTACGTGCTATAGTATAATTATCTTTGTAGACTACGTGCTATAGTATAATTATCTTTGTAGACTGCACACTAGTAGTAACACCATCTTTCTGTCTAAAGAGTTGAAATGGACTGTCACTCTTACATAATACTCATGCCGTATGATTTCGGCAATAAGAAGCTAACCAGGAATCTTTGAAACAGAAGCTCAAACATAAAAAAGTGATACAGCGGTATGTCTGCGGGTTTATACTACTAGAAACCGGGTAGGTAGACAACAGATAATCAGTCCTTTGTGTAGTTTTGTGTTTTATAAGAAACTTCAAGAACAACAAAATAGTTTCCACATATCGCTAAAATTAGAAGACATTGAAACGCCTAATGATTTTCATAATTATTCAGATTTAATCTGTTTTATAAAACAGAGCAAAAACAAATCAAAATATGAATAAATATCTGGGGCATGTTTGAAAGATGATTCGGTAGACTGTTCCTAAACAAAATTACACCAAAAATCAATTTTTTTGCATCTTTGTTTGTTTTTAATAAAAGCATCTGAAAACTTTAAAGTTTATTCTGGTTTTCTTAACCATACACATCTTATAAGTTTTTTTAAACATATTTCTGAATTTAAAAAAAAGTTAAAGCCTTTTCGAAACGAATATTTTTGTTTACACAATATGCGTGAACATAATAAAAGTAGTAAATATTTAATACTAATACATAAATAATCTTTAGGTTGAATTTCAGTCTCATAATTGTATGGAAGAGTTGTTTTTTTTCTAAATATAAATTATCGTCACTTGTTTATTATTTGAAATTTAATAATTGGATAAATGTTTTATCTTACTCAAATTTAAAACTTTATTGAAGCCATCGACAGCTTCCACTTTAGAAGAACGCTGTGGATATGCACTTTTTCCTCTTCCTTTAGTTCTTTATTAATATTAAAAATAAAAGTATTGTTGGCAGAAAAGTGAGTAAAACAAAGCGTAGTCAAATAAGTTTTAGATACATTTATAAAATAAATAAATTGTAACTGAACATACATCATTGACTATAAATTCTGTGCGGACAATGTAACCAAACCTGTTGCAAAGTAGAATGTACTTTACCATTTAAAAACATTCAGTACATGTCCACCTCCACAACTTATCCAGTTTATAAATGACTGTCAATGGGAACCTAGTTCGATGATCAAGCCACCTATTCAGTTTTCCGAATTAAGTGAAATTTAAGTTCGACTTTTAAAATAGTACAAGTGACAACATTTGCCGTAAGCTATCACTTGCAAAATATTTGAAAATTAAAATGTAACTTGTCGACGTTAGCATACAAAAAAGTATCATTGCAACACCGCATCTCTCCACATAACACAGCTAATGGGATCTCTAACAAAAAATGTTGATCAGGAACTCAAGACTGTATTAAGAGATACTGGAAAAGATCCATTACGGCTACAGTGAGCTTTACTGGACAAGATACAGTAGTAGGAAACGAGATAATGATGTTTCTTACGACTAAATTGTGACATGGTTACAATTTTTTGTTAAAAGTTTTAATTGAAATAAACTAAATTAACTTTATTGAAAGAAGGAAAGGCTGTCAATGGATAGGTCTAAGGACTTGTCTCGAAGAAGGCCAATTACATCTTTGTATTTGATCGAATAGATTATGAAGAGTGAAGATGTTCTATACTAGTAGTTGTGTTTTATTTACAAAGAGATTATTTTTTATTGGTCAGTTGTAGTTGACCACAAAGGGTTATCTGTGCTGTGCCCATCAAGACTATCGAAACCTGGTCTTTAGCGTATAATTCACAGTCTGACCGCTGTGCCACTGAGGATCAGTTTAAAAATGAGAAAACATAACATTATAATAGCATATAAAAAGATGAATTCCTTTAAATCTGACGTAGAAGGCTTTCTTGTAATAGCCTATGAACAGTTAAATTAAGACATGGAGAACGAAAAATGACTTAAGGGACTCAAACAGCCACTTTATACACATAATTCATGTAGTGGATAAACCTTACTTTTAATCCACTTTCTACACATTTTCACTTTATTTTAGTGCACTTTTTTATTGTACCATTCATAACAATACTAAAAGATAAAATATTGGTGGTCAGTGATGTATGATGTAATTTTGATTTCAGAAGTGAGGAAGGGAAGACGAAGAATGGTTTTATATATTCTATAAAAGGACTCATTATTACTCAAAACAATATACTTTTCCATAGTTTCAAGTGGGGGGAACAAGCTCGACTAATCAGAAGTGAGGGGTTATGCCATCCTATTTCCCTTCTATATTACGATTAGGTGCAATTAAAAACTGACACTTGTATGGTACGCTTTCCAGTATTACATTATCATGGAGCTGCGTGATCTCAGGATGGTGCTTCTCTTTCTTCAGATCATTAAAGCAATCTTGCGATGACTCATTAGAATCACAATATTGACAAATCTGTTTCTCTTTTTCATAGTTGAGTTAACAGTGTGTACCACTTCGTATTCATTTTCTGCAAAATAATTTGGTTTGAAATTTTCAGTCGGTAACACTGTGTTGATTAGAGTAATAGTTCTTTCAGTATGGTTATCTGAATTTCGTACAACCCATCAGAAGACTAAGGTGATGATTCAAAAGTTAATGTATTACTTCTGTTTTTGTTTTTCTCTTTAAACAAAGACGATACAAAATTGGAGAAAGAAAATCATACTGCTGAAATGTTAATGTATTATTTTGGTTTCTCGTTAAAAAACAGATGTTTAGCAGTAAATATGCAGGCTTACAACGCCAGTGGTCAGGTTTCAATACCCTTTTTTTCGAAGAGCACAATTATCTCTTGGTGTATCTTTGTGTTTGACAATAAGCAAACTGAGCAAAACTTAAAGAAAAATAATTATGGTGAGAGAGAAAAAGAGAGTGGTCTTGTTTCTTCTATCATTACGTTATTTTAATA
This sequence comes from Tachypleus tridentatus, assembly GCF_004210375.1. Taxonomy (NCBI): domain Eukaryota; kingdom Metazoa; phylum Arthropoda; class Merostomata; order Xiphosura; family Limulidae; genus Tachypleus; species Tachypleus tridentatus. The sequence goes on from NC_134826.1 coordinate 37,615,547, forward strand.
TATGTGAATTTACCATTATTTTATAATATTAGAAATACAACATATGGAACTGGAAAATGTGAATTTTTTTTAAGATAAAATAAAATGTTCCCTACATTTCTTTCTGTTTTGATCAAGACTTTTAGCTACGACAACATGGTTGTATTTGAAAATAGCTGTCTTTGTTTCTCTCAGAAGTGAGATTCTTACTATAAATTTTCAATTGTGATTATAAAATATAAATAAAAACATTTAAGCTCTTGTCATTACATAATACACTTATTTGTTTCTGATCACAAGTACAACAGTTTCATTCTTTTTAATGACTTGTATATCTTCAATTCACAATGTCTCTGGTGGGTCAGCGGAGTCTGTGGTGGATAGTGTAGATAGCCCATGGTGTAGTTTTGTGCTATAAAAACAAACTAACAAAACAACAACAACCAATTTATAATGTGACGACAAACAAGTTTCTAGAATTCATGAACCACCTGAACAGATATCATTCATTAATACAGTTCGAAAGGAAAACAAAAGAAGATAATCTCCTACTCATAGATGTGGCGGTTACCAAAACATGTATAACTTATACAAGAAACAAACCGATACGGGTAAATACGTTGACTCTGAATTAGACTACCACAAAAGTGTGAAGACAGGCACTGGAAATTGTTATGTTTCTGTCACGAACGACAATCGTATTACAGAATATGTTATGAAAGGGAAGGAAACCACATCAGTATAAATAAGTCAGCTTGATATCTTAAACACTTGGTAACAAAATAAATACAAGATATAAAAATAATTAGAAGAGAAAAAAATTACGTCATCAAAGGTCTCTCTGAAAACGTATAATGGATGTGTAAGTAGCAAAAACAAGAGAAGTATTAAAAAGGCATTACACAGAATGATCACAGCACATGAAAACAAAGGAAGATTCAAAGTAGGGGCGAAACATCATTTATAGCATCTCTCTTTAAATCTAAATCCGTTACGAGAACAAAACAACCAACAAATGGTAGTATTAAAGGCCATAATAGTATATATACAGATCTCTGTAATAACAAGTGATATGCAGAAACAACTGTACAAAAATAAGACATAACATATTGTGCAATATGAGCCTCACACGAGAAAAGAAGCTTTCTATATTCACCTGTTTAATAACACAACGCTCAGTCAACCAAACACAGAAGTCGAAAATAAACAAACATGAACACATTTCTGAAATACTAAAATAGTTACTTAATTCATATCCCAACTGGGATGACCTCAGGAAACTGAACGAAACATCAGTTCAGTGACACTTACACTGAAATATCTGTCACTACTACAGCAAACATCGTCCTTCTTAGGACCTCTGTAGTTGTTGGTTATTACAACAAGTAATAAGAGAAGCAAAATAACAACGTATTAATAATTAGGCAACCGTATAGGAAACAAATCATGAAAATATTCTACGTCCGATGGCCACAACTTCATTGTAAGTACTTCTAATAACGTAGGTGTGTGTGTTTTCTTATAGCAAAGCCACATCGGGCGGCCTGCTGAGCCCATCAAGGGGAATCGAACCCCTGATTTTAGCGTTGTAAATCCGTAGATTTACCGCTGTAATAGCGGGGGGCTCTCTAGTTAATAGCTGCAGTTTGATAGTTGCTTTATTTCTTTAAATGCTAAAAATCGTGCTTCAATACCCAGGGTTGACACATCACAGATAACAAGAAACAAACAAGTTTTTAAATTATTTTTTAAAATAAAGCTCAGTAGCCGTATCTGACAAATATATATATATATATATATATATGCACAAAATTGGTAATAATAATAATGTAAAAGTGGACTAAAAAAAAGAATAAAAAGCAAATATACTATGGAAGTGTATCTCAAAACGGCTGATATAAGTATTAACACTTTTACTTACATTTCGACCTTCTCAGGTCATCTTGTTCTCTGCTTATCAATAAAAGTGTTAATGCCCATACCACCTGTTCTGAGATACATTTTTATTTCAAGTGGGTTTCTCATTATGAAGAAATACTACACTAGTGCTACCTTTCATCGTATCGTAAGAAAATGAATTACAGTAGAGTGCAGTCATGTACGAATATTCTACACTGTGATTCTTTGACATCCAGTTAACAAGAAAGTGTCACATAAGCATAAAGTCTAAAAAAGTACAGTTAGTCATATTATTCCTAAACTAAAGTACCGCATGACAAGTGAATAGAAATAAAAGTTTTGACTGGTTAAAGAAATATTAAACATTGCAACAAGACCATGTATAAATAGGAACTGTACATAAGACTCTGAAGAGAGTACTTAGAATTGACATTGTTAAATAACAGAAGTGGTTCAAGTAGAAAACCGAACCACTCCAAACGTAATGTTAAGTATATCAAAGTAAAATACATATTGACTGTAAGAAGCTGACAGAACACTTATAACCATAAATCTGTATGAAATTTTACTTTATGAAAGACCTTCTAAAGCTTTTTATCTTCTTCCCTAATATTTAAGTGCCGATCAGAGAGAAGGCAATTTCCCAAAATCATTTTACTACCCATCAACTCTTCATTTACATCAAGGGAAATATTTTGTGGTGTTACATAGATTCTATGCCGGTTCGCCAGCTACAAAGTTCTTAGCTTACCCACAGAGTCAACCTGTGCTAGCAACAATAAGTCAGCTTATAAAAAAATATCGATATGAACATTCTTAGGTCTGTGAAGGCTTACTTAACATTCCAAAAGGTCAAAACGGTAACAAACAGCTTTGTTCAGTTGTGAGGATATTAATAACTATGCTCCGCAATTATACTTAGATAAAACTTATGACAGTAGGAAAACAGGATGTAATACTTTGTGTAAAGATAAGGCTAGTATATATACACTGCTGGACAAAATCTTAAGGTCAATGAACATTTTGCGTTGTTAGACTCAACCACTTATTTGAGTAGAGCTTCGAAAGATGAAAATAAGAAAAGGGGAAATAAAAATAAAAAACTTTTTAGCAATTAATAGGGAAAATGTGAACACTATGAAATTAACCTAAATACTAGCTGGTCAAAAGTTTAAGACCATACCAAAAAGAAGTCCTAAACAGGATAGGAAATGCCTAACAAGAGGTCTCAGTAGTGAGACGCACGGTGAGATATCCTTATCGTGCCAGTAACGTTGGAAGCTATCTGGACAATCCAGGTTAAATATTTTCTTATCAAAGAACAAAACTTTCGTCCACTTTTCTACGTCTCATGTTTGGTGCTTCTCAGCAAAGTTTAACCGATTTGTTTCGTGGTGTGGAAGGAAGCGTGGCCTTTGAAGACGTTTACCATTAATTCCACCACCATCTATTCACGTTTAGTTGCTGTTTGTGTCTGTTCTATAATAGCACAAACAATAATTGAATCAGTTTCAACAGTTTCGTAATATTTTATTTAGTTTATAATATCAGCTATACTATCTGTACCACTCGCACAGTATCAGCTAAACAGTAACTTTTCCCCACTCTATGTACCACATTACAAGAAAGAACAAAAAATTATTTCAAGAACGTTGATATTCCTTTCTCATTCTAATTTAAGCATTTCAAAATAAGATAAGTTATGCCTCAAACGGTAAAAAAGTTATTTTGTGAAACTTCGATTTTTTTCGCAGACTCTGAAGTCAAGTTTTACTGAAGTTCCTAAGTGAATCTTTAGAGCAAAATTGTTAAACTACCAGGCATTTGTTATGGGTAAAAAACTGTGAAGTAATTTTTAATTGTTGAGAAGTTTTTGATATTACTGTCTCATATCAGGAAATATCCATTTTTCTATCATACATTTCTGAATGTTTCTCGGTGTTATTTAAAAGTATTATTTTTAGAACTATATTTTTCCTGTTATTTGAAAGAATATTTTTGTAACATAACGTATATTACTTTAAAGGTTTTATACTTATTTCGATATCACATCAATAATTAAAACTTTCAATCGTATCAATAATTATTTCAGCTTGTATTTTCTTATTCACTTACTTTAATTTAATTACTGTTTACAAATTTTTCTTTTGCTTCCTACAACTATTCGCTCAGAAGTCTTTTCATGTAATGTCAGAAGTCTTAGTTGTAAAATGACATCTTTACGTATTTCAAGTTTAATTTTTATAATGGGTAAATTAAAAGAAGTATGAAAAACTTTACTGTCAAAATGATTTTTATTCCAAATGCTATTCCTGCTGGATTCCAGAGTTTTACAATTTTTAACGTCTGAAACTTACGTTTTGCAGCTATACATATTTTTTTATAAATAATATTTTGTTTCCTAGAAACTAGCCCTGTTAACATGCTGAATTAAATACCTTGTGGGTAGGGATATGAGATAGATCTGAAATGTTATTATCATGTTCTAAAGATTTGGTATACTTAATAAAAAAAATAAGAAAAATAACTTAAAACTCAGAAATGTTTGAAGCTTGTGTAATTTTTAACAAGTATTAAACCTCACAAAATTAGTACCCTATATTATTATTGCTGTTTTAATAAAAAATTCTGATAAAGAGCAAATTATCTTGTCCATGCACATCTTATACAGTCCTTGATGACAAGAAAACCCACTTGTAGGGAAAATTATATTGTTTTCTTCTTTAAAGTTGATGTACTTATTATTTAAAAAAATATATATTTTTGCTTTTATAAAAGTTTCTTTGTTTTCATTTATTTTATGTTTCAAAATTGGATGAATTCCGTGGAATATATATTGATCTTGGGCTTGATCACGTTAAGAAGAATATGATACTGTTCTTCAAATGATTGAAGACAGGTGTGTGTTTGGGATGGACTTATATTTCTAAGATGGATGTGAATTGTAAAAATGTAAGGATAAGAAATGTGCCTGTTCACTATACTACAGTTAAACTGTCCAATGCATTCTCAAGACAGACTCTATATATTTCCTTAGTTATCAAAAAATTAAGAGAAAACAATGAGCAATAATAAATATATACTATTGTCGCTGTACATCGAAACAAGTTTGACCAGTCTGTATTTCTATTACTGTATGTGTTTCATTGTAGGTTTTTGTTATAGCGTTAACTTTACCGGAACGAATTCTACAGATTTAATTAATTTTTGTATTGCACAAATATCAAATTTTTATGGAAAAAAATCCCTGAGAATGAAAACTCAGTTAAAAGTGTTTATACCAAAACACAGTGTGCAAACAATTTTGATTCAACTTATTTGTTTATTCTCTCAATAACTTCTATTCTCGTGTCTAAACTAACAATTTTCAATTATTTTGTTTCTTAAGTTTTCATTGCCATTTGAGCTACATACGTACATATGTATTCATTTGAATGTTACATGTTTTTAACAGTTTAATGCTGCATTGTTTTTTATTTTCATCAAACTATTATTTATTGAGCTAGGTACTGAGGTTTCGTGTAATAACGAGATTAATAAGCGCCGAGTATAAAGGAAGTCGCTATCAACTACATCACATATTATTTTTTTTGTAGCCACGTAATTCAATTTTCAGAGAAAAAATAATCAAATTTTTAAATAGGTCATGAACATTCGCATCGTTTTCATAGTATATTTGTTCGTATTTTGGTGCAAAATACCCAACCGATTTTACTGTAAGCTTGCGAAATAAAAATATGAATAATAGTAATATAATATAATACTAAATCACGTCTAAGAATCTCAGTGATGTGCGAAAATAAATGAAATAAATCAACATTGATAAGTGTGGAGAAATTTGTTATGGTAAGCCTCTATGGTTATAAAACTTATTGAAATAGTCACAGAAGATCGTGTCAAAGCATAGTAGAACAGTGAATTCGAGAAACAATGAAAAACAGCGAATTCTAGAAACGATTAATCCTTAACGTGGCAGCTTCTAATTGATGCGCTATAACTTGCACAAATTAATTTTCAATTAATGCGCATTAATAAAATATCGGATTTTTTCAATGGCGAAAAGTATAGGACATAAAGAAATTCTTAAAGTCCAAATAGCGAATGCTGTTGAATTAATTTTAAAATTACCCTATGATATACTCAATGCAGCATTCGTTATTGATGTCCAGGCTCCAGTAAAGTAATCATAGCTGTTTGTAAAATTATAATCAATAACAATAACACTGGAGCTACTTATAAGTATGCACATTGTTTAATCTAATGAAAAGGAACGTTTCTGACTAGTACTAAAATGGAGCATTTTTGACTAATATACTTCAATGGTTTCTAAAATTCTGCGATGCTTAAATGGCTTTGAAGAGCTTATGTTTGTAGCCAAGAAAAATTAGAAACATTTAAATGGGGGAAATCTCGACTTCTAGAAATCAGCTTTATAATCTTTGAGGAAGTTTATTTAGTAACTGTGCATAAAGTTTGGCGCACTATACCTAGTCATTTTTGTTGTAGGTTTCGCTATGCTCATCTATCTGTATGTATTAGATAGGTATGTACATTAAATAAGTTTAAGAAAGTTCTTATATACATATTGTTGTCTAAATCTTTTAAAACAGAAAAATTTGAAAGATTTAATACCATATTTAATACCACAAGAAGGATATAATTTAATACCATATTTAATACCACAAGAAGAATATAATTTAATTAAGTTTTACAGGTTCAGGTTGTAGCTACTGTCGAATTTAATCAAAAGCAACAGACTTTGTAACAAAGACATTGGTACAGACAAATTTTTGGAACTGATGACAAAGGAATATACTTTAATTATTGGTCCAAATATATATACATTTTTAATAATATTACATTATCCTTTATGTGTGTTTTTGAGAAAAAATAAACAACAAAAACTATTATTCTCAGCAGAGATAAAATATTTAGTTGAAAACTCGAAACTTCTTCTAAAGAGCAGACACAGCAAAACACAAAACTTCGTTTGACGTTTTGAACGAGTTTTGTTAAAGCAAAAAAGAAAAAAAGTTTGTCCAATGACTAGCAAACTATGTACCTGAGGCCCAAGCTTATCAGGAAATATCACTGAAATTTTTAATGACTTCACTACTGCGCATTTTACCTACACAAAATTTACAATCTTTTTCGCCGACAGACAAGAAAAATCACACAGTCAGTTGTGGAAGGCTTATTTTGGTTTCGACCTAAGAAATCGAACATAATTTTTTTTTTTTTAGAATTTATAAGAACTAGTTATTTTTTATTTAAAATATTACATATGCAAAACCTATATTTTATTTCCCAATAGATGGTAAACATATTGTGGCTAAAATTAGCTTGTTTATTTCATATTTTCACGCAAATTTATTCAAACTGTTCACAGCTGCTTCTAATTTTGAACTAATACACTATTCTTGTCGGATAGAATAGTGGAATGTGACCATCACTCTTATCACGCTCTTATAAGCTTTGTCGGGAAAAAAAAGCATTGTAAAGGAAAAACAAAATTATATGATTCTTAGGAGTTAAGAGAATTAGGTCTAACATAATAACTGTTCGTTTTATTTTGATCACTTTCTTGTTTTTTTTACTTTATTTTGTTTTAAAGATAATATAAATGTTGATAACAAGTTAAATAAAGAAAATATGATAAAATAAACTTTAAAAATGTTTTTGGAGGTTATTAATTACATTAGTCAGGTGTTTTCTTATAGAAAAGCCGCATCAGGCTATCTACTGAGTCCACCGACTGGAATCGAACCCCCTGATTATAGCGTTATAAATCCGTAGACTTACCGCTGTACTAGAAGGGGATATTTATATTAGTCAAATGAGATTAAATATGCTTCAGTGTTTTCAAAGATATTTAGTAATTTAAGACATAATCATGCATCATATATTAAGTCCATAATATAAAATTTACTAAAATTTTCTCTAAGTGATTGTTTTTTATTTGAATTTTAAGAATGCTTCTTATTCGGAGGCAACTGAAGATATTTGATACTGTAGTTGTCTATTCTAATGATGTAAAAGGAACTTTAGGGTGTGTTTTTAAAATCAGGTGGATAAAAAGAAAATTGTTCTAACGCCAGTTCCTTGTCATCAAAGTAGAATAGAATGAAGATCTGTAACTGGAATAAGCTACTTATCATCTAAACCAAATACTCGACAAAGATTGCGATGCGATGACTTTAAAACAAAAATATCGAACAGGTTTTGTGATATCTTGGAACATACCTCTAATTTGATCTTATCTGTAGCTGATTCGTATTAATTAAACCTTGGAGTGCATTTAATCAAAAGGTTATCAGATGTCTCTGAATACAACACTTAGTGAACGACGAGCTTTTCATATTCATTAGACCCCAGTGGCAGAGTAGTATATCTGCGGACTTACAACGCTAGAAACCAGGTTTCAATAACCGTGGTGAGCACAGTACAGATAGTCCATTGTGTAGCTTTGTGTTTAACTACAAACAGATATACTCCTCTTAAGTAATGAGATTCTAGAATGCATTATTTATATCTTATCTTGGAAAGCATGGAACAGGAAGTAAACGTTTCTATCTTAAGTACCAAAAAACAAACATAAAGTGTGAGAAAAATCCATGATTTTGTACTTCACGTAGCATCATTTTTTGCCACATTCACGTCGATTTTATGCGAGGTTCGTGGGAAAGAATGGGATTTTGATGATGTTATGTTGTGATTAAATTTTCGCTGATAACAGTCTGTTATCAATCATACGTAGGTGTGTGTATTTTCTTATAGCAAAACCACATCGGCTTGTCTGTTGAGTCCAGGGGGGGACTCAAACCCCTAATTTTGTTGTTGTAAATCCGGAGACTTGCCGCTGTACAAGCGGGAACCATACTTAGGTATATCAGTGTTTTACGCAAAGCATTTGAGCCAGCAGATTTCTTGTACAGCTGTTTGCCAAAAAGGTTTGAAAAATTAAACAAAATGGTAAAAATAAAAGACATTGTTGTTTTCTGATGCGCAAACAAAGAAATAAACTGTTAGATGGATCAGTTTGTTTGTTTTGAATTTCGCGTAAAGCTACTCGAGGGTTATCTGCGCTATCCATCCCTAATTTAGCAGTGTAAGACTAGAAAAAAGGCAACTAGTCATTATAACCACCCACCGCCAACCCTTGGGTTACTCTTTTACCAACGAATAGTGGGATTGATCGTCACGTTACAACGAGCATACTTGGTGCGAAGGGAATTCGAATCCGCCACCCTCGGATTACGAGTCGAACGCCTTAATCCATTTGGCCATGACGGGCCCACATGGATCAGTATCAGTCAATAACCACATTAATAACTTGGGTATTTTGCAAAGTTAAAATGTTGGAGTGAGCTGTAGCGAGTTTCACACGTTGTGCAAGACTTTACTGGAAACTAGATACTTTTCGCTCAGATTAAATAAAGTATACCCTGTTTCAAGAAGTCTCTAAGGCTGTGATAAATCTTTTAAACAACCATATAAAATGAAGGAATCTAAACAATTTTAATTAACAAAACATGTACAAATTTATGTTTATCGCTTTGGTTCAGTTTAATAAGTGGCTTTACCTCCTTTTTTTAAGATTCGGTATTGGAAGGATGGAATAAAGGAACAAAAAAGTAGCTACATAAACTGTTTTACTTTTACAGCTTATGAATAGCTGGACTAAAATTACTTAATATAAAGTTTATGTGTAATTGCTAAAGTCCGGTAAATAAATAATTATATCAACGCCAGTTCTTTAAAAGAGCAACATATGTGGAAATACGTGAAGCCATGAAAAATATTCTTTGTTATTGTATCTCAGAATGGTTGGTATGGGTATTAACTTTATTGATAAGCAGAGAACAACGTTTCGACCTTCTTAGATCATCTCATTAACTATGAAAGTACTCGTTTAAACTCGCGTCCCTATGTGTCCGGCAACCGTCACTTGCAAATTCTCTTTGTTAACCTGAAAATGCCTTAGAAAGGTCGAAATCTTGTTCTCTGCTTGTCAATAAAACTGGTAATACCCATACCAGTCGTTCTGAGATACATTTTTATTTCAAGTGGGGTTCTCGTGATAAAAAATTCTTTGTGATATTTTTAATATATATTATATTTCTGTAGCTGCAAATCAACCACTGTGCTACCAGTTTTTCCGAATTGCTAAACAACTGAAAACAGAAGAATTTACTTAAAACCTAAAATTCACAAAAGACTAGCGAGAGTTTGATTTTAAGTTCGCACAAGAATACACGAAAGCTATCTGCGCTAGCAGTTTCTAAATTAGCTGTGATAGGCAGCTAGTCATCCTCATCCACCACCTACGTTTTTTACCAACAAATAGTTAGTAGTCACAAATAGTCACATTATAACGTACCCAAAGGTGGAATGGTGAATTTGTTTGGTGGGACGAAGATTCAAACCTACGACCCTCAGATTGCAAGTCAAGCATCCTAAGCACCTGGCCACGCCGGACCCAACATTACGAAATCCATAACCATTTTCTCAGATAGTGTTGTTTGATAGGCTAGAGTCGACAACTATTGAGAACACTAAGTTGATTAAACGAGACAGAAAAAAAATAGGTAAGACGAAGAGCATTTTACCTGTGTTTCATTATAAAAAGTTAAAACATTTATTTTGACCAAAAGGAAAGATAGGAAGTTAGATAAATCACTGAGAACAGAAGCTTAAACATCTAAACATTTCGACCTTGTAGAACTTTTGTTTTCATTTATTTTGTACACTCGCACAACCTATACAAGACTTGCCCACTTTAGCCACCCTTAAGTTTGAATGGCTAGACTAAAAGGAATACAGCCTTTCAACAAAACCCATTAGAAACTTTTCGTCTGCTATAACATAATGATGGGATTTTATTGGCATTCTTATGAAGCACTCATTCTTCCAGAATGAAGGCTATGGACTCAGTACGTTAACCACTAGGTTACTGTATGAAAATCTACTTGAAAGTGACGGTTGAGGATATGGAATTTGGAAATACGTACTAAAAATTATTTAATTACGTTTTTTTGTTTATTTCAATGACAATTTTGAGTCGTTTGAGTTGCCTCATGTAAAAAACCTCCTAACTTAAACATACATAGGTGAATTAAAAACAAACAGAAAGTCAACAGTTTTACTTTACTTGTTTTATAGTTCCCTAATGTAAACTAACAGGCATTAAATGAAGCAGGATAATAAACTGTAATGTATATTTGTGGGCTTCACTTGATCAAGCATGTATTTAATACAACTGGCTAATGGTTGTCACTTGTCGAGAAGTAATTTGTCAGATATTTAGTATTTTAAATAATGAATTACCCTATTAAGAACTGTATCAATATTACTTACCAAATCAAATATCTGCGTTAGAGTGATTCCCAGACGAATTACGACTGGGTTAGAAGCAATTAAAACTGGGCGGACACTGTTGTCGTATCCTCTCATCAGCTTATCCAACAATCGTTTTTCTTCATTGTGGCGCAAAGGATTCTCTGATAAGATATGGAAGAAATTACAAATCATAATTTAAAATTTGCAGATAGATACGTAATACTGAATAATATAAAATTTAAAATCTATGTTGAGAAAATTATTAAGAAATTTGACAGATTAACTTTCTGTATTAAGTGCTGTTTGTCTCTAGGCTAACTAAATTGATTAAATTCATTTAATCTTAAATGTATAAAACTGAGTAAGAAAGAGATATTATCAAATAAAAATCAATAAAAATAACAATCGTGAAATGTTTCATAAACTACGGTTGTCTGGTCATACACAACGAAAATTGTTTTTTTTTTAACAATAAATACAAAATGGATTAGTGATATTCAAGTAAAATACAATAAATTGGTATAACGAAAATTTAACATATGTAAAAAGATAAAGTAAAATGGGAAGCTAATAAGAGGACAGTATTACAGGGAACAAAGTAATTTCAAACATTTAAAGTAATTGAAACTGGATATAAAAATGTAGTCACTCAAATTATAACAGCTCTTTAAAACTAATATCTTTCATTTACACGAAGTTGCCTTGGTATGACTTGACCGAAGTTACAAAAAAAATAATGAAGTTTAAAAAGAAAATTGATTAGCAGCTCAAGATCGCAAACAGGTAAAAAGAACTGAGTTTTCTTCCCTTTATCCTTGTTCACATGACAATTTTACGTGTTATTACTTTCGTAGCTGTAAATAGATTAATTTTTTCGTAATATGCATTTTTATAAAATACTTTCGAATACTGAAGCGCAAAGAAATAGAAGTTTACAGCCGATACGAACTGAACGTTTGGAAAACTTAACATCAATGTAAAATTAAATTTTCCCTTTGCTACAACGTGTCAAAGATACAGAGAACAACAGAATGTAAAAGTTCACAATATCATTTAGTTGTCTTTTCTTATTTTCCTGCCCCCAATAGTATAGCGGTATGTCTACGGATTTACAACGCTAAAATCAGCGGTACGATTCCCCTGATAGTCTGATGTGGCTTTGCTATAAGAAAACACACACACATTCTTACTTTCCATTGCATTCCTTACCCTGTCCATCAGTCTAATCACAGCTCCTTATGCAGTACTGTTAAGAAAAGCAAAACAATCAAATATTCCTTCTAGTCATGGGTTAGGGTTCAGTAGAAATGTCAGATATTAAGTTCTAAAGCATGTTTTTGGTGGTCAGCAATAAGTTAGCGATTTACGATTTTTAAATTCGTGATTCGATTACTTTTCAATGAACAGAGCACAAATAGCTCAATGTGTTGCAGCCCGGTGGTTAAGGTATTTGACTTGCAATCTGAGAGTCGTGGGTTCGAATCACTATTCCATCAAATATTTAAGCACTGAGATGTTATAATATTACGGTCAATCCCACTTTTCATTAATAAAAGAGTAGCTCGAGAGTTGGTGCTAGCTATCTTCCCTCTAGTCTTTCACTGCTAAATTAGGGTTTGCTAGCCCAGATAGTCTTCTTGTAGCTTTGAAAAGAGGTTTATTTAAATGGTAAGAGGATAAGTATTAAATAGCTTCTGCAGTACCTCAACCATAAGAACAAATTCAACAGCTTTATACAAACTCTAACCCATCAAGCAACAATGAGCCATAGACAGCAAGATCATTCTGTACCAGATCAAGATTGTACTTGTCCTTCCAAGGTCCACCGAAAGGACCTAAATACCGACAATAAGAAACGGTGGTGAAACAAGTAATGTTATTTTTCGTAAATGTATATTAAGCACCTAATTAATCATTGTATACGTTTTGAAAATATAAAGATATAAAGAAAAATTGAAAAATAGGTATTGAAGATAAACATTATCTGACATTAAATAAGCTTGTGTGAAACAAAATAATACTTCAACATTCATAAAATTCTGAAAGGAAAAACTAAAACGTGGACAAGAAAAATAACCATAGTAGAACCAACTACGTTGTTTATTCTCTCAGCATCCTGAAGTGCAAGCTGTCGGCTTTAATGTTTGCCTTTTTGATTTCATTCTGATATTCTTTAAGATTTATTGACGCTAGGTATTCTAAACTCTTGTTTATTTCAAATTCTTGCTATTTTATAATTGAAGTGTATATGAAATACAGTAATTTTCATCTTAGTTTAAAAAACAATCTTAATAATATCCATATAATAAGAATAAAATAAGAGCTTTTCATTTTCAGTAGATATTTACTTTTGTTTGGCGGATGATTTTTTTAACCTTTTGCCCATCTCAGGCACGATGAATTGATCATAGTTTGAGATACAGTGAAGTGACTAGTTCAACTTAGGTTGTAGGTTACGAATTAGAAGTGCTTCCTTTTTTCTTAGCGTACATTCATATGAGCCGATGATTCTCAAGTGTTCACTGTTTGGTGTTTCACTACAATATTTCCTTAGGTAATTGTAAATTCCAGAGTTATTGAAGGTGCTCTTATGTGCATGCTCCTTAATTTTGGTAACTAAAGTGCGAGTTGTTGGCCCAATATAGGCTTACCTTCAGCATGCACACAAATATTTGTATACTAACAGCAACTTTTTTTTTTGTTGGTTTTAAGATTACTCTTAAGCTTACTTAAGGATAAGTTGATTGCAGAATGATTTTGATTTTACTTTTTAGATTGATTCTGTGGGAACCAGTAAAGGATAACACCAAGGTAATAAGGACATTCAGGAACGTTGAGATCAGGAACTTTGGGGTTGTAAATCTTATTAACGTATTCAAAAATACTAATGCTGATAAGTGTTAGAGGAAAGGCATTTTTAATATTGATAAGTTCGTTGTGAAAATAACCATAAGAGTTGGTAAATTTATATGACTTATGAACTCAAATACTTATTAACTTAGCTTTCTAACAGTTAGGTGATGAAATGGCAGTATAGACTACTGAATGTTGGTTTGTTGTAGTACTTAGTTTCGAGCCTGTTGATCTGGTTGATGAGCTCTAAATATGAAAAAGGTAGCTTATATTGTTTTTTACTTTTCAACTATAAACGCGATATTTCTCTTCGTGAACCTGATGATGACCGAAGAAGATCGAAACTTTGTTCGCTCTTCTATGTAAAATATTTTCTCAACCCAAACGAGCCGTTTTTGCATATATATTTCGATATTCCTCTGTTTTCATATAAGTAATCTTAAAACGTTTTACTTTCTGAATACAATAAAAGTGTCATTAAAGTATTTTTTATAAATTAAAACATTAAATTCGTATGGACATGACGGTAACGAGTTAGTTTCATGATAAGAACAAATTAGCTAGTTCGAGAGTAAGTAGTGAGTCCATGGCTATACCGTCAATTTGATCATATGTCTCATAAGTAAACACAAAACAAGGTTCTTTGGTAATGATCTAAAGTAGTTTCATAATTGATCTTTAGTTAAGCCATTAATTTAGTGTTATCAAGAAATACTAAATTACTACTAAATTTGAGTACTTCATCAAGGGAAATGTTAGTGTATTAATATCAAACCTTATGACCCATACAGATTAATCAAATTCCAAGGATTTATCAAAAATACGAAAATCAAAGGACTTTTTAGCAGTAAAGTTATTGATAGGAAACGGAAATAACAACATGCTTAAAGAAGCAGGTAGTTTAGAACTGTGTGTTCTGATGTCAGGCACAATGAATCTGATCGGTACATCTGCTCTATGTACATAATGCCATTATGTGATTCAACAGATTTAATGTAGTTATGTACTCGATCAGAAATGGCAATCTCTTTCTGTAGTTTTTATAAGAGTTTCTGAAGTTTATTTTCTCTTGTCTGGGTGGGATCTTTATCTAGAACTCTAAGATTGCTGAAGTTATTTTAGATGACATAGACTTCATCAAGATAGTCTTGTTTGTTTAGAAATATTTCATTTGTCCGAGTTTGTGAGCATTACATTATTTCAATGTTTTAGATTATTCAAAGCAGCAGTTTCTCTTTGGATATGTTACTATTATGTGTTTTTAATGACAGGCAATGGAATCCAAATAAATGTATTCCTGACATTTCTTTAATAAAATTATTAAAGGTGAACCTGTTTTTAATCCAAATGAATAAAGTTAGTAGTTAGTAAAAAAGTTACTAGTGAGTAACTTTTCAATATTTAAAAAGAAATCAGAATATCTCATTTTCTTGGGAGTGATAGCGAAGATTAAACCATGTGACAAAACACTTTCCTTATGATCGGTTAAAACATGATCAGAGATGTTGTGTATGACTTCAGATATGTATTCAGTAAACCTGGTTATGGGGTACTTGTCTCATTTCAACTTGAGTAGTTTCTTTAATTGGTTTACTTTATGTTGTCGTTATTTTTGCCTGTTTTTAGTCTCAATGACTTGTTTTAATTATACGTAATCCAAGCGACTAATCAGTTGTTTTAAAACTAAGGTACTGGAAACAAATACCTCAAGTAATTTATTTTTGAATTGCCTTTTCCAGTAGTGTTTTGATTAAATATTATTTGTTCTGGGTATCGAGGTATCGTTTACTATACCTTCGATTGGTGTTCGAGATTTTCAAATGAAAGAATTTAGGATATAATTCAGAAGGTTTCACTTCTTTCAGAAACTCAGTTTATAGTTAGGTCTTTTGAAATTTTATAAAAATTTTAAAGATTTTTATAGAATTTTAATGTGTAGATACCATAATTTTTGTATAACTTTAGTATAAATACATTGAAATCTTGATTCATATGTTGTATTATTCAGACCTTATGTAAATGAAGATATGCAAATTTGCCCGTTTTTACATAGGAAATAGGTGTGTCTAAGTATGTTTGTGTATTTTTGTTTGTTTGTTTCTCTACATGTACCATATGTTATTTTGAACGAATGACACTTAGGGAAATTTTGAAGATATGTAATTAAATATTGAACGACAGACATAAATATCCCCTACATGAACTACGAATGTCAACGATCGAAAATAGCGCTGTATAGTTTGTACGTATCGATTTAAGATAGATGAAAATCTAAGTGTTATCTAAGTACGAATTCCCGTTGCTCTCAACAACATCAAAAGTTTCATATAATAGTTTTCAGATAATTAAAAATATTTTTTGCTTATGTTTAAATTTTCAAAATTAGCACATTTTATGGACTATAGTGTACGTTCTTACATTGAACCATATATATGATATATATTAGTTTGTTATAACTTAAAAACAAGCCGAAACAAAGTAAATTTAAAAAAACGCTGCATCAACTGAGGAGATCTCATGTATATACATTGAAGAGTGGGTTAATGATAACTTCGTAGATTACGCGAAACGTACAAAAGAAGATGTATTGTGCTTACAACCAAATCATTTTTTATGGAATATAGTAAGACTTAAACCAATAGACATTGTGAGTCTTTTATTTCTTTTTATAAACCATCACAATAAATGGTATATAATGCTCTTTTTTATGAGGCAGAGAGTGTATGGTAGGGAGAAGTTGGAGTCACATTACCTGGCACTCTAATACCTGGTATTCTGGGAGAAGCTGGAGTCACATTACTTGACACTGCTCTGATACCTGGCATACTGGGAGAAGCTAGAGTCACATTACTTGACACTGCTCTAATATGTGGTATTCTGAGAGAAGCTGGAGTCACATTACCTGACACTACTCTAATACCTGGTATACTGAGTAAAGCGGGAACCACGTTACCTGATACTCTTCTGTAACACCTGGTATATTTGTATTAAATTTTGGTAGATTTGCGATTCGACAGAGCTTGAGTGTATACGAAATGAAAATGTAGTGAACCGTATACTTTAATCTGTAGACAATCGTGTTTAATGAGTATAGATACCCTCGCTGTTTGACTAATTTCTAGTTTAAGGTAAATAAGAACTGAATATTTAGATTAATGAACGCGAATCTTAGGGGACCGCATGAAGTACACAATACTGTAGATTTACATTAGAAGCAAATATCTCAATTAGGATACCGAATATTCTGTGAGTCCTTGTGTAGAGAAAGTTTGGGAATTAGTGGCCTAATGTAGTTCTATATTTGCTAAATTTTTCTGGATCTGTAATTTCTCTTTTAAGGACTTGAATGTAAAATAAAATCAGCATTCCTTAGGTTTAAATCCAGAGTAAAGATCTTAGCTACCGTAGCTACAGCTCATCATTGTCCACTAGCGGTTCTATTGTCTAGATTGATTGCTGTGTTACAAAGATGAAACAAATCTATTCCAAACAAGACTTGAAACTCTATATCTATGTCCATGACTGATTATATTTAGACGTACTTGAAGAAAGTAGTTGTAGGATAAAATACTACAGTAAGCTCTTACTAAGATAAATTAGATTGTAATTCAGTATAACAAAATACACCGAAGAGATCATCTGGGAAATATAATGTAAAAAATAAAATATGTTGAATGACGATAAGTGATGCGTACGGTAGAGTAACCAGCTTTCATTCGTTTAATAAAACGTTGCAATAAAGTTACTTATTTATCAATTAAAACTTCACATCCGTTGAATACAAAAAGTACTTTTACAGTTATTCTTGTTTCGTGAAAAAGTTTATTCTAAAGAATATACGAATATTCTTATACGGCCTAACTAAACTCAAGTTGTTTTTTTATTTGTATCTCATTTCATTTGATTAAACATTGAGTTCTAAATCTAATTTGCTCTCTGCTACCAGCTTGTGTAAAAGTTATTTATAAGGGATATTGTATCAAAATGTATACATTCTGATTAGTTAGTTTTTTCTTTTCATTTCGCGTTGCATGTTGTCATCTTTCTTTACCACAAACAAAGGCTCAGTGAGTTCTCAGTGATTGTGTTTCACCACCATACATAATTATATCACCTTTTAATGCGCAGTACGAACAACTATACTTTTTAAAGAAATACTATAAATACGAATACTTTTTTAATTAGGAGAGAAAAATATGTTATAAACAACTTATGACAAATCTATAAGAATAAAATAGTGCTCTCTGTTGTATGTCCATGTAATCACTTCGCAGTTTGTGGATGAATCATAACAAAAATTGGTGTAGTGATCTATTGGGTCTATGCGGGGATACATACAAATTTTCATTTTAAAGTTTTGTGTTTTGCGGCCTTTAAAGGGATGTTTGTGTTTTTACTACAACTTCGCATCCTCTGGACAAATCTTCACCAAATTTTTTGTTGAGGTTTATTGGGTCTTTGGGAAGATACATACAAAATTTCAGCTTTGCATTTTCTGATTTTTACTGGATTTTTTTACGTTTTTTACCACTTATCTCAAAAGGATGAATTTTCACCATATTTTGCATGGAGGTTTTTAGTTCCGTGCGGAAAAAGACACAAATGTATGGCTTCACATTTTGTGATTTGAAGTTCTTAAGAGCGTTTAAGCGTGTTGTTTTTGTTGGTTTTCTTACAATTATATGTCAGAGAAGCAACTTTTCATGCCTTAAGATAATCTTTCATTAAGCATGAGTTTACATAGCTTCCATCAAGGAAACGTGTACTCCATCTAGTAAACAATACACACACAGACACACCCACACACGTGTGTATAATGTTTTACCGTTTGAGATATTTGTTATGTTTTATTATACTAAAGTACAATGTAACGTATTATTGTTCACGAAATCAAATTAGAAGGAAAATAAAGATTATTGTTTGGAATAAGTAACTACAATGTTACAAAATGAACATATGAAGACTTCACGGACTTCAGTGCTAGAATACATGTTGCGTTTGAGTAACAACTTGTATTTCTCTGCTGGAATTAAGGTTGTTATAAATTACACTAGAGAAATTTCAGTAAGCTGTAATTACTAAAATAACGATAAATGAAATTTTAAAGAAAGTTCTAAAATCAATACGAATAATGATTATAACAAAAATATAATTAAAACTTAACATTTAAAAAACAACACTTAATTGTAAAAGATATAAAGATCAAGTGAGGATTTCTTTAATTGTTTCAAGAACATAGTCTACGGCTTGTTGTATTCTAGTGACGAGCCCATTAAATATTAAGATGAAAATTTTCAAACAACATTTTTAAAGTTCTGAAGCTTTAAATAACAATACAAATAACATAATATCTATGATATACACCCAAATAAAATAACAGCCGAGAAAATAAAACAAAAATATAACAAGAGAAACAGCTAGAGATATTTATCTCCTCTCCTAGAAGTGTTATCTTGGCAGAGAAACTCATTACATAAACACAACACTTTAATAATAAAGTCAGTACATCTACGTTTAATATTTTTTAAACTATAACAATCTTTAAAATTTCGCGGTTTCGTATTATATCGTACTGACAGAAACTTTTCATTCGGAATGGAACAAGAGAAATTGTTTGTTTTATTAATAAGACTTTAATACAAATCTGTATCGTACTGAGTAGTAATTTTGAAATATTTTTGATTTATATACAATTATAACCATATATATGTTAACATACATTACATGGACGACCGTAGTGTAGTAGCTTACATACTGAACTGTTGATTATGAGATCGAGCCCACAATGTTCTATGGACACGCTACGCACTTTCATCTGTGTGTGCGTTTATGAAAAGGACAGTCAATAATACCATTATATAGTTTAGAATAGTCATACGGCAAATGGACTTGGCGTGGCTTAGTAGAAGACATGTTGCATGTGGATCCCAGAATTTAGGGCTTCTGTTCCGTTGTCGCGGAACAAAAACATTCTCCGAACTTTCAACGGCGTGTGTACGTTATAAAAGTCGTAGTCCTACCCTTTGTTTATAATAGCCGAAGGGCTGGAGGGAGGTGCAGCTTATTAGCTATCTACCATATAGACTATCATATAAAATTATGGAGTGGTACACCAGATAGCCCTTGTGTATCTCTGAGTGAATGTTCGAAATTTAAAAAGAAAAAACATGTCGGCAGCGGTAGCGACTGATTGGTTGCACGCATCCTATTCGTCAACTGTTTTAAAATAATTACGTGTACGCTTGAGATATATGTCTTTATATTTAGTAATTGGTGTTGTTCAGTTAGAAAAATAACAAATATTTATTAAGGCTAAAGTGAAGAACAGTTTGTTCTTTTAATTTTGAGCTTTTATATTGTTTGCTCGATGCTACCACCAGGTAACAGCACAAGTATTACTGAAAGGAAGAATCAGCATTTATTTAATCTTTATTTCATCAAAACTTTCAACATTTTAAAGCCTTATTACATTATTTTTCTATGGGAAACACGTACTGAACAAGTAGACATTGGAGTGATTTAAATTACATTCAATCTTATTATGATTTAAAATCTGAAAATTATTAATAATAAATGTTACATTTTTTTCATACACGCCTGTTACAGATACGTTTTAATATCATAACAAAGATCATGGTGTAACTAAAGTTCTATTATACTCTCTCCTCACTGAATATCCGTAATCGTTAGAAGAGAAAAATGTAATTTAAATTATTATTGTTGTATAAATACATTATGAGACCTGTGCTGTAATATTGAAGGAACAATAGTTCTATACTAGCTTTTATCAATATCTACATCTATTTCTATCTTCCAGATGGGCTTCAGTGACACAATGATAAGAATACTTATAACGTTAAAAAACAGCTTTTGATACTCGTCATGGGCATATCACAAATAGCACATTGTGTAGCTTTGTGCTTAGAAACAAACACATTTCCCAGGGCTATTCTTCACTTGAAAATAACGAATAATTTTAGATATTATAAAGTTATTCATGCAAAAACTCTGTAAAAAGTTATTTGATAAACAAATATGATCCCGAGAGTTCATATAAAATCCTTTCAAAAACTGAAATAATTAACATCTCTTAAAAACAAACCATATATTTCATAAGCCACAGATTTGTATATGAAACAACAAAGTAATAATATTTGAAAAATATTGATACGCTATTATATTGTGATTTTTTAATTTTATCTTGTCTTCGTGACTTTGTGTTCCGAAAGTATAAAATACATACCTGTTAGTGAAATTTTTATATTTTAAAACAAGGTCAACTTTAAAATGTCAGTAGCGTCTTTGCCTTGTTAAATCAAATTTATAGTTTAAAACCACTGTGAAAAACAAAGTCAATATACTTAAATACGTTAGGTTCTTGATTTGTTTTCGTTTTTTTAAATCTCAGACTAAGAAGTGTGTGTCCTGGTTAAGGCGATTCATTAACTCACAAGCCGTGCTGTAAAGTTTTTTATGTTTATCTATAGAGCTATCTGTTTACCACTGTACACCTTCCAAGGCACTCATTAAACTTTGTAACAGAAAGAAAAATAATTATTTTCTATGTGAATCTTAAATGCTATCTCATCATCTGCCATGTTTAAAATACAGCAATGAAACTGTACAACGACAAATCTAAAGGTATGGTCACAATAAAAAGGTTTTGATCTACGTGTCCTCTTCAGTCCAACCTTTGTTTGTGAAAGACACAAAACATAAACACGCATAGCTTAAGACAGAAGTTACAAAATAACTTAAAAGTTATATGAAATCAGAAAGTGGTCCAGCTTCATTAGCAATCTTTTTTACGATCCTCCTGTTCAAATAATTTATAGTTTTATGTATTTTTGGGCTGATTTCCCCTTGATTTTACAATCAAGATTCCTCACGCGTAAACTGATACATGTACCACTATTCATTTGTTTTACAATTCTTAACACTCTTTTTATACGAACTGCGACTATCAAATTTTCTACCCATTTCACTAAAGTAAACGTTTTCGCAGGCTTGGCAAGATAAAATATAGTCATTCTGCTATTTATCTTGACGTACAGAGTTATTCAAGACCCATATTTTATAACTGTAGTTGTAATTAAATATTTTATTTTCGTCCGTAGGTTGTGTTTGTTGCTGATTACTGTTCCGAAGAAACGATTTCCGTGTCTTTAGATTGATAAAGCATATAGGACATTGTAACCGTTTGTACAATGTGTAAGTACTTAGGATTTATTCATCACGGGGCAGATGACTTATTTTACAAATTAATAAAAACAAAGAAATTATGATTGATGTTTTAATTGTTTTAAGGCGTCATAAAAAATGAGCATAGATTAAAAGGTTAGTTGGTTTTCTATAGATAGAAAGAGCAGATACTATTTACACTGTAGTTATAAAAACGTCTTATAACAGGAGCTAATTATTAGGTTAATACTTAACTTTAAACTTCATAATACTGTGTAGCTCTTATTCTTCCGCTAAAACTGTTGAAAGTCATTTGTGTAATAAACACCACGGAAACAAAGATTTTTCTTTATATGCAGATCCACAACAGTAAGTAATTCATTATCAAAATACTCCATAAGTATGTTACGTAGAACTGGAGATAAGAGTTCACCAATAGACATTTCATATTTTTGTTTGTAATACGGTCCTATATATGTCAATAAATTATCCTTAACAGACTTTTGCACTAGAGTGATAAGAGATAGAACGTCTGTAGTTTCTTTGAATGGTACGTATGTAAAAAAAAAATGTATCAAAGTAAAAGAATACCTTCTTTCCTTAATTTATATTAGAGTATTTTTATTTCATTGACGAAATAAGAATTGTTCATAATATGTGACTGTGACAACTTTCCAAGAACAGAAGATAAGTGTTGTAAAAATTTGGAAATTGTAGATCTAAGAGGCAAACACATTTATGCGTTTTACACAACCTATACGTACATATACAACTAAAATAAAATTGATTTGGTTGAGGAAAATAAGCGAGGATTTCTCGGAGTGATGTTTTGTAATCCGATATTTTTCTATAAAAAGGGAAAAATGAGTTACCTTGAATTGCTCATGGATGTTTTGGTCCTGCACTAAATCTTTAAGGTTTGCCTGGCATGGTCAGGTGGTTAAGGCGTGCGACTCGTAACCTTAGGGTTGCGTGTTTAGATCCCATCACAGTAAACATGCTCGCTATCCCAGCCGTAGGGAGCGTTATAAAGTTACGGCCAATCCCATTATTCATTGATACAAGTGTACCCCAAGAGTTGGCGGTGGTATTATGATTAACTATATTTTCCTCTAGTCTTATACTGCTAAATTAGGGACGGCTAGCGAAGATAGCTCTCGTGTAACTGCGCACGAAGTTCAAAACAAACAGTTATCCAGGACGATAATTTGATTTATTTTGTCAGATTAAGTTACTAGTGTATTCTTTATTTTTAGTTTTCTTAAGGCTTCTATGATACAATGAAAACCTAACTCTTCGTTTCTATTATAAAAAAGTGCTGTGGTAAAATAATTAATCAGTAAAAAATTCAACATTTAACTGATATAACAACATTTGGTATAAAACCAAAGTCGAGGTCAGCAAATTTTAAAGAAAGTTAAAGATCGTGACCTAAGCTACTTCTTCTATATCTGTTACACTCTTAGGTGACAGACTTGCGATACTCTTATATGTCTGGGAAGCTTTATATCATAGGTTTTATTTATTTTTTCCAAAAAGTTTATCAAACTTATTTTGGAATTTTAACTTTCCTTACTTTAATTTCTCTGCAAGAAAAATACTTCCTATATTAAATAATTGTTTCCTTTTGGCTGTAAAGGAGTTTTTGTCAACGGTAAAATATTTCATTAAATGTTTTTTTTTTATCTTTACAATCTGTTGGTTTAAAGTTGATTTTTACACGTTTACAAAATGTTAGATCTTGATTTTTTAAATAACGATTTAGTAGTAAGTTGTTAGAAATGATTTTGTATTTTAAAGTTTATTAGAAACTGGCGCTGTAACTTTTTCATTTTGCAACGTAAAGCAGAGCTTCATACTGTCTGTACAGAAGACCAGATTCCAGATTTTTGAACGTATTTTTAATATATATATTTTTCTTTTGTAGATATAATTCTAATAGTAGGTAAATAGCAATACCAGAAGAGTAACATAAAATAAAATTAGATCTAATATTACGGAAGAACTACACATTTATATGAATAAAGTTCATAGTCTTTTCACGTCCGTTCTTCAATCCAACTTTTGTATGTGTAAGAAAAACTTACTAAACTTATTTTATAAGGAAAGTTCCAAGTTGTTTCAGGAAATATGAAGTCAGAAGGAGGTCAAATTTAAAATGATCTTCAGAGGCGTTAAAGTCTAGCAACCTTTGAATTAGCGAACTTTTCACAATTTTTCTTTTGATGTAATTTACAGTTTTATGTATTATTTTGGCTGATGTCCAGTTGATTTTATATTCAAAATTCCTCCTGACGCTTTCTAATATCTTTTTATGTTCTGCGAGTTTGGTATCTAAATTTGTACCCGTTTCATCAATATAAGCTAAAAAGTTTGCAGGCTTAGTAAGATATTATATAGACACACTGCTCTTTATGATTAGATAAAAATATCCTACAAGCGTAAAAAATTTCAAATCGAAACTAGGAAGTCGAAATGGGAGCACCAATAAGTAAGCAAATAAAGTAAAAATGGGTGGGAAAACGTTACAACACTTGTTATTTTTGACCAGGGGCAACCTCAAAGTGGGTGTGGCCATTATTCTTTGTTTCAGCAATCGAGTTCAGAAACGTGCACGTAATCAAAAAATTTGACCCTAAAGAAATCCATGACATCACAAGGGGGTGTAGTATTTGATCCTAGAATATCAAAATAAGATTTTATCTCTTTCTATTCTTTTGTTTTTTTGAAAGGCACATTTCAAAATTGCACTGTTTCAAGTACAACCTTTGATGTCAATACGTCACACTTAGTTTGAAAACAATAGAAAAGTAAGTTATACAAATTATAGCTCTTGTTTTCAGTCCAGAGCGCTTGAGCGGGTTGTGTTTAAATGCTGCTTGTAGTGTGTTGAGTTTTAAATTTGTATTTCACAAAATGAAGACCAGGTTTTCTATACAATAGTCTGCCAGGCCTGTGATAAAGTTTTTTGTTGGCCACGTAAACGTAATTGTAGATAAAAGATTCGTTAAACCAAAAAATAACACTAACAATGTTCAAGTAAATAATGCTGTTTTTTTTTACCCATGCGGAATATTGACCACGAACGTAAATAGAAATCAAATAAATTTGTCAAAAGATGATTGGTAATTCAAAGGTTGCCGTTAGCATTTCTATGTATGTTTCTGATAGCAAAGGCACATCAGGCAATCTGCTGAGTCCACCGAGGGGAATAAAACCCCTAATTTACGGTTGTAAGTCCGTAGACTTTACCTGAAGTAAGTTGCACTTCAGCTGAGAAATTTTGTTTGTTTGTTTTTAAGCCCAAAGTTACACAATGGGATATTTCTTCACTTCCAACCACAGGTATCAAAACCCGCTGTTCAACGTTGTAAGTCACTGGGGAGTTGCTATGAATGGTTGTTTTTATATTAAAGATAGAAGATGTACCTACGAAATCACATGGAACTGCTAAAAATGTTATCGTTATAAATTAGTTGCTTCTATATAACAGTGATTGTAAGTTTTTTTTATCACTTACGTACCACTGTAATACATTACAAAATTAAGCGTATTTACGATGAAAGTATTTTGCAATAATTTTATTTTCTTCCACTTAACGGTGGAGAAGTACTTTATTATTTGTCTCATGTTTCTAGTTATCAGAAAAAAATAACAGTTACCCTGTTTTATTTTAAGTAGGTACTATCATACACTTGAACAATACAATATATGTACTATAGAATAACCTTTTGTAAAGAACGTAATTACATATTTTAGTTCCAGATGTGTCTTATTTTTATTTTTCTCTAAAACATCGCGAAACATACAAGTTTAAACACGTAGTGACAAGCTTTAAAGTCTAGGTACTTGGGTCACATAATATTTAAAGCGCTTTAAGTCTTTACGTTTCGTAGTGATAGTTAATTTTAGTTACTAATTTTCTCATTGTTTGCTCTACCTACAAGAAATAGGCATCCAAACGAATATGTAATAGATAATTTTATGTCTGTTATGTCGATTATTGACATCGACTAAATTTCAATGCTTCAGGTATTGTTGTTAGATTTTTCACTATCCTATTCTTACTGTGAATTGTTTATACAAAATCAAATAATTTAAAACAGTGAGCTGGACAACTACCAAATAATTTCTCAGTAGAGAACATTCATTCAGAATGTAGTGTAACATGTATGTAAGTTGTGTAGTTAAAGAATAAAAAAAGTATTCTAAGTATCCTTCTCTGTGGATGCATATTTACAGTACTGAAAATAATTATGAAAACAATGACCAAATGAGTATAAAATAAGAATATTATGAAAGTGAGCCCCTGTTTCGCACGAAATTATGAACTACACTAAATGTACAGTCACAAGTTGAAACATACACTGAAGTAGTTTTTTAATAAATTAGACAATGCTACATTAGAATAGTAGCGATTGTAAAAGTACAAGCAACAGGAGTAGTGTGGTGAACTTTTGTGTTCACCTAATAGAAATTCGCGCGACAAACGTATAAATTCAAGTTTGTTCTAGCGAGTGACTAATTTAAGTGAGGAATTGAGGCTAAATTTTATGTTATGGCAGGAGTCGTATGGAAACTCTAAAGAGGGTATATATTTGTTTCCTTATTTTGAATATTTGTCTGATGCTACATAAGAACTTTCTGCGCTAGCCATCTTTAAATTTCAGTTGATATCCACCACAAACATTTCGACTGAGGAAATAGAATAGTGAGATTCAAATGTCACTCTTTTAAATTGCATCCACATCTTTAAAATGCAGAGTGCGATATTCTGTTCAACAGCAATAGTCACGTATGAGCAGTGGGATTCACAATCT